>NC_133620.1:98820156-99142223 GCF_048593235.1 Sminthopsis crassicaudata | reverse complement strand
TCTGTGTCTCTCTCTGTCTCTGTCTCTCTTCCTCTCTACCTCACTCCCTCTCCCCCTCTCTCCCCTCTCTCCTCTCTTTTCTCTCTCTCTCTCTCTCTCTCTCTCTCTCTCTCTCTCTCTCTCTCTCTCTCTCTCTCTCTCTCTCTCTCTCTCCCTCCCTCCCTCCCTCCCTCCCTCCCTCCTTCTGTCACTCTTTGTCTCTCTCTTTGTCTGCCCTTGTCTGCCTCTGTAGCTCTCTCTCTCTCTCTCTCTAGCTGTGTCTTTGTTTCTGTCTCTGTCTCTCTGTCTGTCTGTCTTTTCCCCCCTTCTTCTCTCTTTCTCCCCCCCCCCTCTTAATCTGACTATAGGTCAAAGGTACACATCTAGGAGAGAAACCTTTGTGTCCCCAGGCCTCAGTGGGGAGGAGATGGGTTTCTAGCTATTGGCCACTCCCCCCCCATAGTATTTATTGACTGTGAATTATAGATATCTTCTTAGAATCCTCTGTGTTCTTGGACATTTATCTTAGATAGTAATGCTGTCTGTTCCTCTCATAATTTCTCTTTAGTTTGCACATGGCCACATGCAAGAAGAGAAGCATTCATTTGCTTTTGCTTGTTAAGTCACTTTCTAAGTACTCTTAAATCTTTATAGTAGATGTTGTTATATGTAGTGGGTATACATATGTATATCACATAGTTACTTTCTCCCCATATCCAGATGTTTGCCTCCCAGCATTGAAACCATGTAACCCTCATCATATTGAGAGTTCCCCTAAACTATGAACCACTATATCACCTACTCCATATACCAATGTGCATTGTAAGTGCAAAATAGAATGAATTAGATCTCAGGACTGAGTGGTGTTTTACTGATGACTTGGTGGGGCTTCAGGAGATGCTAATGGAGAACAGGAGTTAGGGAGACAGAGATAAATATGTGGAGAGAGGATGTGGTTTCAGAAGATAAATTAAAGATGGGCATGAATATTTAGAGTAGGGAATGGGGTGGATTGGGGAATAGAGCCAGATTCTATTATGGAAATTTGAAAAAAAATAATAAAATACATAATATTTTTTGTAACTACTTTTATCAGAGGAGGAAAGGAAGAAAGAAGGGGAGAGAGGGAGGGAAGGAGAGAAGGAAGGAGGGGAAAGAAGGGAGGAAAGGAGAAAGGGAGAGAAAAGAGGAAAGAAAGGAAGAAAAGAGGTTGGAAAGAATGGAGGAAAAGAAAAGAAGGAAGAAAAAGAGGTTGGAAAGAATGGAGGAAAAGAAAAGAAGGAAGAAAAGCAGGAAAGGATGGAGGGAGGGAGGAAGGAAGGAAGGAAGGAAGGAAGGAAGGAAGGAAGGAAGGAAGGAAGGAAGGAAGGAAGGAAGGAAGGAAGGAGAAAAGGAAGGAAGGAAGGAAGGAAGGAACCCTGTTTTCTTTGTAACAGAGCTTGATTTCAATATAAACACCCTGCTTCTCTATTGGCTACAGCAGTGATAGGTGAGGATAGAGAGAAAGAAAAGGGAAGAGGGAAAGATGAGAAAACAGGAGAGAGCGAGACAGGCTGAGGGGGAGGAGAGGAAGAAAAAGCCATTTATTATATGCACTGATTACTAATGTGACAGCTAGACTCAGCAGGTTCTTTGGGGAAGTATTTATTGTGCATGAGAAAGCAGGCAGTGTATTAAAAAAGCTGTCCATGACTTGCTGCAGTAAAACTGGAGAGAGTGGAGAGAGTGAGAGGATAGGGAGAAGGGATAGGGAATTAAAGAGAGAAAGGAGTGGGAGAGGAAAGGAAAGGAGAAGAAAAGAAAGGAGAAAGAAGAAAAGAGAAGAGAAAAAGAGGACAGAGGGGAAAGAGAGAGAGAGCAGTGAGAGGAGGAAGAGGATTCTAAGTCCATTTTGTTCTGAATGAGCAATTTTTATTAATGGAGGTGTAAAAAAACAAAGGGGCAGGGTACCTAGACTGATTTTCCCAAGGACATTTTTTCTAAGCCTCTGTCCTCTGGGCAGGATTGCAGTTGTAAGAAGCTTTCTTGATAGAAATAAAACTTTTATAGACTTTCCAGGAAAGGGACTCTTCATTGAGCAGATAGTCTAGTAAGGAAGATATAAAAATAACTGAGTTGAATAAAGAAGTCTAACAGGAGACCAGTGAGAACAGGCACTAAGCTAGGGAAAAAATGACTTCTGACTAGGTCACCAAAGGTTTCATGGCAAAGATGGCATTGAAGGAAGGAGAGGAAAAGCATGCAAGCCATGCCATGGTCCATTACCCTGCCTTACAATGGGACCATATTCAACCCAGAAAGGCAGAAGACTCTATATTTTCTCTGACAGGTGGGAACTGGGGGAAAACAGGAGGTAATTGGTCTTTATTTCACATCTGCTTCTAAAAGAAAGCAACTTAGGATGCTACCTATCTTCTCTTCAACTCCTTCCCCTCCCAAGGACTGTCAGTGATAATGGCTAAGCCTGCTCGCTGTGGGTGTGAGATTTCTGAGAGTTTCTGTACTGATAGAGAACTCTTGCAGAATTATTCTCTTAGTTTTACCAATTAGTGGACTTCTGGTTTTAAAAAAAACACCTCTGACTCACATTCTCTACCAGAAAGAGATCTCTCCTGGCTTTCTTGTCCTTCCCCTTTCCAAAACATAAATCTCTAATGTGGTAATAATACCAGCCCCAAAGCCATGCTTTTATCCATTGCGTGAGAGAGAATGACATTTTTCTTAAGGCTGTTGACAATAGTGGGTGTCTTTCTGTCCCTGAGATCAGACCCTTCAAATTATAGTAACATAAGGATCTCTGTTTCCAGGTGAGCATGGGAAACACCAGGCCCTGCAGCTATTTAATTGCTCCTGAGAATATAACATTATTAGGAGTGTCACATCCCCACTCTGAAGGTAAGTCTCAAAATCAGGTGAGGGCTTGAGGTTTTCCCTGGCCATGTACTAAGATCCATGGGAAGCCTTCAGTTCAGCAGCTGAAGTAATCTGTGTCAGCTATAGGATGTGTGTAAGCCATCCATCCTTTCTCTGACTTTGGCATCTCCAGCTATTGGTGGTGATTTGTGGGTTTTTCACAAGCTGTCATGATCATAAATTGTAAAGCTGTACTTTTCTGGGAGAACTCTCTTGGAAACATTTCAGGAAAAAAGCGTCTTCTCTCCTATCCCACTGTCTACATTTTTGCTTCAGGTTTCTATGGGAAGCAGTATTCAAATTAGGCTGAAATAAGGACATAATGAACATGGGGTTTATTGACCCCCTTGAACTTGGAACAGAACCTCAAGGTTACATCATAATGATGAGGACAACATTAATGGTAATGTAATCTTAGGTGACATTGAGGGAGTTGATGTCCGAAAACAAGAGTCTGCCAGTCCTGCTGCACTACACGTTGCTCAGACCACGTCTAGAGCATCACATATGGTAAGGGGAACTATATCTTAGGAAGGAAATTGAAAACTTTCAGATTATTGAGAAAAAAAAGCAATGATGATTGTCAAGCATCTCTCTTCCTTCACAGAGGTGGGGTACTATGAGTGGGGAACATTATGTATAATGTTGTTTAGTTTGATGAATTATTCCCTCCCCCCTTTCTCTTTAAATTTTTTGTTACTGGGAACAACTTTTAGGTAGGGGAGAAGAAGAGATATATTGGGAAATGAAAGTGAGGTAAAAAAAAAAAATCAGTAATTTTTTTTTTTTAAGAAGAATGCAATTAAGGAGAGGCCAGGTCAAGTCCCAGACACAATTTCCCCAAATGAGAGGAAACTGATGAATAGAATGATCAGATATGGCCCTGGGATACACCCCTTTCATGTAGGCTAGATTTCAATTACCAACAAGCTGGAAGTGCTCTATTGTATTCTGAGTTAAAGGACCAGGAAGGAATTGATGAATAGGAGCTCTAGAGCCAAGAAAGAGGAGCTCAGAGAAACTATAAGTAGGAAGAAGAGGTGCAGGGGGAGGGAAACAGAAAAGAGAATTTTCACAAAGAAATTCAGTTGTATGGGGGTCAATTCTTGAGGAAAATATGGTCTTCTTAGGTCAATTTTTCTTGAAAGTAACATTTCCTATGAAAACAAATTTTCTTTAGAAGAGATTCCAAGCAAATGAACAGTTCTACTAACCTTCATTTGTTGAATGCTTGTTGCATGTTGGGCTCCTAAATGAAGTTTGATTCCAATCATGATATTGGATGAAAATTCTTAGTAAGAAGCATTGGGGGGTGGGCTTTGTGATAGGGAATTATCAGGACTGGTCCATTAGAGAAAAAGCCATCATAGAGCCAGTGTTTCAGCTAAATTGGCAGACAAGATATTTTCCAAACTCAGTATTTCATCTTTTTCTCCATGCCCTTGAACAGACTGCCCTTTATGCTTGGAATGCAGTCCATATTTTCTTGTTCATCTTTTAGAATTCTCCAAGGTTTAACTGAAGTATTACTTCCTATCCATGGTCTAACCTAATCCTTTAGACACTAATATTCTTCCCACTGTTTGTGTCCTCTTTCAGAAAATTACCATCGCCTAGCAGGATAAATCCATGGAAGAGTTTAATATCCTAAAAGAGTTTGATATCTATAATAAAGAAAAAGATACCATGAGTCATGGGGGAGGAAGGGTGAGAAGAAAGACATCACAAAGCAGAACACTGTGGAGGGCTAACTCTAAAACTAATTCAGGAAAGATGGTATAGACCATGGACAGATTTATAGGGGAAATTTAAGCTGGGGGGGAGGGTTGACATCATAACTTGGCTGATTGTATAGTGAGGAGGGATTCCCAAGACTTCCACAGGGGTGGAACTAGAAGGCCAAATTGATCTCCCTTCCTTGCTTGTCTCAGGGAGTATTATAATCTTATCAGTACTTAAGGCTTTCTCTGCCAACCCCTCGGACCTCATATATGTTATTTCCCACTTACCTATATGTGTTACCTCCCTACCTTAGAATGAAACTTCCTTGAAGGTAAAGACAGTTTGATTTTTGTTTTTGTATGACTGGTGTCTATCCCAGTGCTCCTAAAAAATGTTTGCCAAAAAAATAAATGGATATGTGTAACGTGCTCTCCTGGCAGTTACAATTACTAGTCTGTCCTAGACTCACCAGAGTACCTTTGACCACTGTCCTTTGTAGTGTGAGCTCTACCCGGCTCGCCTCCTCTGAGGCCTTCTAAGGTCTCTGGCCACAATCTCTTGAATCTATAGCTTAGTAACCGGTAGCGCACTCAAGAACAACCACATGTAATCTTAAAAGCCTTTATTATACCTACTCACATAATGCCCTGATGCCCTGACTTGTTGGTTCCCAAGTGAACACCTGGTCAGAAGACCCATGTGTTCACTACCAAAACCCTTACCTCTTTCGGCTACCCATCTTGGCTTGCCCACCCAGGCTAGGAGCCAGGGTGAACAGCAGGAGGTTAAAGAGGCCAGTTGCTGCCTGCAGTGGGCTTATATAGGGCCTGTGAGGTCACACACACAGCCAATCAGCGAGAGAGTCACCCATTACGAAGCTATCTCAATATGGCCAGGATCCCGCCCAAGGGCAGTCCTAATATCCACAGAAATTTCTGGGCCTCAATCCCGATGCACTGTGTCCGCCCATTTAAAGGGCCCTTACAGATATGCATAATAAAAATATTCAGGTGGAATGTGGTTGGGGACTGACAGAAATACATGATGAAGCAAATTAATGCATGAGATCCCGGGTGGATTTATTCCTAGGTAAATTTGAAGAATTTCTCACTCTTTGTCTACTACACTGGCAAAATAAAGTGGAATGTCTGCTGAAGTGGTTATTGTCCTAAAACAAAAGATCCTGTCATGAAGGGAAACAAAATATTTTGGGACCCAAATATTGCAGAGGATCAGCTATACCACTTGAATTGATTGGATAATTTCCCAGTTCTCTAAACCAGGCTCAATTGGGAAAGCCAGATCAAATCATAGAATGACAAAGCTGGAGGGAAACTGAGAGATTATTTAGTCCAGGTTTCCAATTTTGCAAATGAGACCTACAAAGGTGAAATGGCAGGGGCATATAGCTAAAACATAGCACAGCTGGACTGGAATTCAAGTTTTCTTATTCCAAGTCCAGGACTCTTTGCTTTGATTCCATCAGAATGCCTTTCAGGGAGCTCCCAGTTTCATGGGAGACACAGAACCTACCTAGAGACAGGGGTTTTTTTCAGCCATAAATTAAGACAGCAGATCTGGGCACCAGAGAATCCCACATTCCCTTCTCCAGAGGGAGGAGAAAGAAGCAACATGGCTAGAAAATAGAGACACAGAGAATGTATTGCACATCATTTTTTATCCATGAGGAGAGTCTCATGGCTAGCACATAATAGGGGTAGGAAGTGGTAGAGCTGACATTTAAACCCCAGTCCTCTAACTTCCCACCCATAACTAACAAGTGGTGTGTGTATGTATACAGTTTCTGACTCACTTGGTGTATGTGCACATGTGCCCACAGAGTATGCTTGTAAGACAGTAATACCCCTTTGTCTTCATCCCACGCGATGCTCTCTAATCCAGGTCATGTGCTGAACTGGTCCCCAGCTTTTATTTACTCCAACAAGCAGAAAAGGGCTGGAGGAGGATGGAGAGGAGGAACGAGACTGGAGAACTGGATTACGTTGTAGATGAGTCTCCTTCCCTCCATTCCGGGAAGCAGACTGAGGAGAGGAGGCGCAGGAGAGGGAGCATCCCATCCCACCATTTGGAAATCCACTCTCTGGTCAGTGGCAGGTGGCTAAACTGGGAGGCGATGGGATGCACTGGAAATGGCAGCTGGTGGCTGCCTCTGGAGCCCCGTGCAAAGCCAGAGCTGCCAGAGATGACTCTTGAGAGGAGGTGTGAGAGGGAATGGGTATATGGGTATACAGAAGGGGGTGGGGTCGGAGCAAGGCAAAAGGAGGGGTAGGAGCCAAGGAAAAAGGAGAAAGGGTCAGGGGTATGGACAGAGCCTGGTTGTCTGAGGCTAGGGAGGGGAAAGAGGGCACCTGCTGTGCCCATTGGTGTGCAGGCTTCTGATAGCAAAAATACACAGATGCATAGAGGATCCATGGAGCCAGGTGAATCAGAGAACTAGGGACAGGAGGAAATCTTCTTGTTATTTCGCATCCTTTGGCTCATTCACAAGAATTTTGGAGTCATTTATTCACACGCAATTACCAGAACCTTTTTTTTTCTGTGTTTCTGTCTACCCAAGGACAGCTAAGCTAACAAGAGAAGCCCTAGGTTCAAAACATCCCTCAGATACTAACTATGTGGATGTGATATCTCAAAACCTATTTTCTCATCTATAAAATGGAGGATGATAAAAAG
This sequence comes from Sminthopsis crassicaudata, assembly GCF_048593235.1. NCBI lineage: Eukaryota > Metazoa > Chordata > Mammalia > Dasyuromorphia > Dasyuridae > Sminthopsis > Sminthopsis crassicaudata. Next base: position 99,134,915 of record NC_133620.1, on the reverse strand, counting down.
CATCTGCCCCACAAAGTGAGAATTTCACAAGTTAACATGCAAAGTGCTTTGCAAATCTTAAAGCACTTTATAAATGTTATCATCATCATTTTTATTATCTTCATTTCCCAAATTTTCCTTCCTTCCTTCCTTCCTTCCTTCCTTCCTTCCTTCCTTCCTTCCTTCCTTCCTTCCTTCCTTCCTTCCTTCCTTCACACACACACACACACACATACATGCATAACACATACACTTTCTCCAGTAGAATGTAAACTCCTAGAGGAAAAGAACTATTTCATCCTAGTTTTTGTATACCCAAGGCCTTAGTAGAGTTCTAGCTAGATCCTGTTCTCAGAGGCTCTAGACTTTCAACAAATTTGAACCCTTGACCCTACAGCTCTAAAAATCTAAAGATAAATATTTTCTACCTTTCTAGCTCCTGTAACTCAAGCTCAAACTCCTGGGAGCCCATTTTATCCTTTGTCCTAAATAGATTTTCCTCTGGAATGAGGGGAAAGGAGTGTATAAGAGAATGGGAAACTAAAGGGGAAACGTGAAGAGAAGCAGGTGGAGGTCTGGGCCATATCAGATTGGGAAAAACAACTCCAGTTCCAAAAAAGAGTTTAGCTCTGGAGAGGGGCCACACTGCATTTGGATCTGGAGTCAAAAGCTAGAAATTAAATCTTAATTCTGGTGTTTGCTGGCTTCAGGCATGACCTTGGACAAGCATATCGCCTCACTAAGCCTCAGTTGCTCTACATAAACCCAAAAAGTTCTAATGAAAAAAAGTGCTTTGAATATTATAAAGTGGTATAAAATATGAACTGTTACTGTTAGGCTTAGATTCCTGATGCAGTAGGAAATGCATTGAATGGTGTCCAGCTCTTTCACTGACCAACTGTGTGACCTTGAATAAGCCACCTAATTTCTTTGAACCTTAGTTTCCTTATCTGTATGTATATAAATGTACAACATAAAGCAACTCTAAGGACCCATTCTACTCTTAAATGTTATGATCTCATTCACTCAGTAGTTTGTAGATATGCCAGATGAGGTCCTCAATGTTAGGTGTATTAATAGAGAAATTGATTCCTCAGGCAAGCATACAGAGGGCTCTGAGAGAGATAAGCTCCATAGTCCTACCTTCTGGGGAGGGAAATACAAAGTCACACTCTGGAGACCCATCCTCTGAGGGTGATCTCTTTTTCTTTAACCCTCCCCCATACCACATGATATCTCCCCCAACTCCACTTGCTTCTCAAACCCACTTCTCCTCCTTATATTTAACTCTTTTAGGGTGCTAAGTCCCTTTCAGGATTTAGCCTGCCAGCTAAGGACATACCCCAACTGGGTAATTGTGAGTTCCATTGAGAAACTTGTCTTTCCTATGCTCTCCCACTTTATTTCATATCTACTATTATAGCTGTCTATTGTATCCCTTCATTTTGTCTATAACCTCTTCCCTAAATAAATCTACCTTTTGCCAAAGAGAATGGTCATTGTGAATTTTTCACATGACCGAACCCCAACTTTGGGTACCTGCCATTACTTGGTGACACACCACACATCAGAGATCACATTGATGGCGGACCATCTTTAGGGGATCTAGATCTAAGCAGGGATCCTGAGAACCTCTGACCTTAGAGTGTTCTAGCAATATGTCTGTTAATGACTCTAAAGTCTTTTGACTTTAGAATAGTCCTACAAACATTGACCATCATATAAATAATCTGATGGTCAGTAATAACCAAGTTCCTGAGACAATAGTGAATAGACCACTCCTCAATGCTACATATAAGCCATAAAATTAGCATAATAAGAACATGAAGCTCTGGTTTTTCTGACTTTGTCCTATAAATTTATTTTCTTTCTCCTGGTTCTTTGCTAAATTCTTTTGGAACTTAGCCTGCTTCAATTGGCGTTATAATTACAATAGACTTTGCCCCTTGACTTGGAGATAGGCTCAAGCCTGAAAATTCTTTTGAGATCAGTCTTCAACCACAACCTTTTAGGGTCTCTTTTCAACCTCAACAACATCATACCTACCTACCAGCTTTTTATTTTTTTTTCTTAGGTTTTTAAAGATCTTTATTGAACTTGCATTTGAATTTTCTCGACTGTCTTAACTAGACCATCCACACAAGTTTTTCTAAGTAATTATAAATCATAACATATGATTTATAAATCATATAAATCATAACATAATTATAAAATAAATCAATACCCTGCCTTAGTAAGTCTTTGGCATACAAGATATACAAAATAATATACAAAAATATTTGGCATAAAATAAGTCAAGTGTAATACTTGTTTAGAGATTAGTATAGGTAGTCATCAAATAGGAAACTTTTCAGGAAAGAAAAAAAAACACATATTCATACGTGCTTGTGACTTATTTGTCCCTTAAAAAATCCTGCTAATTTTTTAATTTTTGAGTAATTTTTTTTTATAAATTATTGTTGAATAGAGAAGAGCTAATCCAATTCCAATTGATCAATGATGGACAGAATCAGCTACATCCAGAAAAGGAACACTGGGAAATGAATGTAAACTGTGAGCATTTTTTGTTTTGTTTTTCTTCCCAGATTATTTTTACCTTCTGAATACAATCCTTCCTTTGCAACAACAACAACAACAACAAAAAAATTCGGTTCTGCACATATATATTGTACCTAGGATACACTATAAGATATTTAATATGTATGGGAATGCCTGCCATCTAGGGGAGGGGGTGGAGGGAAGGAGGGGAAAAACTCGGAACAGAAGGGAGTACAAGGGATAATGTTGTTAAAAAAAATAATTACCTATGCAAATGTACTGTCAAAGAAAATGTTATAATTATAAAAATTAATAAAAAAATACTTTAAAAAATTATTGTTGGAATACACGGGAGCCACCTAACAGTAGCTGTTGGAGATCCACCCGGACTTGCAGAACAGATCTCCTCTTGTGTAAGGATGATACAAGGAGACTGAGAGGCAGTTGATGTTCTCTGACTGAGAAGCCATCGTGTTGTCTGACCTCTCTCCTCTTCCTTCTGCCTCCAATTTATCTTATTCCCAGTCGAGTCACTTGTGTCAGCAAAGGCTGCCCTGCAACTCCTTCAGATATTATGATCCACAGCTGTGGAGGCTCTTGGAGAATTGACCTGCCCCTTAAGAAATTATTTTTGATAAATGTAATGAAACTTTTGGTTATATTGGAGTAATTTAGATGGTTCTATTTCTAAGCACACTGTAATACTTCCCAATTAAGAAGTGGGGAGGGTGTTCTACCAGCTTTTTTTTTTTACAGCCCTGCTCAGGGCTGTGTATTTTCAGAGAGTACTTCATAAAGTCACCCATCCCAAATTGGCAGGGATAGACTCCCATCATTCTATTGCTATCTGCCACAACTCTCTGCTCAGATTCACACTATGGTTTCAGAGGTCACAGAAGTAGACAAGTCAGCACCAACAAAGCTCTTCTTATATAGAGAGATCAAACAAAGAGCTTCTCAGGAATTCAGAAAAAGGAGGAAACACAAGTATAATCCTTGAGGGGTGGAAAGTTCTACAGGAAACAAACATCATATAAAGAGTTTAAAGAAATTCAGATGAATAGCAAGCAGCTGGACCTGGAGTCAGGAATTCTAGCTTGTTCACTCACTAATTATGTTGATCTTAGCCAAAATCCTTCTCTCTCTTCTTAGAGTCATCATTTATAAGATGAGAGAACTGGGCTGGTTGACTTTTCTAAGGCCACTGGAGCTCTGAGGCTTTTACTTTTCCCAGGTTTAAATAGGCTATTTGGGGCCATCAATTATGCAAATAATAGTCCAGAAACCCCCGCTTGTAACATTTTATTTAGAGATGCTACAAAAGCCAACAGTTCAATAAAAAGTCTTAGTTTTAAGACATAAAATATTTAAATAACTGAAGAGAATCACTTAGGGAGACGAGAGAAAATTTAAATTATAAGAAAGAATCAATCTCTCCTGACAGTAAAGTACTATCTCCTCTGCTTCTTTATGATTGTAGACAGACCAGAAACCTCCTAAGAGAAATTTATGAAGATCTATAAAAACTGTGCCTTAGCATGTATTTTTTTTTTGTTCCATGCTCTAAACTCGAAATTCTGTGGGTATGTAGGATGGAGATCTACTGAAGTTCTCCTGAGCCTGGATTCACTTCAGCGCCCATCTTCCCAGTTGTCAGCTCCCTTTGCTAAGTTGATCTGGGTTCCTATCCTTGACAATTGCTAGTGATGAATGGGTCAAATGTAGATACAGTGCTGATATCTCCAGCCAAGAAGATCATGTCTCATGGTATCAGACTTGAGATTTCCCCTTTTTGTGTGACTATTTCTTCCTTCCATCTTCTTTAGTTTTCATCACCTGAATTCCAAGTAACATACTACAACATTTATGTTTTGGAAGATGAACCTTGAAGAAATTGATTAGACTGCAGAAAATAATGATGACCTCAATGGAATTACTGAAAATCTTGGGGGTTATGAACCGTCTGCCCAAGAAAACAGACTTCTTGACTCAGAATCAACAAAAACATGCCATCTTTTGTTAACTGCTAAAGAATAAAAGAAATATCTTGGTTTCTTCTAGGCAGGAAATTTTAGAAATTTGGATTTATTTTAGAAAGAGCTGACTCAAAGGAACAAAAGGTAGAAGACAATTTGGTTTTGAGACATTTTAAATGGGAGATTTTTAGAATATTTTTGTTTATTTTTTCTCAATTACATAAAAACAATTTTCAACATTTGTTTTTATGTTTGAGTTCCATATTTCCTCTTTCACTCCTCTTCTTTTCCTTGAAAAGCCAAGCATTTTAATATAGATTATATATTTTCATTTAGGTAAAATATAAATAAATATGCTTTTTATTTTTAATATGTATTTGTAATTCAAATTAGCATTGCTTTATTTAAATAATTCAATACTCTGATTTAGTATTTAATTATCAAAGTTATAGTCATCTTTTTTTAATCTTTACTCAGCATTATTGCATGACTTTGTCCCTGTGATCCTCCAATAAACAATAGCTTTCTTGACACATCAATTTGGGCACTTGAAACGAGGAAGGAGTACTCCATTACTAGCAACTTAATACGTTTCTATTGCTTAAATACAAAATAATTTGAGAAGAAAGAGAAATCTAACCACTTTGGAGATCAGAAAAGTCAATAACCTGAGCTGAATCTTGAAGTAAGTTAAGGATTCTAAGAGGTGGTAGGTGAGGAATGAGTATATTCTAGGCAAGAGGAACAATCTGGTAAGATATAGTGGGTGGAAATGGGAAGCTTGATTCAGAGAACTGAAAGTAAGCCAGTTTAGTTGGAATGTGGCATATAGGAAGGTTACTACTGTGAATTAACTGTAGGTTCATTGAGACAGACAAGGAAGTACTTTAAATTGCAGACAGAGGAGTTTGTATTTGATCCTAAAAGCAATAGGAAGCCCCTGAAGTCCGGCAGGCACCAAAATAAAACATGGTCTTTTCAGTAATGGAAACAAGATGGAAACCATTATAATAGTTTAGCACAATGTCTAGCACATAGTAGGTGCTTAATAAATGCTTATTGACTCTGTTGCCACATATATATGCATCCATGTATATATATATATATATATATATATATATATATATATATATGTATGTATATATGTGTGTGTACACAAATATATGACATGGTCATGCACATATCTTATATTTATTTTGGCAACTATGCAGAGGAAAATTGAAGAGGGAACTGTATAGAAGTAGGGAGACATTTAAGTGACTCTTGATGCTGTCTTTGTAATGGAGAAGAGGTCATGTGAATGGAAGGAATGGGATGGATGGAAGATATATAAAGCTAGAATCAAAAGACAGAGCATCAATTCTGATATTAGTGGTAAGAGAGTAAGGAAGGGACAAATCAGCAATAGATTAAGGTTGCAAACCTTAGAGATGGGAAAGATGGTGCTGCCCTAAACAGAAATAGGAAAGTATTAGGCAAGGAGATAATGAAATCCATTTTGGACACTCTGAACTTGAGATTCCTTCAGGACATCCATTGGGAATGTCCAGGGGATAGTTGATCATGAGGGATTCATTGAAAGAGCTCAGGGCTGGAAAGCTTTGTGAGCCATCCATATAAAGATAAAAATCACATTGTCAGATGAGTTGTTGAGGTCACCAAGAGAATAGATATACACAGAGAGAAAAGACTCAGGGCAGAGTCCTGGAAGATACCCAAATTTGGTGTTTAGGATCTTAGATCTAGATATAGAAGAGACTACAGAAGTCAACTAATCCAACCTCCTCCCCCATTTTGCAAAATAGGCTCTAAAAGGAGAATTGATTAGTCCATCACTTCTAAGTGGTGAAGTGGGGATTCGAACTCAGGTCTTCCAAAGACAACTTTCTTTTCCATTAGACTCTGCTAAATCCAGCAAAGGATCTTAAGAAGGCTCCCACACAAAGGAGAGTCAGGGGATCCAAAGTCAAGGGAAGAGAAATCATCCAAAGGGAGTAGTTCATGCAGAGTAAAAAGCTTCAGGAAAGTCAAGATAAGTGAGGAATAAGCCAAGGTTGTAAGGTTAAGCCATTGACAGATAATTGGTAAATTTAAAGAGAATTTTTAGTTAAGTGGTGGGATCCAAAGCCAGGCTGGAAGGGTTTGAGAAATGCATGGGAGGTGAGATAGTAGCAGCAACGAATATAGAGGCGAGTTTTTCTGTGTCAGGAAATAGGGATATAATACAACATCAAGAGGGGAGTAGGAGAGTAAAGTTTTATTTTAAGAATTGGGAAAACCTAGACATATTGGTACATAGAAAGGAAGAATATAGACATATAGACAGAATGAAGATGAAGGTAAGAGAGACAGAAACATATAGACTGAGAGAGATAGACATACAGAGAGAAAGAGAGAGAAAGAGAGAGAGAGAGAGAGAGAGAGAGAGAGAGAGAGAGAGAGAGAGAGAGACAGAGAGAGACAGAGAGAGAGAGAAAGAGAGAGAGAGAGAGAGAGAGAGAGAGAGAGAGAGAGAGAGAGAGAGAGAGAGAGAGAGAGAGAGAGGAGAAACATAGACAAAGACAGAGAAACAGAGAGAGACACACATACACACAGACTCAGACAGACGGGAGGGAGGAGGGAGAGGGAGAGAGAAAAGAGAGACAGAGATGGGGGAGGGGAAAGGAAAAGGAGAGAGAGAGAGAGACAGAGACAGAGAGAGACAGATATACACAGAGACAGAAGGGAGGATTAAAGAGAGAAGAGACAAAGACAGGAGGAGAGGGAGACAGACAGACAGAAAATGATAGAGAGAGACTGAGACACAGAAAGACAGGGAGAATGAGAGAGAGAAAGAATGAGAGTGAGAAAAAAAGAGAGAGAGGGAGGGAAGGAGGAAGGGAGAGAGAGAAAAGGAGAAAAAGAAGGAGAGAAGGAGGGAGAGAGAAAGAGGATATATATTCAAAAGCAGACTTCTAAAAGAAATGGCCAGAGTTCATGGGGAAAGTGACTTTAAAGTGCAATGGAAATGGCTCCCTGGCATCCAAATTACTGTCCATTTCTAGCTCTATACTTTTTCCCTTCTCATCTTTCCATGTGGTCTGTCTTCTGTCCTGTGACAATTCTCTTCCTCCTGAAGGACCAAGTCTCAGACTTTAATTTCTCAAGTAGTGGGCACTGGCTGCCCACAGATAGAAATCAGACCATTGAGCCCTTGCCTGATACATTATGTTGCCCTTTCTGAGTGAGTGGGCTGAAAACAAAGTATACAACTAAGACAGTCCAAACAGAACAGTTGTAGGCCCAGACTCCCATCCTACTGGGTGACAGCCGGTGACAGATGGAAGGTTTTCTAATCCCTAAGGGAACCAGCAGGGAGAACGGACACCTTGGAATCTTTATTCAGGAAGCGTGGGGGGGATTACAAAGACTGTAGACAGTTGGGGTGAGCAGTAGGTCCCTAGGGAAAACCCTAGAGAGTTTTTGGCTGGGGATGCCCAGGTAAAGGAACTACCCTTAGGTATTTTTAGAATACCTCCCCTCGCTCTATTTCATCTTCTTCTCTATCCCCATCCCTGGTTTCTCTCTTTTTTTAAGTTCTGGGAATACACAGATTTTTACCCAATTTTTACCTCTGACTAGTTTTAACCAAAATATCCAGATGTAAAACAGCTCACTGCAGGATCCTTCCAATGACTGCTGAGGATCATTCATCTCTACTTCTTCAAGCTCAGCAAAGTTCGACCCTTAATTTCAGATCTCTAGAATATTTAGCACCCTATCTCCTGTCACCCGAAATCTAGTCTAGTCCCAGCTCTTGCCTTGCCTTGCCTTGTTCCTTAGTGTCCATAGGAGATCTGCCTGCTGCCTGAAAGGATTCCCAGGATCCCAGCACGATAAGAGATCTCTCCAAAACACTCCCCCAAAAGAGTATTCTCGCTATGCTATTTGGCATTGGTTATTCACTCAGAAGACCTTTCTCTGTTTAGAGTGAGAGCCCATCTTTTCTTGAAACAGCCCATTCTATTTTGTTACAGCTTCAGTTATCGGAAAATTGTGTCCCCCCCAGTACATGTAGCCCAAATCTGACTTTCTGAAACCCCTGGTACTACAAATTCTGCCTTCAGAAAGCAAAAAAGGACATGAGTAATCGCTCTCCCACAGGACAGCCCTTCCAATACTTGAAGATTGGATTATTTTCTTCTTAGGGATTTTTTCTTCAGACTAAGCATCCTTTCAAATGATTTTCATGCGACCTGGCCTCCAGCATCCTCCCCAATCTTCAATTCTCCACTCTCAACTCTACCTTTCAATTGGTGTCCTTGAAGTAGATCTTCTCCTAAAGGGCCCTCGCTGAGCATACCAGCCCCACAGTGGGCAGGATAGCCTTGAAGCTTTAGTGGCCCCCACTGGCTACACATCCAGTACTATCACCATCGTATCACTTTCCCTACTTCTCCCTCCCCAACTTCCAGGGCACCTCTAAAATGTTCACCCCTCTTCTGTCCAGTCTGAATGTACAGCTGCCTCCCGTTGGGTCCCCCGTCTCTCTAGATGATCTCCCATCACGTCCTTTGCTTTGGTCACTTCAAGGCAGAAGGTAACAGTGTGAAAATTATGGTTACTCAAAGCTCAATAACTCAGATTGATGAGTGACATAAATATATTTATTTCTTCATCTTTGCACATTGCCTCCCCCTAGTGGGCCAAGGTGGGAAATCACCGGATCACAGGATCAGGGATTAGACAAAGTTAGAAAAGAACCTGGGGATGATCTAATTATTCTCATAAAAAGAGCCTATTTTATAGAAGAGAAAACTGAGGCTTAGGGAAGGCATAGGTGCTTTGCCCAAGGTCACTCAGGTTCTAACTGGCAAAGACAAGATTACGACCATGCTCCTCTGACGCCATTCTTTCTACTGTGCTATCCCCAGGAAAGACAGAAATCAGGTTAATGGAACAGAGGATTCCCAAAGGCGGCTTCTCTTTGGAGGCTGGAAAGAGACCCTGGGCAGACTCAGGATTTTAAGATTTACACCTGAGAGGGCATAGAGGTCTTCTAGCCCAATCCCTCCATTTTATAGATGGGGAAACTGAGTCCCAGGGTAGTTAAAAAAATTTGCCCATAAGTGCACAGTGGAACAACTACTCTGACTGGAATTATAATGCTCTTTCCACTACTCCATTCTGCCTCAGAGAAAAACAGCACTGGCATAGAATGTAAATAAAGAATAAGATTCTCCTCCTTGCTCCTGGGAATAATCTGAGCCAGCCAGAGATAGCCTTGGCCCATAAGTCAGGATGAATCTCATAGATAACAGAGAAGGGGACGAAGAAGAATCAAGCAAGGGAAAAGAGCTTTCATTTTTTTATTTGTATGCAAAGGTAAAACAAAAAGGACACAAGTATCAGAAGATCCAAGTTAAACTCCATTTCTTCTTCTCAGCTATGTGACTCAGAGCAATTCTTGTCCAGATTTCAGTTTTCTCACCCATAAAATGGGAGTAGTTCTATCTGTGCTTCCTAAATGATTCTCAGAAATGAGACAATGTAGATAAGTTATGCTTTGCAAGGGTAAAGAGTGACATAAATGTAAGCTCTTCTTTTATCTGATTTCCCTGGGAGAAGAAACTTTAATGTCGGGGAAGAATTTTGGTGAGTGGCCCAATAAAAGTTTTGCACATCAACTGCTCTACTTGGAGAGGAGAAGCTGGATACAAAAGCACTGAGGAAGGCTCGGTTCGGCTCGGTTCCCTTTAAGGGTTCTCTGATCCTGGGAGTTTGTTTTTCCATGACCCTATTTGGGGCTTTCTTGGCAGAGATATTGGAGTGGTTTGCCATTTCCTTCTCCAGCTCATTTTACAGATGAGGAACTAAAGTAAACAAAGTTAATTGACTTGCCTAGGGTCAGCTAATAAGGGTCTGAGTTGCAATTTTAACTCAGGAAATAGATTCTTCTTGATTCTTGATACCATGTCACCTAGATGTCCATAATACTTCGAGTACAGAGAATGACAAAATAGTTGGATACCCAGATAAGGAAGAGTCTCAAGATATTCTGTGATATAATCCTCTGCCCTCAGCATAGATTTAGAGATATAAGGGATCACACAAGCCATCTTCTCAGTCAGCCAATCCACAAGCATTTATTAAACACCTACTATGTGCCAGGCACTAAGTATTAGGGATGCAAAAAGGGGTAAAAACAGTTCCTGCCCTAAAAGAGCTCACATTCTAATGATGACACAAATGTGAAAATAACCCAGTGTGTATAATAAATATAGATTTCTCTTAGGGAAAAAGGCACAAGTAACTAGATGAGGGAGCAGAAAAGTAATTCTGCAGAAAATGAGTTTTGAATTGAGTCTTATTTACCCTCTTCATTTTACAGGTGAGTGAGATGAGCCCCCAAAGAGGTATTGATTTGTACAAGGTCACACAAGTTCTAAACTGGCAAAGGCAGGATTATAGCTAAGCTTCTCTGACTCCAAAGGCAATGTTCTTTCTATTGTGTCCTCCCCTAAAGAGAAAGAAACCAGGTCAAGAGAACAGAGGGTTTCCAAAGATAGCGCCTATCTGGAGGATAAGAAGGAGACCCCAGGGTAGACTCAAAGAATCTTAAGATTTGAATCTGAGAGACACCTTAGACATCTTTTAGTTCAACTCCTCCACTTTACAGATGGGGAAACTGAGGCCCAGAGAAGTTAAATGATTTGCCCAAAGTCAAAAGGTAAGTGCCTAGTAGAACTAGGAGTTTGAACTCAACTACTCTGACTGCAAATACAATGTTCTTTCCATTACTCTGTATTGCTTTGGAGAAGACCAGAACTAGGATAGAGTCTTTTGATTTCAAGTCCAATGCTCCCTCTATTATACCAATGGTTCCCATTTAGAGGTTTCCTGGAAGTTTTCCATGATGGCCTATGGGATTTGCACTAAACATTTTTAATGATGGTGTATGTAATTGTTTAAAAATATGATTAGGATATTAATTACTCTGGGGATTTATAACACATTTTTGTTGTTGTTGAAAGGAGTTTAAGGAACGAAAAAAATATTGGGAACCATTGCATTTCACCATGACACCTCCTCAGGTAAGGGACCAACTAGTCCAACATTTTCATTTTAAATAAGGAAATTGAAGTCTGGAGAAGAGGTTCATCCTTGTCACTATCCCCATCATTGATAAGCACTTAGTGAGTATTCTTTGTGTATACATAAATGAATTAAGTCCTAAAGATTAAAAGGGGAAAAAAGAGTCATAAGATGGGATGCCCAGTAAAACATCATTATCCTTATTTTACAGATGAAGCTACTGAGGATCAGAGCTTTCCCCTCAGCCTGCTTCTCAAAAATCACCATGTTCTAATATTTATTAATTCACCCTGAATTTTTTTTCAGATTCTGGGCCAAGATTTGTCTCTGGCTGCCTCAAATCATTCCCAGGAGCGAGGAGGCTAATCTTTTCTTTATTTACATTCCATTCCAGTTCTATTCTTCTCTGAGACGGTATGGAGTAGGGGAAAGAAAACTGTATTTGCAATCAGAGTAGATATATTTAAATTCCTAGTTCCATTATGCACTTACCTTGTTACTTTAGGTAAATCATATAACATGCTGGGCCTTAGTTTCCCCATCTATAAAATGGAGGGGTTGGGCTAGAAGACCTTTCCCAGATCTAAACCCTAGTGATTCTATGTGTCTAAGATCAGAGTCAAGTGTAACTGCCTATGGGGAGTCGGGGCAGGCAGAAGTAAGCATTAGGAAAGAGGCTGAGGTTGATGGGATTGCCATCCAGGCGGATGTCTTCCAGGGTCCTTCGGATGTGCGTCTGGTCCTGAGGATCACAGAAGATATCTTCAGGAATCATCTGGATCTGATTGTTCTAAGAAGACAGAATCGCTTAGATTTCTAGAGGATTTAGAGGTCTACCAAATGCTTTCCTGAAACAATCTGGTGAGGTAAGTAGTAGTACAAACTACAAGTCGACTACAGGTTAAATTTACAGCTCCATGCCAAAAATATTTCTCCTTTTGGAATCTCTAATTTCCTTTAAGAAGGAACACCACACTGCTGCTGTCATCTGAGGAATGATTCTGTATTTTCTTTGCACAAACTTGATACCTGCCTATCCACGTTCAGGTTTTCCCTGCCCAGACTTAAGGCCTATGAGGGTAGATCCTATTGTGTTCTTTTGAGGTCTCTTCCAGTCCCCAGGAGCCTATGATTTGAACTGGCTTCCTTCATAACTCAGCTAAAATCCCACTTGCCTGGATCCCACTTGCACTTGAGGCCCAGTTTAAAAGCAGGACAGGTCTCAATTCAAATCCTAATTTGGACATTTATTAGTTGTGTAACTATATTTAAGCCTGTCCTGGCTTAGTTTTTCTTTCTTTAAAATGGGATAATAACAGCACCTATCTCACCATATTGTAATGCCTTCTCTCTAGCTTATCTCTAATTTATCCTGTATATGACTGCCTTGTACGTGATTGTTGCACATTGTCTCTCCCATTAGACTGGAACTGTCTTTTGCCTGATTTTTTTTTTGGGTATTCCTTTCCCTTAGCAGACTTCCTGATACTAGGTAATTGATAAATGTTTGTTGATTTGAATTGGAAAAAACCCAAGGGGAACTGGGATCAAGTCTCTGTCACTATCTTATTGTCTGATATTGGGTTATGGGGGTGTTTTTTGCCCTTCTCTTCCTCAATTTCTTCAGCTATATAATGGGAAGAATCTTTAAAATGAGCATTAATGCAGCATTAATGAGGGAGAATAGAAATCAAATGTCTACCCTTTCATCTATGATATAATGGAGAAGAAAAAAAAAGACCAAACATAGAATTAGGAAACCTGAATTTGAATCTTAAATGCGATCAAATCATCTTTCCTGAGCCTACATGTTATCATCTGTAATTCATTTCCGTAAGTTTATTTAGGTGCCTTTTCCTGGGCTAGGAACTCCATTTGCCAGGCATTGGGAATACAAAAAGAATAGTGATTCCTCCCCTCAAGAAGATTACATTCTATTGGAGGGATACAATGTGTACACTAATAAGAAAATACAAGGTATAGACAAAGTGATACAAATTAATTTCAAGAGGGAGAAACTGCTTAATGACTGAAGTGATCAGGGGACAGTGCTATGATTGTATGGAAAGTAGGACTTCTGAGGAGTAAAAGGGAGTTCAGTCTACTCAAAGGAAGGACAAATGTTCTGTATGAGGAACAGTTAGCAGGCCAATTTGACATAGCAGAGGACAGGTTTTGCCCTTCACTTAGATTGGGAGTTAAGTTAGCTGGGAGTCGTCTAGTCGATGAGCATTGCTTGAGCTCCTAATGTTTACAGGCACTTTGCTAAAAGCTGGATACTGTCCTCCTAATAGATGAGCTAAAGTTTTAAAAAAAAGTCTTCAGGTAAAAGGTAATTTAATAGAAAGGTCTCTTTCAAGGAAAAGCCTAATACATCTTTTTGTCTTCTCCAACCTAGCAGAATCTTTAGGGATTCCTTAGCCTCCATAGAGCGGGGTGGGAAGGACAGGCTTCTCTCATTGCAAGGTATTAAGAGCAAAGGGAGCTGTCACTTAATGTGTACACATGTAAAGTTGCTTAAGAGTTATAGCCCTTCTATCTCTGTAAAGCAACTGCTTGCTTGCATACCTGGCTTCCAAGTAATTCATTGTGCCAGATCTGATTCTGGATAGAAACAGTGGCCATTGTAAGCTATTGAATACCTTACTCCCTCTCCTTTCTATTCCCAGTAGGGCCTGTTTCCAAGGGAGTCTATCTAAGGGGAGGAGGGATGGAATGTGATTTTGAGGCCGTTTACCCCTGGCTGATCCTTGAGTTCTCTGAGCTGAAGGAAATGAGGAGCAAGATGGGAGAAGAGATACAGGCTAAAGTCAGGGGAGAAAGAAGGCTGGGGGTTGTGGATTCTATTTTCTAGGAACAATGTTTGTTCTCCAATGTTTCTTGTAATTTGATTTATTTTAAATGCACATTTTTATGAATCATATTGAGAGAGAAAAATCAGAACAAGAGGGAAAAACCACAGGAGAGGGAAAAAAGGATATAAGAAATGAACCTAGCATTTACATTCAATCTCCATAGTTCTTTTTCTAGATGTAGCTGGCATTTTCTACCCAGAGTTTATTAGAATTGCCTTGGATCCAATGTTTCTTATAAATAATTCCAAGGTCAGGAATAGATTCAGGGATAACTTGGTCATGGGGTCTTAGGATAGTAGATTTAGTGCTGGAAAGAACCTGAGAAGTTGTTAAGCCCACTCCCCCCATTTTATAGATGAAGAAACTGAAGACCAAACAGGGGTGGGGCTTGCCCGGGGCCCACTTGCACTTGAGGCCCAGCTTGAATTCCACAGTTCCAGTTCTGCAGTCTAACCTAGTATTAGGCAGCTAAGTGGTGCAGTGGATAGATGGTTGGAATTAAAAGCAGGACAGATCTCACTTCAAATCCTACTTTAGACATTTATTAGTTGTGTAACTATGTTTAAGCCACAATCTGGCTTAGTTTTTCTTTCTTTAAAATGGGGATAATAATAGCAATTATCTCACCATATTGTAAGATCAAATGAAAATATAAAAACAATGCTTTGCAGATCTTTAAAGTGCTATTTTACAACTAGATCTTATTATTTGGGGGGTTTTACATCCTTCCTGAGGTACCTATCATTCCTGTATAGCACCTTGCAGCTTTCTGCACATCTCCAGGATTCCTAAGTTCCCCTTAAGCCCTAGAGGATAAAGTCCAAGATTCCCTGGGGGACTGCTCCCTTCTGGCACAGTTGTGCCCACAGTTATACTGTACTCAGATATATTCCCAGAGGAAATGGACTCAGAGAACAGATGAAACATGTCCATTCTATTACAGAATGTTATTAATGGGGACTGTCAGCATAAGGGTTCAGGACTATGTCATGGACAGAAGCAGAGGAGGACCAGACAAAGAGTGGATATGAGGAAAGAGCTTGTAGGAACATAGGGGAAGAGCAGAATGGAGAAGGAGGAAGAGAAGAGAAAAGGAGAACAGATAGAAAGTGAATAGTTAAGATGGAGAAGAAAGGGGGAGAAGGGATAGAATGAGAAAGATAGGAACTGAAAGAAGGGGAAATGTGGATAGGGAGAAAAAATAATTAAGTGAGAGATATTGGACAATTTTTTTATATCAAGAACAGTGAATTCACTAGTGTCAGAGACTCCCACTGCAGAAATACTTCCAGAGCAGATCTGCACTACTGAGTCTTTGAGTTTAGAGTTTCCAGGGGGCATTCTTTAATAGAAGTTTGGAAGAAAGTGAGAGATAATAGTAGCTAGCATTTACATAGAAATTTAAGGTTTATAAAACTTTACTGTTATCTCAATGGATCCTTATAACAATCTTGTGAGTAGGTGCTCATATTATCCCATTTTACAATTTAAAAAACTGCCTCTAAGAGACTGAGCTGAGACAAGATTTGAACTTGGCTCTTCCTTTTTGCAAGTCTACCACTTTATCTACTGAAACATCTGACTGATCAGATATCTAAAGATTTCTGGATGATGCATAAAAATTGAAGGTAGAAGGAAGAAAGAAAAGGGAAGAAATTGGAGAAGAAATTAGGGGACAGATAGAAAGACCTAGAGAGATAGGGAGAGAAAAAAAGAAAGGAAGAACAATAGAGCAATTACTTAAAAATACTTATCTCAGGGAAGGAGAATCAGCCATCCTTCACAACCCCCTAAGTATCTGAGACCCCTTGCCAGATACTTCTTTCTATTTACCAATCCAATTCCATCCTATTAAAAAGTCTCACTTGCAAGTGTAGAGAACGCAGGCTTAAGGGCAAGGGCACAGGGATGTAGTCCAGCTTGTTATTCGACAGGTAGAGAAACTGCAAGTTTTTCAGCTCCTGGGGAGATAAAGAGAAGTCATGTCCTAGGACTGAATACCAGATCTTGATGGGAGATGCCAGGGGATATTAAGGAAACCAAACAGGTGGGAACTATGAGGTCTTGATAGGAATGTACTTTCTTGATAGGAATGACTAGAAGGATTTTCCCCAACTGACATATCACATGTCCCCTTAAACAAAGAGATGTCATCTTATTGTGAATCTTGGAACACAGCAATTTTTGAAGCACCAAAGGAAAAGGAAGAGACACAATCAAGCCTGAACATATTTCCAGTCAACAAATGCACGGGGGTGGGACATAGTGGTTCTGGAGGGGATTGGAGAAAAATGGCATTACGTGGTCTGAGCCCTAACAACAACAGCCTCACGAGGATGAGAGTCTTTGTTGCCAGGCGTGTCTGTGTATGTCTGTGTATGTCTGTGTGTGTCTGTGTGTGTCTGTGTGTGTCTGTGTGTGTCTGTGTGTATCTGTGTCTGTTTGTGTCTGTGAGGGGGACCTCAGGATGCTGACTCACTTTGAAACTCTCTGGTAGAATCCCTGAACTTTGGAGCTTGTTGAGTTGGGCATCAAGTCTCACAAGACTAGCAGGGAGCCTGGGCAGAGATATCAGGTTGTTCTCTGTGATGATCAGTTCTTGCAGGGCAGGTAATAAGAAAGCATCATCTTCAATGGTAGAGATGCAGTTGTTTGAGAGGTCAATGTGCTTTAGTTTTCCTATTGAGATATGGAAGAAAGAAATGTATTGTGTAGGTAGGAACAGTAGAGAGATAATGGGAATGAAAGAGAGAGAAAAGAAGAAAGGAGGAATGGAACAAAGGGAGGGAGGATAGAAGAGAGGAAGGAAAAGAGAGGAGGAGAGAAAGAAGGAGGGAAGGAGGAAGGAAGGAGGAAAAGAAGAAAGGGAGGGAGGGAAGAAGAAAGGAAAGAAGAAAGAGAAGGAAGGAAATAAGGAAGGAAGGAAGGAAGGAAGGAACATGGGGGAAGAGCAGAATGGAGAAGGAGGAAGAGAAGAGAAAAGGAGAACAGATAGAAAGTGAATAGTTAAGATGGAGAAGAAAGGGGGAGAAGGGATAGAATGAGAAAGGAAGGAAGGAAGGAAGGAAGGAAGGAAGGAAGGAAGGAAGGAAGGAAGGAAGGAAGGAAGGAAGGAAGGAAGGAAGGAAGGAAGGAAGGGAAGGAGTAAGGGGGGGAGGGAGGGAAAGGGAAATAGGAAGAAGTTCTACCTCTATCACTACATGTGATATTCTGGAATCTCTTCCTGAAAACATTTCCAGTAAAATGGATGCCTGACTCGTCAATAAAGTCCTACCCAGAGGCAAAAACATATTAATCTATATTTGTGTAAACCATAATGGGTTTCTGAAACATTCCTCATACCAGCCCTATGAGAGATAGGATAAAGGATTATTATCCTCACTTTACAGATGAGGAAACTGAGGATTGGGGGACAAAACAGTTATGATCACAGGATGTAGAACTGGATGGAACTTTTAGATATCATCTAATTCAAACCCTTCATTTTATAATTGGAAAATCTGAGGCTTTAAGATAAAATGAGATTTGCCCAAGGTCCCTTACTTGATAAATGAAGGGTTTGAACTCAGGTTTTTTGACTATAAATCCAGTACTCTTACCACACCATAGCACCAAGTATTTGTACAGGGTCATGTTGGACTGGATAAATGTTGGAATCGGGAGTAGAATCCAAATCTTTGGGCACTATATTTAGATCAAGAAATACCACTGTATATTTATTTAGATACAGTGGTATTTCTTGGATGTGACCCTCCTTATTCTGACTCTGAGCAGTATCCATGGCTGTCCTCTATAACTGGGATTTTCCCCTTTTTATTTCTGCCTCCTGGATTCCCTGTCTTCCTCCAGGTTCCAGCTAAAATCCCATCTTGTACAAGAAGCACATTTCCCCTTATTGCCAGTACCATCACTGGGAGAGTACTTCAATTTATCATGTATAAGTTTATCTTTGTACATAGTTGTTTGCATGTTGTTTCCCTTATAAACTGTGAACTCTTTGAGAATGAGGAGTGAGGGTGACTTTTCTTTTATATTCTCAGCACTTATCACAGGACATCTATTAAGTGATTAATAAATGCTTGTTGAATTAACTTTCTGACTGTACCACATTTCCCACCTTCTCTATCATGACATAGGGCAACTAGGTACTGCAGTGGATAGAGCACTGGATTGATATCAGAAAGACATGTTCTTGAGTTCAAATCTTGCCTCAAATATTTACTAGTTGTGTGTCCCCGGACAAGGGTTAGTTTCCTCATCTATGAAGTGAACTGGAGAAAGAAATGGCGCTCTAGAATCTTTATCAAGAAAATCCCAATCGGTGTGACAAAGAGTCAGACATAATTGAAACAATTGAAGAACAATACCATGATAGTGCAGGATACTTTCTCTTTCCCTCCCCTGCCGCCTTTTTGGATTCCTTTTATGTGTTGTCTTCCCCCATTAGACTGTAAGTCTCTTGAAAGCAGGTGGTATCTTTCTTTTTCCCTGTTTGTATCCCTAGCACTTAACACAGTGCCTGGCATAAAATAAGCACTTAACTAATGTTACTAGTGACTTATTTCCTGGATTTGGGACCAGCATACATATTGAAGTTTCTGTGTATTTCTGGGAAAGTTCTGTTAACTTCCCTGTGCCCAGGTTCTCAATCTCTACCCCTTCACCCCATTCTACCTCCACAAAAGGAGAGCTAATACTATTACAGACTTTGTAAGGCTTCTGGAAGAATGAAGGAGAATAAGTCAGCAAAACAATCTGAGACATTCAGGAAGAGACATCAAGAAAACCCTACATTATCCCCATTTTAGAGTAGGATAAATTAAGGCTTGATTTTGGGGGAAATAGAGTGAAGTTCTTTGTCCCAGTATATTTGACTAGACCAACAGAAAAATGAAATCAATTTCCCTCCCCTCTTCTCCCCTCACCCATGCTTGCAATGGCATACTTAGCCCTTTGAAATCTCCTGCCTGGATATGAGTGATATGATTAAAGCGGGCATAAAGGTAAGTTGTCTCCTGGGGTAGAGGAGGGATATGATCCAGATCAACATCTTCACAGTACACAGAGGTGCCAAGGCACACGCAGATCAGACAGGTGGGCAAACCTAGATCAGACAGAAGGTCAAACAGTGGAGAATAAAGGAGATCCATTTGTAGAGCCCTTCTCACTCCTCTATCATTCATTCATTCAACAAACATTTACTTAGCAGCTACTATGGGCCAGTTTCTGTTCAAGGTGCTCAGGAAAAAGAGACAAACAATAGTTCCTGCCTCATAAGGCTTATATTCTTCCTGGGACAATGCCTGGGAGAATTTATGCCATTTCTGTGTGTTCCAAATGCTGTTTCTCTGGATTGTTATGAGCCCATTTCTCAATGCTAATCTTCTGTTATGCTTATCCCCTTCATAACTTGGGTATACCTTCTGTGTTAATCTTTACCTGCTAATATCCCCTAATATAACCACCAGTCCTCTTGCTTATTTCAGCTTGACATCCCTTAATTCTCTCTAGGAGAAAACATCCCAAAGGAAGATTCCAAGAAGATTATAAGGGAAAATATCTTCCACAGGAGACCCTTCCTAATCCTGTCAGCTGACAGTGCCTTATCCTCTAAGGTTTTTTTCCATCCATTTTGTGCATATCTTCTAAATCCTTATTAATGTATGTCTTTCCCAATAGCTTTTAAACTCCTCAAGGACAGGAACTGATTTTTGCCTTTTCTTTGTATCATCTGCACTCAGCACAATACGTGGCACAGAGCATAATGAATGCTTGTTGCCTGAATATAATTCTTTACCTATTTCCTACTTATTGCACAACGACAAGCTTTTGGTTACCAATGAAACCATAGCTCAGATATTTGGGGCTGGCACATGTGAAGGGGGAAGGATGGAAAATCGATAAGAGAAGAATTAAAAGTTAAAAGGTTATCATTCTCCAAATCAATTGCTTCATTTGCCATCACCCCCAAGTGACAACCATAGAGTTAGTTATCTTTCTTAACAGGTTTTTAATTGTCACTAATTTAATTATTGCTCACTCCTATTCCTCTTGTGTCAGTGTTAATTAAGCCAGGGTAACTCTGTTGATGCTTCCTTCTGATTTCAGTCTTCTGACTACCCCCTGATCTTCACACCAAATATTTCTTCTCCCTTTGTGATCTGTGAATGTGTTTATGTCTGTCTTCTCTACTCCTTACTCTTCTTCCTCCCTCTTTCACCCCCTTCTTTCCCTCCCTCTCTCTTTCCTTCCCTTCCCTCCTCTCTTTTTCTTTACCTCTTTCCTTCCTTCCTTCTCTTTTTCTCCTTCCCTCCCTCTCCCTCCTTCCTTTCCTCTATCTCTTTCCCTTCTTCCTTCTCTCTCTCCCTCCCCCCCTCTCTTTCTGTCCTTCTCTTTCCCTTCCTCCTTCCATTTCTCCCCCTTCCTCCCTCCCTCTTTCTCTTCTTCCTTCCCCTCCTCTTTCTTTCTCTCACTCTCTCTCCATCCCTCCCTCCTTCTCTCTCCTTCCCTCCCTCCCCCTCTCTCTTTCACTCTTTCTACCTCTTTCCCTCCCTTCCTCCCTCTTTCCCTTCCCTCCCTCCATCTCCCCACTTTCTCTTTCTCCTTGAGGACAAGAACTGATTTTGCCTTTTCTTTGTATCATCTGCATTCAACATAATAACTGGCACAGAACATAATGAATGCTTGTTGACTGAATAATTGATTCCTCTCAGTCATTCTTTGCCCATGTTCTGCTATGACTAAGTACTCACCCATGGCAGTCAGCAAGTTAAGCAGGCTAGATATGGAAGGGTTGGTGACCGAAGTCCACATCCTTGGGCCCTTGGTGGCCATCACTGTCTTGGTGGATACACTCATGGTTGAAGGGGCCAGGGTGCCCACTTGAGTCTGAGCCATAGCACAAGTGTCGCACAGAAATGGGAAAGACAGGCAGGGCAGATTTTTTAAAAAAATAAAGTTGTATTAATGCTCTTTGTTTTTATAGCACATTCATTTTTAGATATTTCTCTCCCCACTTCTTCCCTTATAATAAAGACAAAAGTGAAACAAAACCGACAGTGACTATTTTTGATAGTGTATGTAACTTATTGAGTCCATAGTCCACCACTTCTCCAAGAAAAGGAGACAAATGAATTTTCCCATCTCTTCTACAATTGGATATTCTAATTGCATAGCATCAATTTTTCTAATTTACATCATTATAGTCATTGTGCAGATTGTTGTTTTGGTTCTGCCTGGTTCACTGCTCTTCTTCCCATGTTTCTCCAAATTCCTCATATTCATTGTTTCTTATGATGTTTTAATATTTCATTACATCCATACATCAGAATTTGTTCAGCTATTCCCTAAATAAAGGGCACCCACTTTATTCTTTTGTATTTCCTAGGAGGGTAGATTTTGTCAGAGAGACTTTGTGCTCAGGAGAGAGAAGAATACTTCTTGGACCAAGTTAAGACATAAGTGACTAAAAAAATAACTAAAACAAATAATTAAATAAATAGCTAACATTTATATAGTATTTGCTATATGCCAAACATTTTATAATTATTATTTCATTTAATCTTCACAACAACTCTGGAGGTAGGTGCTATTATTATCCCCATGAAGAAGAAGAAGAAGAAGAAGAAGAAGAAGAAGAAGAAGAAGAAGAAGAAGAAGAAGAAGAAGAAGAAGAAGAAGAAGGAGAAGAAGAAGAAGAAGAAGAAGGAGAAGAAGAAGGAGAAGAAGAAGAAGAAGAAGAAGGAGAAGAAGAAGGAGAAGAAGAAGAAGAAGAAGAAGAAGAAGAAGAAGAAGAAGAAGAAGAAGAAGAAGAAGAAGAAGAAGAAGAAGAAGAAGAAGAAGAAGAAGAAGAAGAAGGAGAAGAAGAAGGAGAAGAAGAAGGAGAAGAAGAAGAGAGAAGAAGAAGAAGAAGAAGAAGAAGAAGAAGAAGAAGAAGAAGAAGAAGAAGAAGAAGAAGAAGAAGAAGAAGAAGAAGAAGAAGAAGAAGAAGAAGAAGAAGAAGGAGAAGAAGAAGGAGAAGGAGAAGGAGAAGGAGAAGGAGAAGGAGAAGGAGAAGGAGAAGGAGAAGGAGAAGGAGAAGGAGAAGGAGAAGGAGAAGGAGAAGGAGAAGGAGAAGGAGAAGGAGAAGGAGAAGGAGAAGGAGAAGGAGAAGGAGAAGGAGAAGGAGAAGAAGAAGGAGAAGAAGAAGGAGGAAGAAGAAAGAAGAAGGAGAAGAAGAAGAAGAAGAAGAAGAAGAAGAAGAAGAAGAAGAAGAAGAAGAAGAAGAAGAAGAAGAAGAAGAAGAAGAAGAAGAAGAAGAAGAAGAAGAAGAAGAAGAAGAAGAAGTCGTCATTAGGGGGAGAATAATAACCAACCAACTTCCTGTTGTCCAGTTTCTGAACTTCTCTCATGTACCTAATCTCCGGATAACCCAAAGGATCACCTTTATTGCATGGAGAGAGAGCCAGAGCTGGGGAAAGGGAGGTAGGCAAATGCATCTCAGGCCTAGAAAGTCTTGAGTTCCATCTAGGTGAGTCTCACCTTTGGGGTCAGGTCTCCATAGTCACTCTTTATAGCTCGTTCTTCATAGTTGCTAAAGTCATAATTATCCAGATTTGGGTCATAGCTCCCCAGCTCTAGATTGTTGTAGGCTGTCCCTTCATCTTGGAGTTCTTCCTGCTTCACTGCTCCCTCCGTCCAGGGTGGCAAAGCTTCTGTCTCCTGGATGACCAGGGATATCAGTCCCAGGAGGGCAGAGATCCTCATGGTACTTTTAGTGGGAAAAAAGGAGAGTGTGAAGTTAGATTTCATATTATGGGTAAAAATGAGGATAAGAATTATAATATTTATTGAGCAACAACATGGCATGGGAGAAAGACCCTGCTTCTGATCCAATATCAGCTCTGTGATCACAGCCAAATTATTTAACCTCTCAGTACCTCAGATAGTTTTTCTAAGATTAGAGGCGAGTCTTCTGCATTTATGCAGGATGTTTCTACTTTTGTAGCTCCCTAGCCTTTCAAAATCCTATGTTTGGGTAAGGTCCTCCTTTTTCTTTTCCTTCCGTCAAAAAAAAAAAAGGTTCTTTTAGTGGTGTTTGAGATGGTAATCTCTTGATGTTGTCTTGTGTCAGCACAAGATCTGGAGAATAAAAATACCATTTTATTTGGTACTTCCCCAGTGCTATGGCTAGCAACATCCTTTCTGCTCCCTTAAATCCTGTATAGTAATTAAATCATGTCATCTAGTGATGATACGCTGCTGTTGATACAGTGTAATTTCCTTAAGAATATGGATTGTCTTGTCATTTCCCTATGTTTCTTCAATCAACAAGCATTTATTAAAAACAAAGCTTAGTACATAGCAAATTCTTAATTAATTCTTAGAGTAAGATTGATCAATGAGGCAAACTGCTTCCCTTCTTATCATCACTCTCCATTAAACTCAACCCTAATTCTCCCATCCTAATTTTCCCTTCCCTCCTTCTGTGCCCTTTGAACTTCTTTTTTTGTCCTCAACAAATTCCCCTTCATCCTTTTATACTCTCCAAGTTATTGTAATTAAAGAATCCCTGCTTCTCTCTGGAAGATGTATTCCTGACCATTCTCTCTAGTACAGGATATTTCTCTGCATCCTGACATATTGGGCCAGGAGAAGGAATATGCATTATTTGGAACACCATATCTTCACCACAATTACTCAATGACCTCTCCCTCTTTGAAGTTCATTCCATTCATCATCTTCCTTTCCAGGAGCCGACACAATATTTGGCAATAAATGCTTGTTGATTGATTTATTGTTTTCATTCTACTGGCCTCCAGAATGATCTCCTTCCTCAGTGAGTTCAGTATTCCTCTTCATCCCAAATTCTACACTCATTTTGTGAAACTCAATAGATACACTGACATTTTCTAGAACACCTAGTCTGCCATTCATCAGCCTCTACAACTCCATCTCTGCCATCTACAAGGATGGTTAAATTTTAGATCTTAATATTACCCATGACTAGACAATCTCTATGATCTTAACCTCTGAAATGTCCCTTTATGCTCACAATCTCTTCTCCTGCCTTCCCTTCTCCTTTTTTCTTTTTTTTTTTTTGTATTCCCACATTTAGCACAGTGCTTGACACATAGTAGGCTCTTAAATATGCTTGTGAATGACTTTTCTTCCTTTGAAAATCTTCAGTGATCTAGCCTTCCCTATTTTCCCAGTCCATCATCTCTGCTCTGGATTTATTTTCTTCCTTCCCAGGCTTGACCACATAGCTGGTGAGTTTAACTATGTTGTCCTCTGGCCTTGAATCTTCTGTCCCATTGTTCCTATCACTGTTCATGTCTTGCCAATTCCACCATCTGCTTTGCTTTTTTTTTTCAACATCATTCTGAAATCTGCCAGCTGGGATCATACAAATTATGCTCTCTAATTTCAAACGAGTCCTTGATTGCTGTCTAATACACTCCTGTAGTGAGGATTCACTCATTTATTCATTTAATTAATCAACAAGCATTTATTAATCACTTACTCTGTATCAGACAATTGGGAGAAAAGATAAAAACAATACAAGACAAAGAAATTGTTTTCTTAGTAATTCTTGTTCTCAAAGAGCTTGGATTTTGTCGTGAGAGATAACTTGAATATATGTAAGTATATGCAGAACAGATCAATACAACATAAATCTAAGGTAGTCAGGACTGAAGTACACTAGCAGTTGGCAAAAGATTGGTCAGAAAAAGGCATCTCATAGAAAGTAGTGTTTGAGCAGAATCTTAAGGATTCTGAGAGATTCTCTGAGACTGAATTGTGAAGGGAGTATATCCTTGGCCTGGAAGATGATGGCCAGTGAACAGGCATAGAGAGGAAAAATAGAATATTGTGTATGAGGAATAGAAATAAGGCTATTTTGGTTGTAAAGTACAAAAAAGAGAGTAATATTTAATGATGATAGAAACAGAGCTTAAGACCAAGTTTTAAAGGCAATTAAAGCCAAACAGAGGAATTTCAATTTTGTTGGAAGAGTATAAGGAGTGACTAGAACTTATTCAGGAAAGGAGCATCATGTGTGCTTGAGGAAAATCTTTTTGGCAGCTGGATGGAGGAGAGATTGGGATGGACAGACAGTTGAGACAAAGGTGACCATTCATAAGAGTCAGTTAAAAAAGGTAATGAAATCTAAACTAAGGTAGCAGCTATGTGACTGGAGAAAAGGGGTCAGATGTAAGAGATGCCATTGTGGAAGAAATAGCAAGATTTGGCAAAAGGTTGGGTGTGTGGATTGAGTGAGAGTAAAGCAGCAAGGAAAACAAACCCAAGATGTAGGGAGGAATAATGTTGAACCGAAATCAGGAAGTTTGGTAGAGGAGAGGACTTTGGATGGGGAGGTAAAACGATGATTTCTATTTTGGACATTTTGAGTTTGAGATGTCTTGGGGACATTTGGTTTGAATTGATACAAGACAGAAGCTTGGGAGAAGACATATATTGGATGAATAGATTGATGGTCCTCTTCAAGAACGAAGGACAAACAATAACCTATGATGAGCTGTCTAAATAGAGATGATTAGTTATTAAACCCGCTTCTTCTGTCCCTAAGCCTCTAAACCCCTTTCCTCTTTTTGTTACTCTGCTTTGAGAAAACTGAGCCTTCTTCTGTCCCTAAGCCTCTAAACCCCTTTCCTCTTTTTGTTACTCTGCTTTGAGAAAACTGAGCCCTCCAGAGGTTGGCTTCCACCTACCTTTTCAGACAATACTCCCCTTCAGGGACTCTGTGTTCTAGCCAAACCAGCCTATTAGCTGAACTTGACATTCCATCTCAGGTCAGTGGCTTTGCATAGACTTTGTCTCTAGAGTGGAATGCACACCCTTCTTACCTTTGCCTCATCCAGTCCTTTTCTTGCTTTAATAGCTCAAGTTCTATCTCCTAATTTTGTTGTTCAGTTTTTCAATCGTATCTTACTCTTTGTGATCCCATTTGGGGTTTTCTTGGCAAAAATGCTGGAATGGTTGGACATTTCTTTTCCATCTCATTTTATAGATGAGAAAAATGAGGCAAACTGGGATAAGTGATTTGACCAGGACAACACTGTAAATATCTTAATATTCAGGAAGAGCAGTCTTCCTTACTTTAAGCCCAATATACTATCCACTGCACCACCTATCTGCCTTAAAAATTCACTTATACATGGGCTGGGAATCAAACCCAAACCTTCTGCATGGCAGAACTACTCATGCAACTATCTTCTATGTGAAGCTTTGTCAAATTCCTAGTTAGTGTCCTCTTTTACCTAAAATTGTCTTGTATTTAATCATCTGTTTGCCTGTTATGTGCCAGTAGAACATAAGTTCCTTGAAGGCGGGAATGATTTCATTTTTTTGTGCTGTATCTCCAATGCCTAATTTAGTTTATGGCGCCTAGTAGGCTTTAATATGTGCTTGCTAAATTTGAATTTGTTGAAGCTCTGTTCCGTCCTATTCTCCCACTTCCAAAAGTGTACTTTCATACTAGTGGAAGAGTACTTATCTCTCATAAATAAATCTTATACTCAAACAGATAGTGTATGTTCTTGCCTGAAACAGTTATAGACTCTGAGAATCTGAAAGTTGGGAGGGTAATAAAGGCCATCTAGCTCAATCTCCTATTCTAGGGAGAAATTCTCTCCAGCCATGTATGCTCACTGAATCCACTCAAATCCCTGCAGTCACACTCACACCTACCTGTACACTTCTAAGAATACCCAGGATCCATTTGTTCTCCTTCCACCCCAAAATATAGACACACAAATTCACATGTAGAGGATACTTTATTAATTGTGAAAATGTGAAATAGGTAAACTTTACAATTAATTATACCAATTAGAAGAAGGGAGGGAGGAAGGAAGGAAGGAAGGAAGGAAGGAAGGAAGGAAGGAAGGAAGGAAGGAAGGAAGGAAGGAAGGAAGGAAGGAAGGAAGGAAGGAAGGAAGGAAGGAAGGAAGGAAAGAAAGGAAGGAAGGAAGGAAAGAAGGAAGGGAAGGAGAAAAGAAAAAAAATTTGTTACCATTTACCATGTGTTTAACATGTAAGGATATAAATACAAGCAAAATGAAATAGAGTGCCTGCCCCCAAGAAGCTTACATTCTATGGACACCATCAATCAAAGTATTTTAAAGGACTTTAAACACAAAAAGAAACAAAAGACAGAAGTTTTAGAATTGTTCATACCTCTTAAAAATGGAGAAGAAAAAAATCCTCACCATTAGAAGGAGGATTTTAAGAAAATAATATCATCTTCAATAAGGGAAACACTCCCCCTTATACACACACACACACACACACACACACACACACACACACACACATACACTTTTCATATAAATATAAATTATATCAATAAATATAAATTACTCAAATGTAAATAGACATACTATAAATACCTACCACTATGTAATATAAATATGCCCAAATACACATATGTACATCATGGATATACATATATAAATGCACTATAAATGAACACCAACTATAGATAAATAATATATTGTCACGTAGTCAGCCAACAAACATTTATTATGTGCTTAGATGTGACTCGTTCTATGCTAATTTATAGACAGATTTAGTAAATAAACTCAGAGTTGTGATTCTGTGTATTCGTATCCACTTGTGTGTGTTGGTATAAGACGAATGTCTTCATTCTCATATGTGGCCATGTGTATATGGAATTTGAGTATGTGAACATATACTAGGGTGACTCCCATATATAGTACATGTGTGACATGTGTGCATCCTTCCTTGGGCTGAATAGCTATGTACTATTGGGGCACAACCACACCTGCTATATTCCATATAAGCCAATCCACCAATAAATCCAGCAAAGAAAACACAAACTTGGCGCCTTTGCTACTACCTTATCTGGGTCAGCTCCCTACTGCAGTAAGAAAGCCCCTTCCCTTGCCCCTTCCTGTTCCCTCCTCTCCCAGCCTAAGTCAAAAGACCTTAAGAAAAACTCTAGAAACAGAGTGTGTGGTTCATCCCGTAGTGTCTACTCAAGTGTCAGTAATCTTGGAAAAACTTTGTAGTCTTACTCAATTGCCCTTTTTAAGACAATCTCTTTTCCTTTTCAGACAAACTAGAGACCCCCCCAGACCTAGAAAGAGTTCAGCCTACCTGTCCTGGCTGTTCTGCCCTGGACTGGAGCCCCACAGCTTCTACAGAGCTGATGGATTAGAATATGAAAGTTGACTGGGTGTGTAGTTTGGGGCTGTGCAGAGAGGCCAGGGGAGGAGGGGATGAAGGTTCCAGCCAAGTTAGAAGTGTGACCAATCAGGATTTTTATCATTACAGCTAGCCAATCAACTCCTCCTTCCTAGCTGTCCCCCCCCAAGCCCTATGGGATCTCCCATCCATTCCTTTGCTTAACTAGAGAGACTTATCCTTTCCATCTCTGGCTTGTGAGTCTCTGTACCTGTGATTCTGTTTATCTCTGTCTCTGTTAATAGTTTAGCTTTCAAATGGTGCATCCAGTGGAACTAAGACTCAGAGGAGAGAACAGTCCCCAGAGTAGGTTTCCTTGAGATTGGGAGGATTCCACATCATCTTAGAGCTAAAGACAGGTAGTCCTCAGAGTTCAAGTCTCAAGCTGCCTTTGTTTTCTGCTGGTTTCCTCTTGAAACATTCAGTTATTGGGTTTCCCTCCAGCCTAGAAGTTTCAAGGCTACTCCATCAATAATAAAGCACTAGATGAATGTAATAGGCAACTGTTTTTGAGAAGCGTAGGAACCTAACCTTCCCCTAATCTAGAAACTATACAGAAGGAGCCTCTAACTTTGAGAGTCAACACAAATCCCAAGGATAAAGGGCCTGAGATTAAACATAACAGATAATGGTACAGAGGCAATCATGAAGTGGATAGTGAATGGCACTATCCACTGATGTGAATGAGGACAGAATGAGATGAAAAAGCCTGTAATGGCTCTTTTCTGAAAGAGGCCATGTGGATTCTCTTCCTGAAAATCTTTTGCATGGGCAGAGATTTTACCTGATCCATGTATCCCTTCCCTTTTCTTCCCTCCACAGTTGCCCTATACTACCTGCTTCCTACCCCCCCGAGAGCTGAAATAATCTCAAAGGATTCACAAGCCTATATAAAGTACTTTGATATTTTTTAAGTGGTCTCTATATCAGCTGACAACATTTTCTGACTCTTCCTGGGAGCTTAACATGAAATTTCTGAGCTGGAAAGTATTTTAAAGATCATATAACTCAAACTCCTAATTTTCTGGATAGAATTACCAAAGCTGGGAGGTGGGGACTTGAACAACATCATCTAACTAAGTAGAGATAGAACTGATGACTAAGGTCATCTAACTCGCCATGTAGAGATACAACTGATGATCAAGGCTAGTTAGGTAGAAATAGAACTGGAGTGAGCACCTAGATCCCTGCTTTCCAGGCCGAGGAGTTTTACACCCACAATACCCCATTACTCCTCAGAACACAGAACCTGGGTGGCTGAGAACCCTCAAACAGATGGTCTATCAATTTGTTTTGGGGCACCAGCTGGCATGGAGGGGACTTAGCTTGGGATTGAATTTGATAATCAGAGTAGCATTATTTCCTTCTGCCTCTGGAGCTTTCTACTGGGAGGGACTGGACATCATAAACGCTCCTTGAACTGAGAAGAGGATCTAGAGGCAGGAGCCATCCTTTCCCCTCAATGCTCTCTTTAGTAATAGACTGGCCATCCTTCCCTCTTCTCAACATCTCTCCCCTTTTCCTCTCTCTCCCTCTTCTTTTCTTTCCTTCTCTCTCTCTCTCTGTGTCTCCTGCTGTCTCTCTGGGTCTCCCTTCCTCTCTCTTGTCTCTACTTTTCTTTACCCTTCCCCCTTCTGTATGTCTCTGTCTCTCTCTCTGTCTCTGTCTCTCTCTCTCTATCTCTGTGTCTCTCTGTCTCTGTCTCTCTGTCTCTCTCTGTCTCTCTCTGTCTCTCTCTGTCTCTCTCTCTGTCTCTCTCTCTGTCTCTCTCTCTCTGTCTCTCTCTCTCTGTCTCTCTCTCTCTCTCTCTCTCTCTCTCTCTCTCTCTCTCTCTCTCTCTCTCTCTGTCTCCCTCTCATTCTCTCTCTCTGTGTCTCTGTCTCTCTCTCATTCTCTGTGTGTGTGTGTCTCTGTCTGTCTCTGTCTCTCTCTTTCTCTCTCTCTCTCTCTGTCTCTCTCTCTGTCTCTCTCTCTGTCTCTCTCTGTCTCTGTCTCTCTCTTTCTCTCTCTCTCTCTCTCTCTCTCTCTCTCTCTCTCTCTCTCTCTCTCTCTCTCTCTCTCTCTCACACACACACACACACACACACACAGACCCACTTCTTTCTCAGTGACACATACATACCTGCCCACACTTCTTGCTTCCTTGCTTGTTCGCTCTCGTGTCACTGTGCCCCTGCCCTCTTAATAGCTCTCTCCCACACACTCCAAAGAAGACACAAATTTGCTGCCACATACACAGCCACTCACAGGCAAGTTCCCACACCTTTTTTACAATTCTCTATACTCTGACAAAATCTCATGCTCACACTCTTTCTAACTTACACACACACACACACACACACACACACACACACTCCTGCCCACTAATATCTTTTCTCAAAAACTACCATTCTCTGACTTCCATGCATTTCTGGGAGCTGGGGAGGGTCATTTGTGTACAGTAGAGTAGAAACATATATATGTAATGACATGTGCATGTGTGAGAAATATCTGACCTTGCCCTAGGAGGCACTGGCCCCACCGAGCATGGAGACCATAGGGCAGGGGGTGAAAGGGCAGGCTCAAACCTAGAGTTCTCATTAGGAGGTTTAGGATCCAAGGTGATGAATCAAAGGTGGCAGCCTGGAAGAAGTCTGGAGAGCTGCTGCTGTCAGGTGCCCCTCTGAAACTCGCAGCCTGCTCTCCCTCCTGCTTCCCTGCATCTAATTCCTTCATGTTCAGCTAAAATCCGACCTTGAACAAAGAGTCTTTCCTTGTCCCCATTAACAGCAGTACCTTCTTTCTGAGATTACCTCCTATTTATCCTGTACAAAACTTGTTAATACAAAGTTGTTTTCATTTGTCTCCCTCATTAGAGTGGAATGTGAGCTCCTTGATGGCAGGGATGCTTATTTTTATCCTTCTTTGTATATCCACTGCTGAACGCAGTGCTTGGCAAATAGTAGGTGCTTAATAAATGTTTATTGATTTGACTTGACTTGAAATAGGGATAAGGAAGAATATTCAGGATACTTCCTGCCCTTTGCACAGAAGGGAAGAAATCTCTGCTACTTACAGAGGGACCATGGCATTTTCTTGGGTAGGGAGCAGTGGTTAGAGAAGATAGACAGATCGGTGTTTTGGTATAAGCTCAGAATTCCCTCAGTCTTCATGCTACAGAGATGCACATCTATACTGCTTTGTGTAACTAGGAGAATCAAAGTCTCCAAATAAGGACCTTTTTCATTGAGCATCTAAACCATACTAACCTTTTCTAGACACCAAACAATATGGATAATGCATTCTTGGTTTTGTTCATTGATTTTTTTTTTCAGTTGTGTATTTCTTTGTTAAGAAATGACCCTATGCAGGAAGGGGATGGGATCTTACAACTATCATTCAGCTCAGCTTTACTCAGGATTTTCTCTTCTTTTCCATTTCTTGTTCAGTTATAGTAACACTGAATTGCTGGCTTGGAAACTCCTTCCTCCATAATGTGCTGCTGTCTTCCAGCTAGTTCAATTGTTTCTAGTTCTTCCTTCCTTCCTCTCTTCTTTTCTCCCTTCTTTCCTCCCTTCCATCTCCCGCTCTCTCCTATTCTCGCCCGTTCTCTCCTCCTTCCCTCCCTCCCTCCTCCCTCCCTTCCTCCCTCCCTCCCTCCCTTCCTCCCTTCCTCCCTTCCTCCCTTCCTCCCTTCCTCCCTTCCTCCCTCCCTCCCTCCCTCCCTCCCTTCCTTCCTTCCTTCCTTCCTTCCTTCCTTCCTTCCTTCCTTCCTTCCTTCCTTCCTTCCTTCCTTCCTTCCTTCCTTCCTTCCTTCCTTCCTTCCTTCCTTCCTTCCTTCCTTCCTTCCTTCCTTCCTTTCCTTTCTCTCTTCTTTCCTTCCTTTCTCTTTTCTTTCCTTCCTTCCTTTTTCCTTTATAAGATCATAGGAGATCAAGGTTAGGCTTTTCAAAAGAGTTTTTCTAGAAAGTAACTTGAATCTGGGATTAGTCAAATAGTATTTAAGTACCTTATATGTGTCAGGCACTATGTTAAGCACTGTAGATAGGCAAAACAAACAAAAAAACACAAATGTACCAAAAACTAATCTCTGCTATTAAAGAGCCCATAATAGGAGAGACAGCAAATAAACAACTATGGATGAATAAGATTCTTACAGAATAAATTGGGCAAATCTCAGAGGGAAGATATCAAGATTAAAGAGGATTAGGAAAAGAAGAAACTGAATTGGTAGATTTGGGTTCAAATTCAGATTTGATCAAGAAGTCATTTGGACTCTTATGTCCTTTGATGTAGGTATCTTTAGATAAACTATTTTATCTCTCCAGGATTCAGCTTCCTCTTCTATAAAATGAGGTTATTATGTCAGATTGCTTGCTGTCTTAGGGAAGGGGCAGATAAAGGTGAGAGGGGGGAAAATTTGGAGTTTAGTCTTACAAAAATGTATGTTGAAAACTATTTTACATGTATTTGGAGGAAAATACTATTGAAAATTTAAAAATAAATAAATGAAATGAAATGAAATGAGGTTCTCGGATTAGATGATCCAAGGTCCCTCCTAGCTTCAAATCCTATGATGTGGCAAAATCCCAAATCTAGATT
The DNA here is from genome assembly GCF_048593235.1 of Sminthopsis crassicaudata. NCBI lineage: Eukaryota > Metazoa > Chordata > Mammalia > Dasyuromorphia > Dasyuridae > Sminthopsis > Sminthopsis crassicaudata. Next base: position 99,101,704 of record NC_133620.1, on the reverse strand, counting down.
GGTGGATGTGCTCCCCGTGGCTACCAGTATCCTAATGTCAATGGATTTAGAGTGTTCCAACTCCAGAAATCACTTGATCTAATGCCCTCTTTAAATCAATGAGCAACCTGAGGCCCTGGGATGTTGTCATTTGTCTGAATTTATACAGGTAATAAATAGCTGGCTCTTTCTCCACACTTCTTCATTTGAGTTTAAAATATTTTTTGTTTGTTTGTTTGTTTTTTGCCACTTATTACTAAGCAATCTCGTGCAAATCTTTTAACCACTACTCTCAGTTTTCTTATTTGTTAAATGCTAGTAACAACATTTAGATAATCTGCTTCCCAGGGTTTTTGTGAGAATCAAATGAAATCATGTTGCAAAATCCATTAAAAGTCAGTATGGCTCAGTGATCTTGAAGTCAAAAAGACCTGAGTTCAAGGCCTTTTTCTAATAAATCCTGTCTGGGCAATTATGGGAAAATCATTTAGTTTGACAGTCCTCCAAGCAACTTTCCAAGACCACAAACTGCACAAATGCTGATAATCAGCATTGGTAGAAGGAGTTTTCTCATTAAGAGTTCTTTATACAAATTAAATCATATGTCAGAACTGGCCATCCTCACCTCCATGTTTTGTAAGCCTTACTAATAGAGAAAAAAGGTAATGCATAACAGACTTAGAAAGTAAGAAGCAGGATTAGCAACAAACTAAGGTTGGGAGTATACCTGATGATTTACCAACACCAACAAACTCAGGCAGGATTCCTTTCATACAATTTTATTTCCACTCATATAGAAAATATGAGAAGGAAAAAGCTCCACAAAGTTAACATGATCAAGAGTGGATACACGTACAATGGATAAGTACATGCACATGTTATATTTGTATACATACAGCATAGAGGCTTTTGTCTATGAAGATGTGGAGGTGAAAGGCATCTGAGAGAAAGCAATAGATGTGATTGGCTCTAAAGCCAGCTTATCTCTGAAACTTCCCAGCTTGCTACTGCCATTGAAAACAAGGGCACAAATTGAGGAGGAGGAAGAAAAAAAAAAGAAGAAAGAATACAGTGTCATAGGCTTATATTTATGCTCAAATCAATCAGCTCTGGTTTGCATGGGATATATAGAGATTCCCCTTTCTCTCCCCCAAGGGACCATGGGAATAGTGCTTACCTGACCACCAAGTAAAAGGGACAGAGGTTGAAAGTCATGTATAAGGGAAGGGCCTTGACCTAGCTTATAAGCATGGCTGCTTATATCCCCAGTAATTCTGCTGATTTTAAGCAGGAGTCTTAGAGGAACTAATTTGAAGAAAAAAAGTAAATTATTTTACTGACAAATCAATTTAATCTACCAATTAATTAATAGCTGGAGGAAAGTCTTTTGTAAAATGGCATCTGGATTCAACAAAGAGGGCAGGAGATAGAAATAAAATGAAGACAAAAAAGAAGAGAAATCTATTGGAAATCTCTCAAAGGCAGGGATTAAGTTTTGGGAAGTCTTTTAAACTAATCTATTCCCTATTTCCTTCAATGTCACAAACACCATGGCTACTTTCTATGATAAATAGATATTGATTAAAGCACAGACTATTCATAATATTAACTTCCACTGGTTTTTTTTTCTCTCTGTGTCATAAGACATGTTATATATGCACAACTCAATACTGATCTTCTCTGTGATCTATCTTTCCCATCACATTTGGGATTTCACAGTACAAAATCACAGCCTCTCTTTCATGACCCATCCCCTCCTTTATCTCTGTTCATCCCCACTATAGAGTCAGAATGAATGTCACCTAGAACAAACTATTGGTGAAAGGGAATAGGGCAGAGATATAACTGGAAAATACTTTCAACAAGTCGTATGGAGAGGAGCTTAATGCAAAAACCCGTAGCTCCTATTCTCATATTGCTTCCTTTATCTTGTCTCCCAGTAATGTAGTTGGACATCAGGTTTATGCTGCCTCCTGACTGTGATGAGAAGTATTAAAAAACCAAGTTTTAGGATACACTCAATTCCCTGTAAATTCAATGCACTACTACTGTCTGCAGGGTTGAAGATACGGCAGGAAAGCACAAAAGCAGGATGAATTAATAAGTATAATTCCTTGATTCCAATTTAGATAAATCCCTACAGTATTAAATCAAAAACAACAATGCCTGTTAAAGAAATTGGGGGTGTCCTGTGTTCACTCTAGGAAGAAGGGCAAACCTCTAAGTTTCCTCAATGATAAAATGAGGGAAATGGCCAGCTCTAACATTATACTTAATTCTAGAATTTTGGTTTTATATCATAGATCTAGCCAAAGGAATACTTAAAACCCAGAACCAAGGTAGCTTCTAGAATGGGCAGATATCAGCACTAGAAATTATTTAGTCCAACTTTATAATTTTACAGATAAGAAAATATATTTGATTTGTACAATTATATCCCAGAGTATCTACATTTCTTGTATTTGTGATCATCACTAGCAATCTTTGAAAAAATCAAAGAAAATAGGAGAAGTGCTTTGACTGGAAATGATAAAATATCCCAATTTTCACAAAGGAGGAAAAAAAAAGATGTTAAAAACCAGAAACCAATAAGTACAGCATCCAAGGCCTGGAAAAATTATAGTTCAGGTTATTGAATGGATTGATTTGTCAGCTCAGCCAAATTTGGATTCACTAAGAACAAATCATATCAATCTCTTTTTTGACAAGGTACTAACTAGACTGGTAGATCAGGAGAAGATTGTCATTACAGCATATCTGGATTTCAGTGAGATACTTGACAAAGGTTCTAATGATATACAAGACTGAGAAATATGTGGGCTCACTAAAGACATTTAAATGAATTCATAATTAATTGAATGAACAGACCTAAAGAGTGTTGATTAATAGATTAATGTCAATATGGAAAGAGATCTTTTAAGTGATGTCCTAGAAGGCTCTGTCCTTGGTGCTGTTTGCTTCAACAGATTCATAAAGGGAAAGACATAGATTGCATACTTATCAAATTTGCTAGGGATATGAACAGAGAGAAGGCAAATGCATTGCATTTAAAAAAGAAGAGACAAAAAGAACTCAAAACACTGTGATAATAAATGAAATCTAACATGAAATTTAATTGAGAAAATTAGAATGTCTTATGTTTTAGCACAAAATGGGCTAAACTTGACTGTGTAGCAGCTCATGTGAAAAAGATTTAAAGATTTAATGAATGGCCAACCCAATGAGAGCCAATCATATCATATAGTTGCCAAAAAAAATTAAATTGGTCATTGGGCTGCATCAAATGGCATTATGTCCAGAGGAATGGAGGTGGTGGTCCTTACTAAACTCTTTTCTTTGTTAATATCTCACTTGAAATAATGAGTTTCGTTCTCAATGACAATTTTGAGGAAGTACCAAGATGGTAAAAAGACTGAAAATGAAATCACATAAAGAAAGGCTGAAGGAATTAAGAATGTTTCAAGTAAAGAAGATGAGAGGAAAAGGAAGAAAGACAACTATTTTTAAATGTTTGAAGGATTATCTTGTGGAAAAGGGATTGGTCTTCTCTTGCTTTTAAGGGACAGAACTAAGGTTACATGAATATCAAAAAGAGGCAGAACAGTTCAATAGAAGGAGGAATTTGAAAAGCTATCTGAAAAGAGAATGGATATTCAATTCTCTATTGACAGATGTATTCAAGCAAAGGGAAGATGAACATGGGTTCTTAAAGTGGGGATTCGTATTTCAGTAAAGTGTTCTACCACAATAAAGAAAACAAGGAAGTTGAAGCGCAGGACAAGGAATCAGTAGCTCCTGCCAATAGTACTAATTAGCCTCTTTTTCATTTTAAGGCTGCCATCAGGACTAGTATTCCTAAAATGAATAGTCTTAGTTCTACAGAATGAATAGCTACAGAGTTGGTTTAGTTGACAGAATGGAAAGGAAGAGCATCAAGTGAGATCTCTTTGGAATAATAGCTTAATTTGAAGATGAAGGGCAGGTGGACTGTTTCCTGGATAGTTTCCATATGTGTTTGTGATCATCCTTCATGGAGTCTTGTTCACTAAGATTTTCTTCAAACCACTTGAGGGATAAAGTTGAGAGATAATGACTCTTTTATAAGATCAAGATAGATGTATTCTTAAATATTTTTTCAAGGTGTTCCTTTATCAGTGGTTATGGAATCTTGACACAGTGATTGGACCTTTCAGATCCTCTTCAAGTCACGTATTTTATTAAGAACAAAGCCTGGACTTACTTAAGAAATTTAGAATGATAATTACTTATGGGATCTCTCAGGGGAAAGGAAGTCTCTGAGAAGATTAAAATACAATCTTCCCATTATCAAATAGAGAAGAAAGAATGGGAAAAAATTACTGAGTGACCAATGTCATAGATATAGGGAAAAGAGAAAACTGATGGTGTTTGACCTTGATTTCTCCAAGTGTGCATGAGACACCATTGAAAGGGGGAGTTCAGGAGATGGTGATGGTGGGAAGATGGGGAAAAGGAGGGAGCCACACACAGAATAACCTAAACCCATTTGAAGCAAACATGAAAAAGGGTAAGTAGCTTTGTATTAAAAAAAAAAGGTGGAGCAAGATGATAAAACAAAAGTTCTAGTAGAGATAGTAACAAGTAGGAGAAAAAAATCTTCTCCAAAGGAAGGAAGACTGAAGTATTCTTGTCAGAACCCCAGATATACCTTGGAGACCAGCCAAGGGCTTTAATCTGAGGACCAGGCAAGAAGGAAAGAAAATGGGAGGGAGAGGCCCATAGAGTAGAACATGGTGATTAGGCAAGGGAAGAGGGAATAAATTATTGAGAAGGGGAATGGAAGCTTAGGACCTATCCCATTGAAAAATCAGTCATGGAAGGGGAAAAGATGAGATATTAATTAGTTTCCTTTAGGTCCCAACTAGATTTTTATAATGGGTTCTCAAAATAGATCCTTAAATAGATCAAATCAAGTAGATCCCAAACTAGAGCTCTTAGATCCCCAGCTTGTGTTACAAAGTCAATGCTGGCAAAACAGAACCTATTCTGACCAGGTATCTATGACATGGAAGCTGCTGCCAGAACCTGGCTCTAAAGCTGTAAGCTCTAAAGCTAGCATCATTTCTCTGTGATCAACACTGATCATTTGTCATAATCACAAGCAGGAAGAGCCAATGTTCAAAGATACCCATGGCCTTCTAAGATGTGGGGATGGTGGGAGGCTGGGATAGATATACTCCTTTGTCACTTGGAAGTCAGAAGTCCCAGGCGAGGACCATTAAAATAAAAGACAGCACCAGCATTTATACTGACCATAGCGAAGAACAAGAGACCAAGAAGTGGAAAATGGAACTCACAGCATTGACCTCTACTGACCACTAGGTGTCATTAATGTGTCTCATCTTAAACATGGAGGTACATGCTTTTCCACATGATGGAAGAGGCTTCTGGGAAGTATCCAGTTGTCCCTCCCCTTCTTCCTACCTTTTATGCTAATATTGGGTAGGTGGTGACAGTCTCCAACAGTTAGTCTGGCTAATTTAGAAGCACATAGACATCTACCAGATGAGGAAGCTGGCATTGGTGAATGACCAAGCCCAATCTTATGAAAACTGAGTGCCTTGAAGACATTAGACAGCTCACTGTGTGTGGTCAAAGGAGATTTGGAATCTCTGCCCTTCTACAAATTCGATTTCTATTTCTGTGTTGTGCCTCACCCAGCCCTACCAATCCATTCCATCTAGATACTCCATAATTCCCATGTTCCCTTCTACTCACTGCTCTTTCTCTGTTCCTACACTTTCTCAACATACTTGAAGATGTGAGAAAATTCACATATGGAAGGGAGGGGGAAGCTTCTAGCCTACAGTTCTCAGAAAATGCAAACAGATCCTCAGCTGACACCATCATGAGACTATCCAAATCAAAAGCTAACCAGGAAGGTATGAGGTTGCCTGAGATTGGACCTTGCTAGAATACCAGATCTACTTCTTTCTAGAAGTTCTTGGCCACTCCTATTTACACTGTTAAATAAAAGAACTATGGGGCAAATATCTTCCCATATTGCACTTGATGCTAATGGGGAGTGCAAGAGGAAGCAACTGGGGCTATAAAAATTGTACACAATCTTGGGTCTAGACCTGCTCTGGAAGACATAACTCTTCTCCTAAATGAAGGTCTTCTAGTTGGGGAAGAAACAACTTTTCTCCTAGGTCAAGGTCAATAATCTCAATGCCATATCATGGACTAGACCATTATTGGAATGGTGAGGTGGGTGAAGGAGAGAAAGGTCAGGTAAAGCACATATAGTTTGATACTTCTAAGTGGGTGAAGGGGCTGGCTCCTAAAATGGAAAGTGCAATTGGTAAGAAGTTTGGGATTGGCATTGAGACAGTTCTTTGAATCTGGTAGATCAACAGTAAGTTCTTAGACTTCATTCTCCCACATGAGGGAAAAGAAATGCAATAATGAATATGGAACTGTCTTCCTTCTTTCCTTAGGGAATCCTACATGGATGGAGAAAAGAAAAGCCTAGAAAGGGTAGAAAAGGCAATGGAGAAAGTCAGGAAGTGGGAACATGGACCACCCTTGACTGAGAGGTGTTCAAGTCTCTTCAAAGAAGTCCAGTTGGCATCAAGGTGCGAGTTAGATGATCACAGACTGCAGGAGCCGGAAACACATCATCAGGTCCAGTGGAATAGGTGGCTTTAGCTGGTTCCCATCGAGTCGCAGGTAACGGAGGTGAGGCACATTTTCCAAGTCTGAGGAGAAGTCGTGAAATGCAACCAAGTTGTTGGGGCAGATCTGGGTCCCATTGATTTCTATGGAGAGAGAAAGAAAAGAAGAGGATAAGCAGACGTGTTGGGATTCAAATGGGGAAGAAATTACATCAGGGAAAAGGCTGGAATCAGGATTTCTGGATGATTAGAAGGTAGGAGGTGGGGTCTGATGTTTCTAGGATAGCTTTCCTTGTGTGTTTGTGGTTCCTGTTATTCATGTCCCGAGTGAATTGTCCTGAATGTGTTGCATGCTGCCTAAGAGCTAAAGTTAGAAGATGAAGATCCTGTATTACAATGTTCTCTTTGACCCTGGATGGCTAGGGAGAATATGCTTAGAATAGCTATTCCTCCATATGCTACAGGGCTCTGCGCCTTTGTTCCCCTGGCACATATTTCTATGTGACCAAAGATCAGAGAGAGTGTGTGGTGATTGATTTCCCTCTTACACATCATTGAACATCCACCTGCCCTCATAGCTCCCCTCTGCTCAACAAATCTACACCTGGCCTCCATCTGATTAGAAAAGGTCATAAATCTGGAGATGCTGTCTCATTTCAGCATCCTGACTCCTGGCCAGAGAGTATTAGGCTAGATGTTCTATTAAATGCTAAAGATGTGTTTTCTTTATTTCACTGGTTTAATCTGGACTAGAGTTAGCTAAATATAGTGGGAAGAAAAAGGTTCTAGTGCTGACCACCATTTGTTAGTAGTATGATCTTGTCAAGTAACTTATCAGTTTTCTCATCTGTAAAATGAGAGTGCTAGACAAGTAAACCTGTCTCATATACTTACAAGATTATGATAACATTTAATCAAATAACAAATATTTATTAATAATCTGATAAATTCAAGTCTAGGAATATGAGGACAAAATTGAAGTAGTCCTTGTCCTTAATGTGTTATTTCTATCACAGGACCTAAGGAGATTGTATATATGAAAATACTTCAAAACATTTTATAGCCCTTTAATATTTATAGAACACTTTGCTCTTGTTATAGAACCTTATGAAGAATGTATTTTAATCTATTTTGTAAATTAGGAAACTGAGTCTTAAAGAGCTTAATAATTGTCCCTATTTTCACATCTAATAGAAGTCATGGCCTGAATTTGAACCCAGAATTCTTGACTCCAAGTCCAGAGCTCTTTCCATTCACTACACCATCTTAACTAACTATTACTGAGAGTATAATTATCACATTGAATCGGATCTGACAGGTTCTCTTGACCTCTGACACAAACACAAACAAGAGAACAGGACAGTGCTTGATAGGGATGTTTCAGATGCAATTTTTATTGACTGTCATTTCACTCAATGATTGTTGGTCTCTGCTAAGGATCTTAGGAAGTCTACAACTCAGTCTGGCACATAACACTTCTTCTTCTTCTTCTTCTTTTTTTTTGCTAATTTTTTTATAGCTTTTTATTTACAAAACATATGCATGGGTAATTTTTTCCAACATTGACCCTTGCAAAACCTTCTGTTCCAAATTTTCCCCTCCTTCCCCCACCCCCTCCCTCAGATGGCAGATAAGCCAATACATGTTAAATATGTTAAAATACATATTAAATCCAATACATGTATACATATTTATACATTTATCTTGCTGCACAAGAAAAATCAGATCTAGAAAGAAAAAACCTGAGAAGGAAAACAAAAATGCAGAATAACAGAAAGAGTGAAAATGCACTTTAGTGAGTTATATCACATCTGGAAAGTCATCTAGATCAAGCAGATCCTCCCTGAGTCATTCTGACCTACCACCAAAAAAAAATCTCATTTGACTCTTGCTTTTCTTCCTTTTCAACACATATGATTTTGTAATGGGTGAATAAAGGAACTACTTAAATACCAGCCTAGAATCTCTTTCTGTATTATCTATAGTCATCCTTAGAGTAAGCAAAAAGCTAGTGCTTATGTCAGAACTATCAGCAACACTGCTGTCATCCTCTTCCCACGTATCAGCTGCTCTTCTTTTCTGGTTGTAGTGATGGAACTCATTTGTAGTATCCATACCCAATCTAAGGAGGGAAAGTGCCTTCCCTACCATACTAGGCAGCTGCTGGACCATTGTTTTATTTTACAAATGGCCAATCCAGAATAACCTTATTTGGTAGTCCCTATCTCTCTTTATCTCTCTTGTTGGAGAAGCTGTCATTTGTCCTACTAGATGGACAGTACTAAAAACAACTCAAATCATCCTCTTTGCCTGCTTTGTATCTTCAAACTTCTGCCAATAGGAATAAATATCTTTTCTTTGGTAGTCTCTCCATTCAGGAATTGTTTTATTACCTGATCCCTTCTTTCTTTTTAAATACTAAAAATTTCTTGGTCCAACCTGCACTCAGCCAAGAGAATGCTTGTTACTTCTCTCCTCTCCAGGAGCCTTCTTTAGCTCTTGGATCCACGTGGCACACTATGCTATGGAACTGGGTTCTTATTAATCTGGTGGAGCTCTGGGGGTGAGATGTATACTCCTTTTATGGTGAGCCCAATCTAGGAAAGGTGCATTACTGTGGTCTCTAGTCTTAGGTGCTCTCAGGCCATATGACAAGGATACCACACTAAAAATATGAGTCTTAGAGTGCTCAATAGAATCTACCCAGAGGTAATAAAACTTTGTATCACCCATAAAAGTAATTCTAACTATTTCAGACTTTCCCTAGGATTCCCTTCTGCTCTTAACCCTGGGTCTAATAGTAATACAAGATTAGGTAATCAGGGATATTACCCCTGAAAGATAATCTATGCTGACCTTGGTATCACTAATTCTGAGAAGCTTGGTACTGATGGCTGATCCTCAGCAACATGAGCTTAGTATTTTCTTGCTTGCTCATCCTCAACAGATCCTTCTGCCTATTCTTGTCAGAGCTTGTTTCCTTTCCTTTCATATATGCATGTGCACCAGAGTCATCAGGCTATCTGGAGTGGATTGCCTTGATAACTCATATTAGAGATTACTATTTAGAGATCTCCCTTGCAAAGATTTCTCTCAGGACTTTTATGCTGATAAAATAAGCAAGTGTATCCTTTACTGTCAACAATTACAACTCTGGGAGCCACTGCTACTGCCACTAGTTACCAGTGACAGCTTTTATGGAAATACTTCATATAGAGAAGTTTATATCTTATCCAAGAGTCAATAAGTGGCCACTTACGCTTCCCTAATCATGGGAGTATACTCCACCAGTGTTAATTCTGTAGCTGTGCATAGGATGAGATTAGAAAGGGAGAGACTGAAAGTTAGGAGATCAATTAAGAGTCTGGCCATACTCCAGACAAGAGGTCCATTTAAGACATGAGAAACAGTCTTGAATTCTAAGGTGTGCCTCACAATGAATCTGTAGCACTCTGCTTCTTATGAGGATCACCAAATGGAAACAAGCATTAAAGCAGTTCACATAAGAATTGTATGCAGAGTAAATATACTGCCTTTGAAGAAGACAGGAGAGCAGTAATTATAGGGATGCAGAGAGTTTTCCTGTAGGGACACCTGAGCTTGTTTGAAGGAAGCTATGGATTGCTAGCAGTGGAAAGAAGGCAAGGTCTGGAGTCAGTAAGACTGAAGTTGAAATCCACCTTCAGACACTAGCTGTATGATCCTCAGCAATTCACTTAACCCTGTTTGTCTCAGTTTTCTCATCTTTAAAATGAGCTGGGGAATATCAGACACATTGAACTTCATAGAAAAGCTTATCTCAGCCTCTAGGGAAATAGGAAAGGAAGGGGGGACTAGAGGCTAATAGAAAGGAGAACAGAAGTTAAAGGGGAAATGTATAAGAAAGAGGGAGGAACTTCAAAAAGGCAGGATTGTTTGAGGGAGTAACAAAATACTAGGGAAGAGGGAAAGAAGGAAAGAGAAGAGAAAAGTATAACTGGGGGTAAATGATGGCAGAAAATTTAGAGTTAGTAATTTTATCTGTGAATGTGAATGTGATAAACTCTCCAATAAAACAGAAGCAGATACCAGACTGGATTAAAAGCCAAAATCCTACAATTTGTTGTTTTCAAGAAACATTTAAAGCATAGTGATATATTTCAAGTAAAGATAAAAGGCTGGAGCAGAATCGATTATGCTTCAGCTGAAGTTAAAAAAAAAAAAAAGCAGGGATAGCAATCCCAATCTCAGATCAAGCAAAAGCAAAAATAGATCTAATTAAAAGAGATAAGGAAGGAAACTGCATTCTACTAAAAGGTACCATAGATAATGAAGTAATATCAACCCTAAACATATATGCACCAAGTGGTATAGCATCTAAATCCCTGGAGGAGAAGTTAAGAGAGTTGCAAGAAGAATTAGACAGCAAAACTATACTAGTGGGAGATCTCAACCTTGCTCTCTCAGAACTAAATAAATCAAACCACAAAATAAATAAGAAAGAAGTTAAGAAGATAAATAGAATCCTAGAAAAGTTAGGGATGATATACCTTTGGAGAAAATTGAATGGAGACAGGGAATATACTTTTTTCTTGGCCATATGTGGAACCTAAACCTATACAAGAATTGACCATATATTAGGGCATAAAACCCTCAAAATCAAATGCAGAAAGGAAGAAATAGTAAATGCATTTTTTCACATCATGATGCAATAAAAATTGCATGCAATAAAAGGCCAGGGGAAAATAGATCAAAAATTAATTGGAAACTAAATAATCTAATCCTAAAGAATGAATGTATGGAAAAACAAAACATAGATACAATCAGTAATTTCATCCAAGAGAATGACAAAAATGAGACAACATACCAAAATTTGTGGGATGCAGCTAAGTCAGTAATAAGGGGAAATGTTATATCTTTAGATGTTTACTTGCATAAAATATAGAAAGAGAAGATCAATGAATTGGGCTTGCAACTTACCCCCCAATTGAAAATGACCAAATTTACCAAAACTGAAATTCTGAAAATAAAAGGGGAGATTAATATAATTGAAAGTAAAAAAACTATTGAATTAATAAATAAAACTAAGAGTTGGTCTTATGAAAAACCAGCAAAATAGATAAATCTTTAGTTAATTTTATTATAAAAAGGAAAGAAGAAAATCAAATTGTTAATCTCAAAAATGAAAAGGGAAAGCTTTCCACCAATGAAAAGGAAATTAAAGCAATAATTAGAAGTTATTTTGCTCAACTATATGTCAATAAATTTGATGATCTAAGTGAAACGAAGGAATACCTACAAAAAATATAGATTGCCCAGGTTAACAGAAAAGGAAAAAAATACTTAAATAGTCCCATTTTGGAAAAATAAATAAAAAAAGCTATTAATTAAGTCCTTAAGAAAAAATCTCCAGGGCCAGATAGACTCATATGTGGATTCTACCAAACATTTAAAGAACAATTAATTTCAATACTATACAAACTATTTGAAGAAATAGGAAAAGGAGTCCTACCAAATTCCCTTTATAAGACAGATATGGTGCTGATACCTAAACCAGGCAGGGTCAAAAAAGAAAAAGAAAATTATAGACCAATTTCCCTAATGAATTTTGATGCAAAAATCTTAAATAAAATATTAACAAAGAGACTACAGGAAGTCATTCCCAAGATAATATACCATGACCAAGTAGGATTTATACCAGGACTTGAAGGCTGGTTCAATATTAGGAAAGCTATTAGCATAAATGACTATATCAATAACCAAACTAACAAAAATCATGATTATCTCAATAGATGCAGAAAAAGCATTTGATAAAATCCAGCAGCCATTCCTATTAAAAAGACTAGCGAGTATAGGAATAAATGCAGTTTTCTTTAAAATTGTCAATAACAACTATTTAAAACCATCAGCAAGCATCATATGTAATGGGGACAAACTGAACCATTCCCACTAAGATCAGAGGTGAAACAAGGTTGCCCACTATCACCATTACTATTCAATATTGTATTAAAAATGTTAGCTTTGGCAATGAGAGAAGAAAAAGAGATTAAAGGAATTAGAGTAGGTAATGAGGAAACCAAATTATCACTCTTTGCAGATGATATAAGAGTATACTTAGAGAATCGACTTAAAAACTACTAGAAACAATTCATAACCTTAGTAAAGTTGCAGGATACAAAATAAATCCACATAAATCATTAGCATTTTAATGAATTACCAACAAAGTCCAACAGCAAGAGATACAAAGAAAAATTCCATTTAAAATAACTGTTGATAATACAAAATATCTGGGAGTTTATTTGCCAAGGCAAAGTCAGGAACTATATGAACACAACTACAAAACACTTTCCATACAAATAAAGTCAGAACTAATCAACTGGAAAAATGCCAAGTGCTCTTGGATGAGCTGAACAAATATAATAAAAAATGACAATACTACCTAAATTAACCTACTTATTCAGTGCCATACCAATCAAAATCCCAAGAAATTATTCTATAGATCTAGAAAAAATAATAACAAAAGTCATCTAGAAGAACAAAAGATCAAGAATTTCAAGAGAATTAATGAAAAAAATGCAAATGAAGGTAACCTACCTGTGCCAGACATAAAATTATATCATAAAGAAGCAGTCATCAAAACCATTTGGTTAAGAAATAAAGTAGCTAACTGGGCTTATATCCCAAAGAGATCTTAAAAGAGAGAAAGGGACCCACATGTGCAAAACATTTTTGTGGCAGCCCTTTTTTTAGTGGCTAAAAACTGGAAATTGAATAGATGTCCATCAATTGGAGAATGGCTGAATAAATTATGGTATATGAATGTTATGGAATATTATTACTCTATGAGAAACAATCAGCAGGATGATTTCAGAGAGGCCTATAGAGACTTACATGAATTGATGCTAAGTGAAATGAGCAGAACCAGGAGATCATTATACACAGCAACAACAAGATTATACAATGATCAATTCTGATGAAATTCTCTTTTCAATAATGAGATGATTCAGACCAATTCCAATGATTTTGTAATAAAGAGAGCCATCTCCAAGCAGAGAGAGGACTATGGGAACTGAGTATGAATCACAACATAGCATTTTCATGCTTTTTGTTGTTATTTGCTTGCATTTTATTTTCTTTCTCATTTTTTCCCTTTTTGATTTGACTTTCCTTGTACACAAGATAATTGTATCAATATGTATGCATATATTGAATTTAACATATGTTTTACCATGTTTAACATATATTAGATTACTTGCCATCTAGGGAAGGAAATGGAAAAGAAGGGGGGGAATTGAAACACAAGATTTTGCAAGGGATCAATGGTGAAAAATTATTCATGCATATTTTTTGAAAATAAATAATAAAATATAAAATAAAATGAGCTGGGAAAGGAAATTGCAAATCATTCCATACTTCTGTCAATAAAACCCTAAATGAGGTAGTAAAGACTTGGATATGACTGAAGGACTGAACAATAGCAAAAGGGATTCTCTGTCTAAGGTAAATCTCACACAGCTCCTTTATCAATACAACCTCATCAGTTTCAGTTCTAATGAAAAAAATATGGATCCAAGTCTGTCAGATCAGATGATAATTCCCAGGAGAAGTCATTATGTGGAGATTCAATAATAGGCTTGGCTGCTGTGGAGCTTTTGCTGAAAGAAAGCATGGCAGGGCCTGTGAGTACAACTTGTACATGGTGTGAACACAGATTACAATTCTGGCAGATCTCACCTATCTACTACAGTTGTTCCTCCAAGCTTTGCATTCTTTAGTCCCCACTAAGACATTACGGGCAGGGGGTAGTGGTGAGGAGACTTCACAGTGTGCCCATCTTACTGTGTAGTATTATGTCTTCTGATATAGACATACCAGAAAGAAAAGAGAAGGGGAAAGGAAATAAGCATTTATTCAGCACTTACTATTTGCCAGGCACTATGCTAAGTGTTTTACAGATGTCTCATTTGATTTTCACAATAATCTTGAGATAATTGATATTATCTCCCTTTTACAGATTAGGAAACTGAGGCTGACAGAGGTTGAGTAATCTGTACAGTATCACATAGTTAGGAAACATCTCAGACTGAATTTGAACTTGAGTCTTTTTAACTCCCAGACAGCACTTAACTTCCACAAGACTAAGTAGTCATTCCTATGGATACAGCTATAGCTGACTTTATGATACAGTCATCATCATAGAATTTTTTGGTGTTCTCTGGGCTTTAGACTTCAGGCAATTAGAGTATAATCCAGTGAATGGACTGCCTCAAGAGACACAACAGAGGGGGATGAAAATATAAACACATAAGAAAAGCCACCTGGAAAAGAGCAGATCCCAAGGGCTTCCCCGTTTGGCCAAGAACTGGTTTCATCTGCTCTCCTGGCTTCAATCCTCTTGGCTCTGTGGTTCGTAGTATGATGGGCAGCAGCCCAGAGACTCTTTCAGGCCTGGTTTTCATGTGCTACCTCAAGATAGCCTCAGATGAGGAGAGGGTCTTGATGCCCTCAGTAGGACTGAGATGTTTCCTTCGATTCAGTTTAATAAGCATTAATGGAGCGCCTGCCATATGGCAGACATCATGCAAGTTGTTAGGATTACAAAGATAGAAACAAAATAGCCCTGCTGTCAAGTTACTCGGCTTTTCCTGGGAGAAAAGCAACATGTGATACAAGAAAGTAACATATAATTAAAAAATATATATTATACAAAATGTGTAGAGCAATGTACTTGGAGGAAGGGGAGAGAGCAATAATAGCTAGAGAGATGAGGGATACTGTAGGGGCCAGCACCCAAAGTGTGTTTTGAAGGAAACATGATTCTATGTTGCCGAAGTAAGTAAAGAGGCCATTCCAGCAATGGGGCACAACCTATGAAAAGATGAAATGTGTGTATCAGAGATGGCAAGTCAGAAGATAGAGGGCATGAGGGACAGTAAGTAGGATCATTCTGAAATGATAGTTTGGAGCCTTATTGACTTTAAATATAAACTCCTCATACAGAAAATGTTTATGTCTTATTCCTAATCTTGGAGGTTTGTAGCTTATCTTAGTGGCCACTAAATTTTCTAGCCATGGGAGTGACACGTTTAGACCTGTGCTTTAGGAGTATTAATTTTGTAGCTATGTGGAAGATGGGTTAGGAAAGGGAGAGAATGAAGGGAAGGAGATCAATTAAGATGCTTTTGCAATAATTCAGACAAGAAATGAGGGCTTGTGATGAAATGAGATGAGGTTCTTGTAGAAAACAAGAACCATAAAAATGTTTAGCACAGTGCTATCTCATATATGAATGCTATCTCATCCCCCGTTCTCTTCTTTTTTCTTCTTCTTTTTCTTTTTCTTCTTTGTCTTCTTCTTCTTCTTCTTTTTTTTTTTTTTTTTTTTTTTTTTTGCTGAGGCAATTGGGGTTAAGTGACTTGCCTGGGATCCTACAGTATCTGAGGTTGGATTTGAACTCAGGTCCTCCTCACTTCAGGGCCAGTGCTCTATCTACTGCACCATCTAGTTGTCCCTTTTTCCCTTCTTTATTTTAGTTTCAGTCCAATTGACCTAAATACTCTTCCTCATACACAACATTCCATACCCTGTCTCATAAGCTTTATACAGATTGTGCCTGGGGAATGAAATGCCCTCTACCCACTTCTGCTTCTGGGAACCCTTTATCTCCCTGCAAAGTCAAATTCATTTTGCTATCTCTTATATGAAGCTTTTCCCAGTCCCCTCAAATTGCTAGTATTTCCCCCATTGCTTTATATTGATTTTATATAGATATTATGGGTAGATTCACCATGTGGTCTTTTGAAGGCCAGTTTTTAAAGCACAGGCTGAAGTGCTTTGCCTAGTTTCAGTCCTTAGACCAGGAGCAAATATTCTGTCTAGTTTCTCTTTAAGCAACCATGTAGAAACTTTGATAAGTTTACTTGTGATCATAAATGTCTGATGTGCATGATGATGAAAAGTCTGATTATTGGCTGTGGAGCCAGTAAAATAGATAACTCAGAAAGGGCTCAGACAGAACTGAGTGTTCATATAAAAGATATAAATCATGGACCACCCAGTCTCTTTTTTTTTCTTTCTGGTTTGGCACACAGGGAACTGTTTTGAGCTGGGGAGAGAGGGAAAGGGGAGAATGCCCTATCTTTCACACGACTCTGATGCATCTGTGAACACATAATACCTCGATTTCTTTTGTGGTCATTATTTCCTGATCTTAGGTGAATAAATATTCTGAGTTGGGGGTGACTATGTGAATTAGTGAGTTTGGAAAACCAGAGGTGCTGTAAAAGGTCTCAGTGGTGACTAAAAAAATTAGCAGTGACTGCCAGAGTTTTTGTCATTAACAACAAAGGAAACATCTACAGACAGGTGGAAAAAACTGGCAGCTTTAGGAAGTAAGCCTCTTGAAATGACAGATATACTGACCATTGACTTTAGAAATGCTTTGATTCTTAAGGCTTAACAAATAATTGCATGGGAACTCCATAAGAACTCAACAAATGGGGGGGAAAAGGACTTGCAGGACCAGAAATTGAGGTACTCCTTTGCAACATGCGTTTCCTTCACAAGTACCTCACTACCCTTGTATTTTAAGTTTGAACCCACTCTCCCAGATACCTTGTAAGTGCAAGGAGACACAAGTAACTTATAAGAGAATGTTTTTGCACCAATTCTTCCTATTGTTGTTCAATTACTTTGGTTGTGTCCAACTTTCTGTGACCTCATTTGGAGTTCTATTAACAAAGGTGCTGGATTGCTTTACCACTTCCTTATTCAGCTCTTTTTATAGATAAGGAACTGAGGCAGATGAGATCAAGGGATTTGTACAGGGTCACAGAACTAGTAAATGTCTGAGGTCAAATTTGAACTCAGAAAACTGAGGGTTTTTTGTTTGTTTGTTTGTTTTTTTAATTCAGGCCCTACTCTATCCACTATGCCACCTAACCATGGCATCTAGCTGTCCACCTCCCTTCCCTTCTTTATTCTAGTTTCAGTTCAACTGACCTAAATACTCTCCTTCATACACAACATTCTATGCCCTATCTCACCACTTTTATACAGTCTATAAATCTCTTTTCTAAAAGTTAATGGAATTCAATTAACAGATTGACAATGGAGACTACACTAGTAAGGGCTCAAAAGCTTCCCCTAGAATATATATCCCCTACAATGTTGAGACAAGTGACCTGCTACTTTCTGGGGACTGCTAGTATCTGACTGGTAAAATGACCCCAGAGAGAATACTTACTCTCTCTGTCTCTCTGTCTCTGTCTCTGTCTCTGTCTCTCTCTCTCTCTCTCTCTGTCTCTCTCTCTCTCTCTCTCTCTCTCTCTCTCTCTCTCTCTCTCTCTCTCTCTCTGTCTCTCTCTCTGTCTCTCTCTCTCTCTCTATTTTGCCCAGAGCCTAGCCTAGCATATTTCTTCCATATTGTAAACACTTCGTAAATTTTTATTTGCCTGTCTTCTTTAGCACAATATTTTTAGTACAGTGGGCCCTACTGATTGCTTATTGTCTGATTCTTCCATCTTGTCCCATTCCCATCACCAGTACACATTCCTCTCATGCTATCCATCACTTACTCTGAATCTCATTGTTGTTTAGGTATAGGTGCTCCAGCCGGTTATTGATGGCCGGCACATTGCTGAGCTTGTTGTGCGACAGATGGAGAACCAAAAGGTTGGAGATGTTGAAGGAGTTCTTGGGAAGTCCCTTGTCAGACAGCTGATTGTAGTTGAGCCGGATAAAAGAGAGGTTAGGGAAGCCCTTGAAGTAGCCACTGGGGATGTTCTCAATGTTGTTGCTATCCAAGAAGAGCTGGTGGATAGCTGAGGGAACCTTGGGGGGCATCTTCCTCAGAATGTTGTGTGCCAAATTGAGCTGCATGAGGTTCTTGAGTCCTTGGAAGGTGTCAGGCTTGAAGACCCCATCACTGAGCTTGTTGTGGTGCAGGTCTAAGAGCACCAGGTTCTCCAACTTGCTAAAGGCACCCGGAGGGATTTTGTTGATTTGGTTCTGGCTTAGCCTCAGCTGCTCCAGGTTGCGGGGGAGGGCCATGGGCACCTCTTGGAGCTGGTTCTTTTCCATATAGAGAAAGATCAAACTCTGAAGCTTCTCCAACACCTTCTGGTCAATCTTGCGGATACGATTGTTGTCCAGGTTGACCCACCTCAGGCCAGTGGCATTCTTGAAGGACTCTATGGGAAGGTCTGTGATGAAATTGTTCTGAAGGTAGAGATAGTGAATTCGGGATGGGATGACTGGTACCTTTCGCAAGTTGCGATTGTCACAGTACAGGGCTGATGGGAAGTCTGGGGGACAGTAGCATTCTCGAGGGCAGTCAGGAAAGATCGATGGGGGTCCTGGGGGGAGAGGAGGAGGCAAGTCTGTGGGTTCAGCAGGCTCTTCAAGTCCAGGTCTGTATGGAGAAGGGACTCTGGGTGTAGGCTTGGGTTTGGGCCCAGGTTTAGGTCGCCTTTTGGGGGGCCTGACTTGGCTGTGGGCTCCCAAAAACAAGATGAAGAAGAGAAGAAGGGCCCAGAAGAGAGAGGGCTTCATGGTCCAGGGCATTCACCTGCAGTAGGGAGATATAAGAGGGTTATTAGAATTTGAAATAGACTAGACTAAGGCAACTTGATTCAAAACAGTCAGTTCTGCAATAAGCATTCCCCAAAAGAGAACAGGATAGAACTCCTCTCATAGTGAAACCCTGGCCAAGAGCAGAGAGAGGGGTGGGTGAAAGAACCCTTATTTTCTCTACTTAGAAGAGAAGAAAAAAAGGAAGCCTGAATCCCTGGATACTCAGCCCATTGGCCTTGGCCTCTTGAAACTTGCCTACTTGTTCCAGGGAGGTCAGTGACTAGCCCATTAGGAATCAGGAGTCTCAGCTCTTCTCCAAGATTTCAAAAATGCCATCTAACCTTTATCTTCCTATCTGTGATGTGGGAAAAATTGTCTCTCCTTTCTAAACCTGCTAAGAAAAGGGTGGTGGTGTAAAGTGAATCAAAGACACCTTAGAGATCATCTAGCTCAAAGGTCTTAACTTGGGATTCATGAACCCTCAATGGGTAAGTGGATAGTTTTCAGGGGGCCTATGAACTTCAATGGTTAAAAAAAAAATACATCTTTATTTCCCCTAGCTTTTATTTCCTTTTTCACTCATATGTATTTTATGTTATGTGTCTAAAAATATTCTGAGAAGTCCATGTCAATAGATTGCCAGGGAGTGGATGACATAAAAGAGGTTAAAAGTTCCTGGATTGTATGAACAGCTTCCTTTTACAGATCTGAAGGATGAAGGAAGCTTTCTCAAGTAACCAGAGTGAGGGAGTAGCGGAGCTGGGATCCAATCCTGTATCTCCTGACTATTAGGTCTTTGGGAGCTGCTTGGTGGAATCTAACCATCCACCACACTGCGCAAGGCAACTCTGGACTGCTCCTCCTGCTCCCCTCCCACTTGGCTCATACAGCCCCAGTCTGCCTGCAGCATACAGACTCAGAATTTCCCTCAGACATCACATCGTGTTCCTTGGAAAAACAAACAGAAAGATGTGAGATAGAAAAGGCCCTTTCAATCTCTCTGACCTGGATTGCTGCAATCTGTCTCTACTAAGAAAAGAAAGAGAGCATGGGTCACCGTAGCAGAAGAGACCAAAGATAGAAGTTAGGAAGAACTTTCGAGGTGGAGGGGAGGTAGAGGTCTTACTCTACCAATGGGAGGCTCCAGTATAGGACACAGCGATGCTTTCCAAAGTCAAAGAGAGGTACAAATTGACCCCATGAAGTTTTTGCTAACCCAGGGGATTCTAGTATTCCTAGTCTTGCTTTTTATCCCTCTTCAACCTCTAACTTTTTTTCCAGGTGCTTTCTGAAGGTCACATTGCACTTAAGCTATCAAATGCTCCAAGTGAAAGAAAAAGGAACTCAAAAAATTGACACATACGTGGTGTTGGTCAGAAGAAGGAGAACAATTGGAAGGCTAGCTGGCAGTGTTTTCTCCTCTTATCATGACATTTATCCTTATCAATTTACTTATAGTAAAGGAACTTTTTTTTGTTTTGTCTTAATAATCTCAGGGCTAAGCCTGGTGCCTTGCCCATGCTTCTTGATTGAATTGGACTGGTTTTGCCATAGGATCAATCTTTTCAGGCTAGCCTGCTGTGGGGTGGGATGCTAGTTACAAGCCCTCCCAAGTGAATTGCCTTCCTTTGGCAAATGATTCCTGCCCCTACCTCTCCTCCAGAGCATTTTCCTTCTACTTCAAGCCCTGAAGTTGATCTGGAACAAAACTTAGACAAAGAGAAGGGCTATAAGAAGGGATCTAGATCATATTCATCAGAATATGGTATCAGAATAACAGAGGGGAAGGTTTTAGGAGTACTGGGGCGGGCCTCCAAAGTGCTGGCTGCCTCATGACATAGGAGCTACAAGGAAGAAGTGTGTTTCCGAGCTAGGTGACTTAGGTTTGTTCTATGAGGGCTGATGACATTTTTCTAATTCCCAACAGCCTGCCACCTCCACGCTCCCCAAATACCACAATGAAGTCTTTTCTCCAAACAACTCCTTCCTCTTTCCTGGATCCTGGACAATTTATAAAGGGACCAACAGAGGATCCCTCCAGGAAGGGACCAACTAGGAGACCTCAGTGAGGTGGGTGGCAGAACCAGGAATGGGTATCTGCTCATGGGTGCCAAGTCTAGCCCAAAGAAGAGCTTTACTTATGCAAGCAGGCCATCCCTCTCCATCACTCTCCCGCTCCTCTCCACACTTCTCAATCCCACAAGGCTGCTCATATATACTTAGTAAACTGGCTCCCTCCACAAGATGGATTTCTGGGCTATCCAGTTCTGGTGGTGGCTGCAGTGGTAGAGATGGAGAAAGGGGCCCCACAAATGAGAGAGAGGAGTGCTGCCAGCCCTCAGTGGGTTCTTTCTGCCAGCTGGCAGCTGCATCTGAATGCCCAGACGACCCCCCAGAGAGCAACCAATGGCTTCTGTCCAACTGACGGTAGGGAAATATCAATAAGGAAAAGGGCACTGGTAAAAGAGCAAGTATTCCCAACTGTCAGTCCCTTCTCTCTCCTCTCTTACTGATTAAGAAGTTTTTTTAGCATCAATGAAGTGGCTGGAAGTAACATAAAGAAAGCTCTCCAGTTACCTACCATCAGCCCTATTCCATATTCAACTCCCTTTTGCATTTTTGCAGACACTGGACCATCTCTCCTCATTTAGGTGTCCCATCCCAAATCCAGATCTGCCTCTTTTTCTTTGCTCCCCAATTATTATTATTTTTAGTTGTGCTTAATCTGTGACCTCATTTGAGGGTTTTCTTGGCAAAGATAGTATAGAAGTTTACTATTTCCTTCTCTAGCTCATTTTACAGATGAGGAAACTGAGACAAACAGAATTAAGTGACTTGCCTGGGGTCACACAGCCAATAAGTGTCTGAAGTGAGATTTGAACTCAAGAAGATTCATCTTCCTGATTCCAGGCCTGGCCTTCTATCCAATGTACCAACTAGCTGTTCCTCAAATAAATTCTAATTGCTTTTGCCAGATTTTTAAAAATCAAACTGTGGTGCCTGAGAAATCACAGGCTGTAGCTTGGAAAGCATTTGTTACACCTTAGAGCACGATGGAGCTACAGACAACTCAGGTGTTTGGGAATTTACCTTATTTGACTATGCATATTTGTAACAAGGATTTTGTTTTACTTTCTTCCATACCACACCCCACTCCTTGAGAGGATGGGGAGGAAAGTGAAATAAATGCTTGTTAATTGAAAAAAAAAAGTCTGGATAGAGTTGTGTGAGTCCCTTATTCGTTTTTGGGCATAATGGTAATCTCCTGACTCTTTTTCCTCTCTTGTCTTCTTTCCCCCTTCTCTTTTCTTCCCTCTTTCTCCTCCTCCTATCTTTCTTCTCTCTTCATCTCTCTTCTGTCTTTTCTCTGTCTCTATTTCTTCCTCTTTCCCTCCTTCTTCTCTCTGTGTCTCTGGTTGTCTGTCTCTATCTCTATTTCTCTGTCTCCATCTCTGTCTCTGTATATGTGTCTGTATCGCTCTTTGTGTGTGTCTGTATCTCTCTGTGTGTGTCTATCTCTGTCTATCTCTCAGACTCTCTGTTTCTCAACTGTCTTTGTCTCTGAGTGTCTCTCACTTTGTCTCTGTGTGTATCTTCATGTCTCTCATCTGTCTTTCTGTCTCTGTCTCCGTCCCTCACTCTCTGTCTATCTGTGTGTATCTATCTGCATGTCTCTCTCATCTTTCTGTCTCTGTCTCTGTATATGTCTCTGTCTTTGTGTCTCTCACTCTCTCTGTCTCTCTCTCATCTGTCTTTCTATTTCTGTGTCTCAGTGTCTTTTGTTCACTCCTCCCATCTCTTCCTCTCCATCTTCCCCTCCTCTTCTCTCTACTCTTATTTTCTCTTCTCAGTTTCCATCTGGTCATTCTTTCTCCACCCCTTCTCTGCAACACGCCTTCCAGCTGGTTCCAATCAGGGGAAAGACTGGCCATTTGCAGGGTGACTACAGAGATCCGCTGCCCAGCTTCCAAGGCTAGGGTCACATCCTCTCACACTACAGAACCACGTGCGCTGGCTCATCCCCATGTACATAGACACCCACATATGCTCACGTACACAGACACCCCCATGTGCCCACAAGGCATATATTAATTCTCTCTCTCTCTGTCTCTCTCTCTCTCTCTCTCTCTCTCTCTCTCTCTCTCTCTGTCTCTCTGTCTCTCTCTGTCTCTCTCTGTCTCTCTCTGTCTCTCTCTCTCTCTCTCTCTCTCTCTCTCTCTCTCTCTCTCTCTCACACACACACACACACACACACACACACACACACACATATAATATGTTCATGAAGATGCATACCATGCTTAGGCAAGAGGGAGTAGACCTATTCTAGATTCTTTTTAAAAGTGCTTTCCCCACAAGGAACCCCTGACATCCATAGTTATTTTCCTTATTTCCACTCCATTTCTCTTGTTACCAAAAAAAAAAAAAAAATCCATTAATCCCTAGATACCAATCAAAGCATTAACTCTCCAAATAAGTTGGGGCAAATCCCTTCCTTACTCTAACTCTGCATTTCCTTCCCTAAAAAATTGAGGAGTTTGTACACTCAGGGATTTACACTCAATCCCTTCTAGTTCTGGGGACTGACTTTTAGCAGCTGTATAACTAGGAGGAAATCATTTAACTTCTCTGGGTCTCACTTGTCCTAAATAGCTTGGACTTCAAAAGTCCCTTCCACCTCTAATCCTAACCCTAAATATAGCCGCCTATGAATATCTGTAGTAACAACCTCAAAGCTGCTTAAATGAGATAAATGTACATAAGGTTTTCTACAAACTTTAAAGCTCTATTTAGATGTCAGTTATTATTGTTATAATTCAAAGATTATGGCAAAACATACAGACATACACAAAATTGAACTGACTGTGACAGATGATACTTGGAAGGCTAAATCAACCATGGTGGCTTCCGAACCTGGAACTCTTAAGTGGACTAGTAAGAAAATCGATGGACTGGGAGTCATAAATCCTATGAATTCTTGTTTCCTCTCTAGAAGTAAACAGCTAGGTGACCTTGGATCTGTCATTTCATCTCTGAAGACCTCAAAATCCCCTTTCAGTCCTCTCAGTAGCTCCTCTTCTGAACAGTCTTAGTATTGATTGAATGGGAAAGATAGGAATTAGAAAGGAAATCCCAGGTCTATTTGTGGTCTTGTGACATAATAATTAAACAAATAATTTCCCTTTTTAGGCATCAGTTTCCTTATTTGTAATGTAAAAAGACTGGTAGGATTAATAGAGCTAAAGGTTACTTTAGTATGGACACTTTTAATCATTTTAAAAATAATTGGATAGTTGCATTTTGATAGAATTAGTTTCCTTTGTGATCCTATGCACTTAATTTTGTGCATTTAAAAATATCATTGTGAGAAGGAATCCATAGGATTTATCAGACTGCCCAAGGGACCTACTGCATAAAAAGTTTGAGAATTTAACCTTTTTTGGAGGGTGGAACCCTGGACTCAGCATCAGGAAATCCTGGAGCCAAACTGTGCCACCAACTGGGTGATCCTGTGCTTCTGTTCTCTCATCTATAAAATGAGGGGGCCAGATACCAAAGCTCTGAAAGCTCCTTCCGATTCCTAATTGATGATCCTGAATCCATGAGTCTATACAAGTTGCTGTCTTACTCAAAGCAAACCTTGACATCTCTTCTTATCCCAAAATTTTCAGGCTTCCTGGAATCCTTCATCTTCATCCCAGCTCTGAGGCAGAAAAAAGGCCATCCAAAGCCCAACAGCCATCTGGATGGATGTTTTCATTATTCTTTCAGGACTTCTTAAACTTTTTCCATTTGTGACCCCTTCTTGTCCAAGAAATTTTTATGTGACTCCAGGTCTATAAATTAGGCCTATAAATCAAACTTCTACTGATAATAAATCACAATTTTGCAACATCCACATTCAGTTACATGATTCCATATGGGAGCAGACCCACAGTTTTAAGAAGTTTTTTTCTAATGGACCACAGCCCAGTGCTACTGAAGTCTTGGACACTCTTACAGAAATATAGAATAAGTTGGATGGGACCTCAGAAATCATTTTATCTAACCCATTCCAAAAGAAGAATTCTCCTGATGAAACTCTGAAAAGCATCCAATCACTTAAGGATCTCTCTTGAAAGGAAACCCACAGCCTTCCAAGGTGGCCCATTCCACTTTTGGAGGCCTCTCCTTGGTAAGTTGGGCCAAAAGTGGCTCTGCAACCTTCTGTTCATTCCTTCTAGATCTGCTTTCTGAAGCCAAGTAGAAAAGTCTATTCTCTCTTCCATATATTAACTGTCGAAATACTTGTCCTCCACTGGTCTTCTCACCACCAAATTTTAGCCAATCCTCCCTAGGCAGATCGGTCCACTTTATTTCCACACTATGGCATCCTAGTTATCTCTTTGTACCAGAGCCACCAGTCATGGGCCAGCCTCTAGGGTATTTGGATGATGGCCCAGATTTTCTCTGCCTGGAATCCTTTCTTTACAAATCCTTCTGCCTCACCCCTGTACTCCAGGGGGTTTCTAAGGTCCCCCAGAGCTAATGTGATGCCTCATAGAGTGAAAAGCTGCTCTTAATCCCAGGAACTTCAGAGTTTATCCTCTCCCTTCTGCTTACCCTTTCAGGCTCCATTAGGCCCATTATTTCTGGTGCTTTTACTCAGGACAAACTGCTCCCTCCTGACACTTTTCTGACAGGTCACCGCCCCTTCCTCCTCCAGCTTGGCTCTGAAAAGGGAATATCTGACAGTACAGACATTGCAGTTTCATGTCATAAGCCTCAGCTGCTAGCCTTCTGGTGGAGGAGGCAATGAGGGGGCTCCCTGACAACAAGAAGCCCTCAGGACTAAAAAGCCCCTATTATATTTCTTTGTCAAGTGTTCTTACCTTAGGATCCATGGATAAGTTTCAGAGGCTCAGCTTGGAAAAAAGCACGCCTTTATCAATAGAATTGATTTTCTTTGATTTAGTCATATATATTTGATTTATTCATTTTAAAATATTATTCTGAGAAAGGGTCTATAGGCTTTGACCAAAAAATGGTGTCCTCTGCTTCAGAGGATACGCTTTTAGAGACTATGAACATGTTTTGTTTTATTTTTCTTGCTGTCCCACCCTATCTGGATCTGCATACACTAAGTGCTCAATAGATGCTTATTGACTACTTGCTGTAGTTTTTCAATGGACCTAATTCATTGGACCTTGGGGGATTTTTTTGTGTATTTCCATTTATTAGCCTTTTTAGCTACTCTCACCCTCCCAATTCAATTCAATCAGCATTTAATGAGCTCCTACAGTGAGTAAAGAACTGAGGTGGTCAAATTTACAAAATTTACAAAGCAGCATCCATCCCTGCTCCTCAAAGAGCTTAAGTTTTTTTTCCCCCCCTAAGGCTGGGGTTAAGTGACTTGCCCAGGGTCACACAGCTAGGAAGTGTTAAGTGTCTGAGACTACATTTGAACTCAGGGCTGGTGCTCCACTGTGCCACCTAGCTGCCCCTAAAGAGCTTAAGTTTTAATGGGGGACTTGGGACACTGGGGAATAAGGCAAGCATTCATTGACAAAAAAAAAAAAGAAAAGAAAAACAAAACAAATAGCTTAGGAAAATATAAGAATGAAAGGATTCACTTTCAGCTGGGGTCATCAGGGTAGGCTTCATAGGTAGCATTTGAGCTGGGTCTTAGAAAAAGATTTCAGCGGAGTATCTTCTAGGCAGCAAAGTATATTTATAATATCCATTAGCTACAAAAACATCTTCAATGACTCCATATTGCCTATAGAATGAACTTTAGCCTTCTTAGCCTGGCATTCGATGACTCTCTCAGTATGCTTTCAACCTTCTTTTCTATGTTTTGGAAGTACCTTCCTTCCCTGTGGCTCACTCTCTAATTGGGTGGCTACTCCCAGAAACTCCATTTAAGAAGAGTATTCAGGCAAACCAGGATGCAACTAAGTGGATAAACTATCCGTCCTAAAGTCAGGAGCATCTGAGTTCAAATCTGAACAAATCACTTCACCCTATTTGCCTCAGTTTTCTCATCTGTAAAATAAGCTGCAGAAGGAAATGACAAACCAGTATCTTTGCCAAGAAAACCATATGTGAGATCATGAAGAGTTGGACACGACTAATTGGCTAAACAGCAACATCCAGGCAAACCATGTCCCATTCTGGCTGTCTCTGGACTTTCCCTACCTTTGTTCCAAGGATGGGGTCATCAGGGTAGGCTTCATGGAATAGGTGGCATTTGAGCTGGACTCCTTCCCTTGTTCCACATGATCTTCCCCCATTAGAATGTAAACTCTTTGAGGGCAAAGACTATATTTCTTTCTTGTTATGTTTGTACTGCCAGTACTTGGCAGCATATTACCATTGTAAGAACTTAACACATGCTTCTTGGCTTAGTTCAACAATGTCTTGTTTGATATTTTTCCCCTTCACATAATCTATGATGCAGCCAGACTGGACTGTCAGATGTTTCTTTGTCTCCTCCTCCTTCAATCTCTTACCTCTTTGCATTCTCCATATCTGGAGCACATGCCCTATTCTACATTTACTGAAATTTTCTTTCAATGTCATCTTCACCATGAAATCTTCCCTGTTTCCCTTATTTGTGTCAGCAAACACTTAGCTTACTGTGTTCCACGTCCTATGAAGCCCATAGACACTTCAGAAGAATATTTGTTCCCTATATTCATAGTTGAAAGAAATGCTAAACTTCCATTAGAGATTAGTGGAAAATAAAACTACGGTATTTTCTCATCTAAGATAATGGATCCCCCTGAAATCTGTCTGTAGACTCCAGGTAAAGAAGAACTCCTACCTGAGCTGAAAGTGACATCTACCTTCTCAAATTTTCCTGTCCCATTTCATCTGTCTTTTTTGCCCCTGTCTTACTCTTCTCACTATTACGTATTTCTATTTGTATACATTCAATCTGATTGTAAAGGTCCTTGAGAATGAATACTGAGTGGATAGTTATGGAAAGGAAGGGCATCTCTAGCATTCATACTAACCTCATAAAAGAAGTTTGCAGAGATCTTTCAATGCAGTACCAGCTAGGCAGCTAGGTGTCAGAGTGGTCAGAGCACTGGTCCTATAAATAGGAAGATCTGAGTTCAAATATGGCTCTGTGACCCTGGGCAAATGACTTAATCTCTGCCTCAGTTTCCTGTAAAATAGCAATAATGAAAACAGCACCTACCTCTCAGGGGTTGTTTCAAGAATCAAGTGAAATATTTGTGAAACACTTAGCAAAATTTCTAACACATTATGGGTGCTTGATAAATGCTTAATCCCTTCCTTTTAGAGAGTTCTGAATCCAAAGACTTTGGATTGGAGGGAACCTCTTTCCTTCTTCACTTTGTCTGACTGCTTGGATCATGGCTAGGGTGGCAGGGTTAAGATTAAGGTTGGTGATAGGGTTGAGATTAAGGTTGGGGTCAGTTTCTTGTTTGTTTTAAAGACAGCATGGTAGAAAGAGCAATAATCTTGAGTCAGAAGACCAGGATTTGAGGCTAAGTCCTAATGCTTATAGATAATGCTTAAGACTAGGACAAATTGCTTAAATCTGGGCTCTGGTTTTCTTAATAGCGAAGCATCATAGGATCAAAGAATCATAGAAGTAGATCTGCAGCTGGGATGGACCTTAGAGGAAGTGATTTGCTCAAAGTGACACTTGTATTAATCATCAATGTAAATTCTTAGATTCCACTTGAATGGGCTTTAGATTTTGAGTGGGATTTGATCTTAGAATTAAGGTTATGGTTGGAGTTAATGTTGAAGCTAGCATTAGTACTGGAATCCAAACTGAGTTTGAGTCCAGAGTGGGCTGTTGAAATTATAGTGCAGGGGTTAAGGCTATCTTTATCCCATCTTGTTTATTCACATGTCTGAACATAACATATCGCTATCAAGTTAAAATCGATCTACAACACATGCTTATTACACCCAGCTCTTTTCTAGTGGAGAATGGCCAGCTTCTCTCAATCCTGTAAGCCTTCATCAGAGTAGATCTAAATGACCTTTTGGCCCTCTTTTCAATCTCAGCTTTTCTATTCCAAGCCTAATTGCCCAAATGTATATAGATTCACCCTGGTCTTTTCAATCTCTTTTCTAAAGTAATCATGAGCAAGAATGGCTGGCAAGATGACATTTTATTTATTGACTGTCTCTAAGGCCCATTCTTCTAGTCATTCTATGGCAATCAGCCTTTAGCAACAATATTGCCCCTTTGTATTCTCATACCCCAATAACAAGATTAAAGAAATTTGAAAACTGGAAAGTACCTCAGTGGCCATGTAGTCCAAAATCCCAAAAAAAGAATCCCAATTATAACATATGCAACAAGGAATTATCTAGTATGTCCACTCTGTCTCTACTTAATAAATCTTCTCCTTAAATAGTGGGGCCCAGAACTAAATACAGTCATCTAGATGAGGTTAGCTGTTAACTTACTTATACTTCCCTACCTTATACTTGTGAAACTGCTTTTTTGGCTATTAAATTTCATCACCAGAGGTCTCACCTGTAAAAATTATTTGAGTTGTGTCATCTACCATGTTAGCTAGCCCTCCCAGTTTTGTGTCATTTACACATTTGATGAGTGTCTCATACTTGCCTTTTTCCATTAGTCAAGTATGTTGTTGTTGAATTGCCAAAAGAATGTCTGACTCTTCAAAACCCCATTAGGGGTTTTCTTGGTAAAGATACTGAAGTGGTATGCCATTTCCTTCTCATTTTACAGATGAAGAATTGAGGAAAACGGGGGTACGTCCAGGATCACCCAGAAAGGTGTCTGAATCTGGATTCAAACTTGGGTCCTCCTGACTGCAGGTACTCTATCTACAGCACTACCTAGCTGCCCAGAATTGGGAGAGTGAAGAAGGATCTGGTGTGGAGGCTAAACTGAATATGACATATTCCTCAATGTGATTTTGCTATCACTCCACTGGCAAAACAAATCCAAATGAATTTAAACTTAATCCTACTGAATGAAAAATACTTGAGAATATGGAAGTTTTCATTTTGTCTTCTTGGATTCAGGAAGATCTAAATTCAAATCTGGACACAGGCACTCACTAACTGTGTGATTCTGGGAGAGCCACTTCATCACTGCCTCCGTTTTCTTCACTTCTTGACTAATGGGAATAATATTAGCACCTATCTTCTAGAGTTGTTGTGAGGCTCAAATGAGATAATAATTATAAAGGGCTTAATACAGTGCTTTACACATAGTAGGTATATAATAAATGTATGTTTTCTGCTTCCCTTTATATTCCTAGTGTAGTACTTTGCACATAGTGGGTGCTTAATCGGGGCTTCTTGGATTGGATTTGGAAGTGCTTAGCCCCAACTAAATGAAGGAGCTTGGTTCAATGGAAAGACCATTAGCCTGGAAAGCAAGAGGCCTGGATTCCAGTATTTGTTCCAACACTATATACCTATGTGACTTTGGGCAAAATCTGAATCTCAGTTTATGATTCTGTAAAATGAAAAGTTAGATTACATGTCTTTATTGCCCCCTTTCAAAACTCAAAACCTTACCAGTCTGTAATCCCTTGGGTAAATTAATTCACCTCCTAGAATTTTTATAGTTTATTAGCTTAAAAAAAAGTCTTAAAAAACTCTAAATGTTTTCCCTACCCACCCCAGTTCCTATGGTTCAAATGAAATTAGAGTCCCAAATATAGGTTGCAAAACAAAAATGACATAAATGTACATAACCCTGGACTTTCTCTCTTTTGGGGGCCTGCCAGAATCAAGTTTTCTTTGGAGAGTGGCATAGGACCAAAAGCAAAATTTTCACATGAAGAGATGGAAGAGAGGAGAAGCTTTGGAAATGGTCATCCAAGCACTTAGCCACTTACCATTCACTCTCCATGGCTTATTTTTGCCCTCCTCAGATCAAGCTGCACTTAAGAGGGAAAAGCTCCTCATCTGTCAGTCCTTCTAGGACTTTCTTCGTTCTGTCTTCCCATCCCCCCAGAGTTCAAGGCTACAGAAGAGATTGTGAAAACCCAGAAGAATTTGGCAAAAGATTCCGAAGCACTAATTACTTGGATTCTTTTTCTCATGGTTGGTTATTATTATAATCTAGTCATTAACATTATTAACAGTAATAACCTGTTACATTGGTATAGCACTTTATATTTTCAAAGCATTTTCATATATCACCTCATTTGATCCTTATGACAGTATAGGAAGGTAGGGCTTCTTTATTCTCATTTTACAGATTAGAACAGAGACTCAGAGATGATAAGAATTTGTCCAAGATACACATAACTGAGAGAGGTTAAGAAAGTAGCTCTTTTGTCTCCTAGTCTAATACTATTTGTTGTATACTGTCTAATGTCTAAAGAACAGTTCTACTCTGTAGCAGGGGAATAAATACATTGCTCTTTTCAAGTCCCTCCCTAACTATTTTTCACCAGAGCACCTCTTCTCTGATCCCTGCCATTTTGGGTACATTAGAAATCATTTGATGATCCTTTTTTAAAGAATGGTAAATAGGTTCTGCAACTCCCCCACTTCCCACCCTCCATTTACCATAGCATGGTTGAATTCCCTTGGTCACTCCCATAGGCATGAACATGTCATGAATGCTAAAGATATGGTGCTCAATAGACCACCATCTGCATATTACAAGGACCCTTCTGTGCAGCTGTGTAACAGCAGGGTAAAACTGGAGGAGAGGGGAGGGAACCACTCTGTTCTCAATCCCCTGGGGGCTGAGGGAGTAAAGATTGGCAGGTGTGAGGAAAAACAAATTCTTTGGAGCTAAATTAAGAGGGCTCCCTTGCTTACTGTGCCTAAGCAACTAGTTATCAATGCCTGAGTAGAATTCAGCAAGGGAGCATGTGGCAAATCCTAATTTCTCCCTCTAGTTGCAGCCCAACCAGCCATAGAATCATGGCACTTGTCCTTCTTCTACCATTCTGAGTCCCATTCTGAGGGTTTGTCTATGTTGGTCCCTTCTCAAAAGAGCCCTATTTAAGATACCTCATGTAGACCAATATCTAAAAGTGCAAGAAAATTATAATCTATCATTTTCAAGATACTGTATTTGAAATCAAGGAATTCAAATCTCACCTCTAATTATGAGTTCCTTTGACCAGGTGACCACTTCTTTTGACCTGGGTTCTGTCAACTTTAAAGTGATTAGCATCTCTCCTCAATGGGCCTCCTAATGTACCTCAGTGAGGGGACTGGATTAGATGGCCATAAGGTCCCTTTCAGCTCTGTGATTCCATGACTGTGTGACTTCGAAATCAATCTAAATACAAGAAACTATGATACTAATTAAGGCTAGGGGATGGGAAATGACTCTTTGGGGGGAGTACTTTCCTCAGTTAGTCATTTCAGTATCTCCCCTCTCTGGTCTCTTAGTTCTCTTCTTTGAGAATTTCTCACTAATCTGTACTAGTAGATAAGTCAAAAATAGTGTAAATGGGGGTGGGGGTAACCCATACTGCCTTTTCTGGTTACCAGGCAGGAAAAGGTTAATCCCTCCTCTCAGCTGGTAATAAGAGAATTCAGGAATAAGCCATGTCTTGGAATTCATACCACTTTCTTTTCTGAGAGAATCAAAATGCTTTGGAGAAGAGAGGCAAATAAAATCAAAGCTGATTGCAAGAAATTGTGAAGGTTCAGAGAGCTTTCTTTCCTTTCTCTTCACTAATTAGACACCCTGCTCATCTCTTCCCAGTTTAACCTAGCCTGAAAGTTCCCCCACTTTCTTCTCCATCCTGAAGATTCAGTGTGAAGGTTCCCTTCCCTCCCTCTTTTGCTTTTACAATTTAGGAGGTGTTTGTGAGAGTGAGAGACAGACATAGAGAATAGAGAAACTCTGTGTGTGTGTGTGTGTGTGTGTGTGCTCTATAAAAACCAGTTCACACTGAGATGGCTGTACAGGATACATGTGACTTTGTGTGTACTTATGTGGGTGCAAGTAAGAGTATAGCCTGTGTGTGTGTGTGTGTGTCAGTGTATGTGTATGTGTGTGAGACAATGTATGAAAGGTGTGGGGAAGCAGAGTCTCTAGTCATGTCTCTATGGAAACACCTGATTTGTAGAAATATTGCATGGAGCCCTGAGTTTCACCAAAAACATCTGTGTCAAGAAAATTTTACTTATGAAATAAATAGAGAGCTGTAAGGTGAAGAGGAGGGAGAAAAGAGGAGGAGAAAAAGCATTGGGAAAGGGTGAATGAAGGAAACTAAATTTTGGAATAATCAAAAAAAAAAGGAGAGAAGGAGACGGGATGAAGGCAGAATGGAAAGGAAGAAGCAGGGAAGAGAAAAGAGGATAAAGATTATATCAACTTGGATTACCAAATTGGAAAGATCAAGAAGAAATCTGCTAGAGGAGCATATTTTGTTCCTTCTTCCCCCACCTGTTGGGCCTTACCTGTGCACACCTGCCCTTCCTCTTAGCTCTGTGTATAAATCCTAGGACAGTGTCTCTCTCCTCCTCTTCCTCCCCCACCCTTCAGTGGAGCTCGGAGCTGTGAGTCTGACTGCTCAAAGTTCTGATCTCTGTGTGCGTTTGCCCTGTTTCTATTCCTCTAGATTCTATTGGGGAGGGGAGAGGGGTGGGAAGAAGGGAGGGAGGAAAGGAGGCAGGGAGGGAAGGATGGAAGAAGGGAGGGTGGGAGGGATCTAGGAAATGGGGGAAATGACAACAATAAAGTCTTTATTTGGCAGCCAAAACTCCCAAAGAATTAATCCTCACACACCATGCCTTCTAACGGACTTAAATTTAATAACATTTCCTTCTGCTGCAACCCCGTTCTGGAGAAAACTTACATGGTCCATGTTTTGAAAACAAACTGAATTACAAAAAGAAAGAAGCATGCAAAGAAACCTCACCCAAAGGCTGGGCAGGAGCATGAGTCGGACAGCTGGGTCTTTAGCCAGATTAATTCCGATTCAAAAAAATTGCTTTCCTTTTGGGCAGCCTGAGGCAACTGAGATTTTCAAGTGTCCCCTGAACAAGGCTGGCAGTTATTGTCATGTTGTTGAAGAAGTGACAAGATAGACTAAATAAATAGAAAGTAAGAGACAGTATGCTGATATCAGACCATTTGACAAGGGGAGAGTTTGTGTGTGTATGTGTATGTGTAGAGAGAGAGAAAGAGACAGAGAAAAAGAGAGAATGAGAGAGAGAGGAAAGAGAGAGAGAGAGAACAAGAGAGAGAGATTGAATGTGAGAGAAAGGAAAGAGAGAGAACAAGAAAGAGAGAATGAGAGAGAAAGAGAGACAGAGAAAAAGAGAGAATGAGAGAGAGATTGAGAGAGGAGAGAGAGAGAGAACAAGAGAGAGAGAATGAGAGAGAGATTAAATGAGAAAGAAAGGAAAGAGAGAGAAAAAACAAGAAAGAGAGAATGAGAGAGAGAGATTGAACAGGGAAGGAAAGAGAGAGAGAGAGAGATTGTCCAAGGACATACAGCAAGAACAGAATAGCTTCAAACTTTTAACTCATTGCCTTCAAATCCAAGTGGACATTGAGGAATGTTCTTTGTCAACAAAATTTTCTGTACAAATGCCTCCCATTTCAAACACACAAAATTTAATTACTGGATGAATACCACCATGGAAATTCCCCAAATAAGACCCTTTATTAGCCACACTTTATTAACTGAAAAACGAGGTAATCTTCTCCAAAGAACCACTCACAGAAACATATTTGGAAGTTTAGAAGAACTTTAGAGATTATCTAGGTCAGTTACTCTTTCCATGAAGTCTTGGGAGCCCTTCTCACAGTGGGGACAAAGTGCTTGTGACTTAGCATCTATTCAAAATCATCTCTAGAACTGCCCCTCCACACTGCTCTCCCAACTTTAGCACTTTATGTTTATTTTTGAAAGGTCAATGAGATGACACATTAGTTCAACTACAAAAAACATTAATAAAACAGCAGAGCAAAATAAATGAAGATGGTTTCCCCAAATGCAAATAAAAGTATACTTTCCCCACAATTTACCACGCTACCAGGGAAGAGTACATAGAGAAAATATTTTGGGCACATGTATAGAGAATGTTGGCCAGACAACACAGAGTGGGGTCTACACATATGGCTACAAATACTAGTGGTCCAGACTAGTTACATGGTTGACACTGTTGCCCTTTACCTGGGTTGCAGATACTTACAGGATGTCTACAAAGGTGCTCTCTGCTGCCACCTGCTGATCACCTGCTATGTGGCTTCTTTTCTGAGAAGCTACTACTTTCTTGTGATCTATGAGTCATTAACTGAAGATGCTTCTTCCCCATCATGGCTGAAGGCAAAAGAGAGAAGCTGGAGAGGGAAGGATATTGACAGATTCTTTTGCTTCTAACCCTAGGGGCTATCTTCTGTTATTTTGTGATTTA
This sequence comes from Sminthopsis crassicaudata, assembly GCF_048593235.1. Classification (NCBI taxonomy): domain Eukaryota; kingdom Metazoa; phylum Chordata; class Mammalia; order Dasyuromorphia; family Dasyuridae; genus Sminthopsis; species Sminthopsis crassicaudata. The sequence goes on along the minus strand of NC_133620.1, from coordinate 99,066,161 downwards.
GTCCCCAGACAGCTTTAAATAGCCAGCTACCTAGGAAGAGAAACTCATGTCTTTTTATTGCCCTATCCTTGACTGTTGCTCCGACTTCCTCAGTTCAATTTCTTATTTGAATGATGGTACAAGATTTCATTAAACTCTCATCATACAACTAGCTCAAGCCCTCTTCAAATCATCTCAGTTACTATATATATATATATAACAAAACTGGAAAAAACAGTAAAATTAGGAAATTCTGCTGCTGCTTCTGCTGCTGTTTCTTCTTCTCTCTCTGTCTTTATATCTCTATTTCTTTCTTCCTATTCTCCCTCCTTCTTTCTCTCCCTCCCTTTCTCCCTCCCTCTCTCTCTCCCTCCCTTTCTCCCTCCCTCTCTCTCTCTCTCTCTCTCTCTCTCTCTCTCTCTCTCTCTCTCACACACACACACACACACACACACACACACACACACACACACACACACACACACACACACACACACACACTGATCCAGATTACTTTGCAAAATAATTCAGGAACAACATTTAAAATGTCTGGAATTGGTAAAGTTTGCTTAGCACTATTTTCAGTATTTGAGCCTTTCCTATATGATCTCTGGACCCAGTCAGATTTTCTCTTACCCTTAGCAAATTTTTTGTATTATCAGATTCTAGCAGGGTCTTCTTCTAATATGATTTTAGACTTTCCCATAAAGATATTTTCTTACCTGAAGTGCTGCCAAGAAGAAAGAGGGGCAATAGAAAAGAGCTTTTTGTACAGACTTCGCAGACTGGGACCCATATGGTTTCCGTCAAACACCAGGGAGCAGGTGGGAGTAGAAGTTTTGCCTGAAATTCCAATGGCTCTCTATTACCTCTAGAATAAAATACAAATAAACTCTTTTTATTGGCATTAAAAACCCTTCACAATTTGAACATAGTCTGCCTTTCCAGATTTTTTGACATATTATTCTCCTTAATATAATCTACTCAAGTACTCAATAATCAAATGGACTTTTGTTCTCATAAATTCAAGGAGTTACCTTGAAAATATATCAACTACAACCAATCCATGAATGCCCATTCTGTGCAATTTACTCACAGAAGTTGACTACTAGAGGTTCACTCACCATGTTAGAAGTCTTCCTCAATTTCTCCCAAAATCATGAGGATACGAATGGAACATTTAGGTTCTTTATCCATATTCCCTTACTCTTACTATGTGATCAATTCATTTTCTCTTTTTGTCATACAATTCTCTGATTATATCATTTACCCTATTCTTCTTCATGATTTATGGTATATGTTCTTGGCAGGTCACATTTACTATATATTTTGCCCTTACCTTCTGTGTGCTGCTCATCTTTACTTCTTTGGGGACAGTGGCTTTCCATGCCTCACATGTGTTGAGAAGATGGGCTTTTGTATTATGAGTTTTCTACATCTTTCTATTAATTGTGAGAGTGTGTTCCTTGCTAATAGATACTCTCACTGAAGATACTCTTAATTCATGTGTAGATAACCCTTATAAAGACTTTGTATAAATGTGATAATTAATAGTTGTTTTTGTTCTCTTTGTCATTTTTTTTAGTTGCCTATTAAATCTAAGATCATCCTCCCATCCCATTCCTTTAGTATCTTCTCCTTATTAGATATCCTATAACGTGATCCCTTGGTGCCCTGTTAACCATGTCACTAGTAGCTTGGATCTCTTCTATCTAACTAAGCTATCTTTGTCATCCTTGTTCTTTTCAGATTATTTCTTTTCCCCCTGTAAGCTCTTCAGGGATGGTTATGTTAACCTCATAGAATGATGCTTTCATTATACATGAAAGAGAAAGCAGTTCATTGTTTTTGCAAATCTTTTCCATTTTTCTTCTATTTGTAGTCCTCTATTCTTATGCTTGAGTGCTCTTAGAATGATTGCTTAGTTAAATATCGTGCCAAGTTCCTTAGACTATTTTTATCCTACAGTGTACCTCTCTGTTTTATTGGACAATGCCTTTCATAATCACCAATCTTCCCTTTACATAAGCTTTTACAAATGAGTTAATATTCTAACTCAGTATTGTCTTTGGAAGTCATTTCTCTCTATTTAGAAAGTAAATAAAATGTCTGCTGACTAAGGGCTCTACTTTTAGTGGAAATTAACTCACAATGGTTTAGCCTTCAAATAAAATTATTATAGTCATTATGCTATTTCTGTGGTCCCTCTTCCCTTTTTTATTTTTTCCAGTAACTTGCTTAAATTATTCAAGGTTAAACCTTAATTGTCTAACTTATGGTTTTTCTCATTAATATTCTTTCTTTTATTTATTAGAAATTTTAATCTTAGCTCTGACAAATTGATAATCCAACTGTACACAAACAGCTGACTCAGCTGTGACTCCCTATTCACAAGAAGTCTTTTCTTGACTGTTAAAATGTAGGTAATTTTATTCTTTGTGTTAGTTGGTACTGCTATGTTCAATGCTTAAATTTTTCTTTTTCTGAAGACAGTATTCATAATATAAATTCTTGAATATTCATAGTTTAAAGGCTTTGAACTTTCTCATTTCTTTCTCCTGAATAATATTTTTTCCACATATTTCTCCCTATCCTACCCTTTTTCCACCTTCACATTGATTTCACCAGTGTAATGTTTATATTGATTTTATCTGGAGGGTCTCATTAAGTTTGTCATTAAATTTCTCTACAACTTAATCCTTAGCAACTGATATTGGCCAATAAGCTTCAATTATTTCCACAATGGTCTTTTTGCAAATATTTATCATTGGTATAGCAGAATGGGATAATCAGTCCCATGAAATAATATTTCTTGTAATCTTGGAGCAAACAATAAAATCCACTCTGCCAATTCTTTGCCTTTCTAAGGAGCCTCTAAAAGCCATCCTTCCAATATATTTACACATTAGTCATTGGCCAAGAATATATTTGGAATACTAATCATCAACATTAGTCTACTGCCTAAAATATGTATAAACTTATTAGCACCCTCTCATCCCTTTCATTCCACTCTGTCACCATTACTGCAGAAATGAAAAGGCACTGCTACAACTAAAAATCATTTAAATTTATTTAATATTATTTAATTAATTAAATATAATTATTTAATAAATAATTTAATCATTTAAACCATTTTAAATTTTCTTTTATTTTATTGGCTGCCAAAAATATTTGACTATTAGTACCCTATATGTTATATACTTGATTAATAAAGAATTATTGAACATATTGGAAGGATGGTTCCCGGGTACTCCTTGGAGAAGCAAAGAAGAGAGCTGGTGTAGTAGGTTTTGCTGTTTTCCTTAAAGCTATAAGCTTTATAAGCAAACCATGAACTTTTTTGAATTCTGATTCTGTCATCCAATATGTTAGCTTTCTCATGATAATCCTGCCATCTATGTCTTAATCCAAGTCATTCATAAAATTGTTGACTAGAAAAGGGCCCAAGATAGAGCCATGACTCATTTCCCAATTAGCAACTTCTCTCCAGGATGATGAGAGTCCATTAGTCACCATTTTATGGGTTTATAATCATGCAAGCAATTATGAATTCAGCTATCTATACTGTAACTCAACTCACATATCTCTTTTCTATATGAATATTGTGAAAGACTGTTGCATGGTTTGTTGTAAAATGTAGCATGTCCCTGATCAACTAAATTAATGACTTTGTCAAAGAAAAGAAGGAAGAAAGGAAGGAAGGAAGGGAAAGAAGTATTCATAAATACTGATAGTGGTTGCAGTCAAACTTTTAGGGATCTTATTTGCTTCTTTTTGAAATTGTGAGGAAAAAAAAGAAGTGTGTTGGTCAATAAAGAATTGTTGTAATTTCCCAAGGACAATCCATTCTGCTCTTCAATTCCTGTTCATTTCTTGTCTCTTGTCTCATCTTTAATTCTTGTCTTGTCATTGGCAAAAGCCAATGTTTGTCAAATATATATATCTATGTATGCCTAGAAATATATATTTCATATATGTGTGTATAGATATAGATATAGATATATAGATATATATGGATATGTGCTAGTATATATGCATATAGGTAAATGTTCAAGTATATATACACACATATATGTGTACATATTGATAAATAAACTCTACAGGTTATTCATCTAATTACATGTTAATCTAACTACGTTGAGAACACGAGGCATCTTCATCCACTTATTTTTTCCAAGGTGGATAGTTTTTTTTTTCTTTTTTGGTGATTACTGATATGATAAGGAGGCTCTGCATGTTTCTAGGGCTTAATGTAATTAGTACAATGTCAACTAAAGAGGAGCCTCTGAAAGTTCTTACCATTTATAAGAAATTCTTCAACTTGGACTCTGAACTAGATCACCTTCATGGTGAAAGTGAATATTTTTAGTAAGCTTTTCTATCCTTATTTCATACCCCATCTCATTAAGGATCAGAGGATTTTCCTTTGTCATTGAATTTAGTAAATAACGCTTGTTAATTGGTTAAACTTTTGAGGAATCTTAAGTTTGATGATGTCACCTTGTTGGAAGAAGACTTTTAATATATTTTGTTCTACAAAATCAAATTGGTTATTTAATAGTCAACAAACAATAAGTACAGTGGAACCTAGTATTGTCTACATCTTTTGTCTACAATAGTCAAAACATGATACAAACTATCACATGAAAAACCTACCTATTTCCTTTAATACTCTCACCAAGATGATGATAACAGTATAAAATATAATAGGAAAAGAGAATACCATGAAGTAATACAAGGAATTGAACAACAAAATGAATATGAGAGAAAAAAGAAAGTGAAGGAGTTTGATGATGTGAAAAAAATGAAATCTTTTCTTGTAAAGTCTAAAGAAATGTTGAATGATGATTCCTAACATTTTCTTCCTTATTTGTTGTGAATTCTGAAATACCATGGTTACTTTCTCCACAATTTTCCAACATTTTCACTTCCACAATTAATTCCTTTTTATGAGTTTTCCCTTTTCTTTGTGTCTCAATGTCAACATTTGCAAAAATAAAGAACTCGCAGATTAATTTTACAGTCCTTTGTAGTTACAAGGTTCCAAAATCTCATCATGGCAGTCTTTGAAGTTATTTATTAACATCTTGACTAGGATCTGGCAGATCTGATTTTTGTCATCTGTACCAACTTCATAGGATTTGAGGGAAAAGGGACAATAGAATGAGATATCAAAATGCTTTTTATAAAGAGCTATATGCTTCTTTCAACATATTTATTGTTGTAATTACAAATTATCACTTTTACCACTATTTAGTATATATGATGACAATATTGATAATGATGATGAAGAATTCTTATTGTAGCAAAGTTCTAATTTGGAAGCATAAATATATTCATAATTTTTTTCCTTCTACTTAACAATTTGCCAAATATTTTGGATGCCTACTATACATCTAGCTCAGTCAAGTGCTCTGAGTAATACAAAAAGGTGCATGAAAAAATTTTTGTCTTCCCAAGAAGTTTACAGTCTAGCATTAGTGATACAGGATAGGAACGGGACCTATGATTTCATTAGAATAGGAAACTCCCTCCCTCAATGTAGATACAGCACCATCTGTAACCTTAGACAGTTGACTTGGGAAGTATATTTCAAATGGTATGTGATTGACCAATAGAGGGTAGAAAGATGGGTTGTAGTCTACCTTTCTTCCTACTGCTGATTCTGCCCCATTCCCATGATACCCACATCCTGTCCCCTGATCAGAACATTCATGAGTTATATATTCCAAAGTAATAGATGATGACTAACTTTCCCCACCCTTTTCATCTTTTGGTGAGAAAGAATGAGTAATATAAGACAACTAAAATAGATAAGTTTCAATTATATTATCTTTCTCTTGCTTTCTCTCTCTCTTTCTCTTTCTCTTTCTCTCACTCTCTCCATATATATATATATATATATATGTATATGTGTATATATATATATAATATTATTGTATTATATATGCTATATATTTTGTTAGGCGCTTGCCATGTACAAAGGACTACACTAAGAACTAGAGATACCTATAGAAATGTAAAATAGTCCCAGCTCTCAAAAAGATCACATTTTAAAGAAGACACACATAAGGAATACTTCAACCGAAACACCAACGAACAAGTCCCATGGTCCTTAGGGTACAGGGATAAAACAGATGGCAATGGTTAATATTGTTCCACTGATAAAATCACATCAGTTTCTGGTGAGCCCTTTCATAGTATCAAAGACTTTGGTGGCAAGGACTTTGTTTTCTGGGTGGGTCTTCAGCATCCATGTCTATGTAGCACCTGCAGGAGTAGTTGCCAGGCAGCATCTCTACTGATGTTGCTTCCCAGAATAATGGTTGAGGGCATTGAGTTGGAAGTTTGCTATTCCCAAGACTCTTGGGTTCAGATTTTTAGATTGTCTCCAGCAGAGATTCCATTCATTATTCCATGCTATAAATAAATAGGAAATGATGCTACAGGGTGGTGTAGCATCCAATACCAAATTGTATGATATGGCCCTAGGAAATTCAGAGGAAGAACTCAATGAAGATTAAAATAGGAGATGAGAATCCATCTCTTTTCCAAGTTCCAGGTGCAGTGGGTCTGGAAGTGGGGTGTGGGATGCTTCTTTGAATGTATTTGCTGAAGACAGACTATGGTACTCTGTTTTCTGAGAGGGAATTAAAGGTGTAGGAAATCAGCTGGAGTAATTGGATGAAGGAGGGGTGAAATAGGAGAGAGGGCAAGAAATTAGAAATGTACAGGAAGACATTGTCCCTTATCCAACTGTATAGGACTCTTGAGGGTAAAGGAGTTAAACAAAATCTGCTCATCTGGGCCCAGGGCCTAATTTTCTGAACTGTTCTAATGACTCACAAGTTGGACAGCTGAAACAACCTTTACATAGTCATAATGAGGGTGGGGGCAACATGGGTTTTGTTCTAGCAGCAAGCTTGCTAAAATCAAGATGCTAATAACACTTGAAGTCCTTCAGTAGCCTACAAACAATGGAGCTTAGTATCTAGTTAACATGGGAAGGCATCAGGTGTCACACCCAGATGGGCTCCTTCCACCCCCACCTTTTTTTGCATGTATCCTGCATGACTTTATACTATAACCTCTGGCTAGTGTGGGGCCAGTTGTAACTCTCAGAGCCTTGGTGGCTTACCAGAGCTCACCATCATGAGTTGCTTCACTTATACATGTAAACATTAGAATGTAAAGTCCCTGAGGACAAAAACCATCTGGCAATTGTCTTCATATCCTCAGTGACCAGCACAGTAACTGGCCCACAGGAACTACTTAATCATGTCAAATGAGATGCTGAATATAAATAGTTTGTAAGCTTTGAAGTACTAAATATTATTATATTATTTGTGTTGAACAATTAATATAATAAATTATTCATTAATTATTATTAAGTAATTTATAAAGTTACTTATAATTTGTAAATACTGATAAATGATTGTTGACCGAATAGAAGCTCTCTCAGGGAAGGCACAATGACTTTATTTTCTTTATGTTCTTGTTGGTGTCCTCTCATAGTAGTTGCTAAATAAATAAACCTAATGGGAAAATGGAGAGAGATAGAGAACAGCAAACAAGGACAAGGAAAGAGGATTCATAATTTTCAAGGCTGCAGAGGTAATAATCAGTAAACTCTCCACCATTTGCACCTTCTTCTGCTTTTTTAACTTCATTCTCACCCCATCTATTTTGTTGCTGTTCAGTCACATCTGACGCTTCATGACTCCATTTGGGGTCTTTGTGGCAAAGATACTGGAGTAGTTTGCCATTTCCTTCTCCAGCTCATTTTACAAATGAGGCAAGCAAAGTTAAGTGATTTCTAACCCCATTTGGGATTTTCTTGTCAAAAATATTGAAATGGTTGACCATTTTTTCTCCAGCTCATTTTACAATTAAGGAAACAGAGGCAAATATGAAGTGACTTGCATAGGTCACACAGTCAGAAAGTGTTAGAGCTCAAACTTGAGTTGGGATTTTCCTGACTACAGGGCTAGCACTCTATTCGTTGTGCCATCTGGCTGACTTACCTGACTCATTCATTACCTATCCTACAATTCAGCCTCCTTCATAACCTCTGTTAAATTGAGGTTTGTCTAATAAAGGACAATGAATTGTAATTAAAAGACAACTAGTCCTGGAATTGAGAGATTTGCCTTCAAACCCCAGCTCCAATCTTCACAGATCTATGTGACTATGGGAAAGTCATGGAACTTCCCTTAGCTTCAGTCTCATTAATACCCAACTCAGAGTTTTTGTGAGGAAAGTACTTCCAAGAGACATGAACCATTATTAATGGAGGAGAAGACAAGCCGATTGGATTGTTCATGAGATGAAGAGTAGTTCAGTACAGAGAAGTGAGAGTCATAGGTCTCAAAGCTGAACAACATCCTCCCACCCCAACACACACACACACACACACACACACACACACACACACACAAGCCTGGGCAACCCCCAGATGCACTTAGGCTCCCTCCTTAACTGAGGGAAAAGGGAGCAGCCAAAGACCAAAACCACAATCCTGCTAGCTCCTCTTCAAGTTCCTCCTCTTCTCTTGAGGCTCATAGCTGTTGAGCTCTGGCACCAGTCAATTCTCCTCAAAGGGGGAGGAATTAGCTTCCTCCCCCTTCTTGGGGCCCCTGCTTTTTCAGAAAAAGGACAGAGAATAACAACCTTCTCCTCCTCCGTTCTGGTTACATGTGGCAGCCATCTGTAGCTGGGGTCACTTTGAACCTGCCCATCAATAAGTATCCTTCCTCTAGCCCAGCCCGCTACTATCAGACCTCTACTTCTTTTTTTTTAACCTCTCCAGGTTATTTTTTTTATTAAAGTTTTTCATTTACAAAGCATGTGCATGGGTAATTTTTCCAACATTGACCCTTGCAAAACCTTTTCCCCAAATTTTCCCCTTGTTCCCTACACCCCCATCTGGCAGGTAGTCCAATACATGTTAAATGTTGTTGAAATACATGTTAAATCCAATATATGTATATATATTATACAGTTATCTTGTTGCATAAGAAAAATCAGATCAAGAAGGAAGAAAAAGAAAAACTGAGAAAGGAAACAAAATGCAAGTAAATAACAACAGAGAGAGTGAGAATACTATGTTGTGTTCCACACTCAGTTCCACAGTTCTCTCTGGGTGTAGATGTTTCTCTTCATCCCTGAACAAGTTTGAATCATCTTGATGTTGAGAAGAGCCCCTTCCATCAGAATTGCTGTGTACAATGATCTCCTGGTTCTGCTCATTTCACTCAGCATCAGTTCATGTAAGTCTCTCCAAGCCTTTGTAAAATCATCCTGTTGGTCATTTCTTACAGAACAATAATATTCCACAGCATTCATATACCACAATTTATTCAACTATTCTCCAACTGATGAGAATTCACTCAGTTTCCAGTTTCTGGCCACCACAAAAAGGGCTGCCACAAACATTTTGGCACATGTGGGTCCCTTTCCCTCCTTTAAGATCTCTTTGGGATATAAGCCCAGTAGCAGCACTGATGGATCAAAGGATATGCACAGTTTGATAACTTTTTTGAACATAATTCCAAATTGCTCTCCTCTCCTGAATGGTTGGATCCATTTCTAGTTCCACCAACAATGTATCTGTGTCCCAGTTTTCCCACATCCCCTCCAACATTCGTCATTATCTTTTCTGACAGGTGTGTAGTGGTATCTCAGGGTTGATTTAATTTGCATTTCTCTGATCAATAGTGATTTAGAGCACCTTTTCATGTGGCTACAAATAGTTTCAATTTCTTCATCTGAAAATTGTCTGTTCATATCCTTTGATCATTTATCAAATGGAGAATGGCTTGAACTATTATAAATTTGAGTCAATTCTCTCTATATTTTAGAAATGAGATCTATATCAAATCCTTTGGATGTAAAAATGTTTTCCCAGTTTAATGCTTCCCTTCTAATCTTGTCTGCATTAGTTTTGTTTATACAAAAACTTTTTAACTTAATATAATCAAAATTATCTATTTTGTGATAAGTAATGATCTCTAGTTCTTCTTTGGTCACAAATTCTTTCCTCCTTCACAGATCTGAGATTTGTTTATAATATCATGCTTTATCAGACCTCTACTTCAAATAAAATATTTGAAACTATGAGCATTCTCAGAAAAAATTAACTTCCAAGGCCTCTCTTCTTCATTCAGCTTTGACACCCCCATCCTGGGGTAACCTCAACATTTGCATTTAGAGATGGTAAATAATTCATTCATACCTATGCAACTTTAAGTTTTAAAATGGGTTTTCTATGGGTTTTGCCTATATTTCATATTCAATGGGGAGGATTCTGAGAGAAGCTTCTGTGTCACCCTATTGGACCAATTTCCTCAGCAAATCATGAATTCCTAGAAAACCACATCCTATGCTTTTTCACATCATATTGACAACAGCTTCTTTTAGGGTAGGGACAAAGGTGTAACTAGGTATATTTAGCCTGGGACAAAACAGCTGATGTAAGGAGAGAAGAAAAAGCATGGGGGACTAGTCCACGGAACAAAGCTGTTGTTGCTATCATCCTTCATTCTTGAAGAGCTTGGATGGCATGAGGCTATTTATAGTGCAAATCATCAGAGGATTGAAATGAATTGTGTCCCAGGGGGGAGAAATCACTCTCTTTCTCCCACATCAAGAAATGGGGAAAGTTCTTCCCCTTCCCCAGCCTTATCAACACCCTGGAGAAAGAGTTCCTTTTTTGTCCTGTGTGAATAATGGCAAGCAGAACCAGTTATTGTGAACTGTTATTGTTCAAGAAGGTGAAATGATCAACCATGAAAGGCTAGGTTCTTCTCAGCAGTTCAGTGATCCAAAGCAATCCCATAGATTTTGGGTTGAAAATGCCATCTCCATTCAGAAAAAGAACTAAGGAGACTGAATGTAAACCAACACATATTATCTTCACTTCCCTTTTCTTTTCTTCTTCTTTTTTTTTTAAATCTCTCTCATGGTTTTCCCCATTTGCTCTGATTTTTCTCTCCCAGCTTAATTCATAAAACAATATAGATTAAAAATAAACAAACTATGTTAATTATGGTTTGGGGAAGAAATTTTATCTTCCCATTAGAATGGGAACTTCTTAAAGGTAAGACTTGTATCTTTTCCTTCCATTTCTCTCTCAGTTTCCAGAAGGTTTTTCCCACTAGGCAGAGTGCTTGATGCTTGATTGTATATATATATATAATCAGGTGATGATAAATGCCTGAGTCATTCTGTACCAAACAAAACTTACCTTACCTTCCTCCTTCTACATCCTCATCTCCCATCCTCAAACCCCATTAGCTACCAGTCAAACACAGATTAACTAACAGATCAGTTAAAGGGATCTGCATACACAGTCTGACCTCAAGCACACACAAAAAAATAGTATAAACACATTTTCATGGGCACTCAGTCGCAGAAAAGGAACTGGAAAGATGAAGAGGTATTGTTACGGGTCTGTTTTGCCAAGAGACAGTGTGTTTCCTTTTTGGTGTTTACACTGGCTATGAAACTGTCAGCTGGAAAGCCAAGTCAAAAGAGAGAATAACAGAGACCACGAGGAGCCGGAGAAGAAGGTTGATGCTGTCCCCATCCCTCTCTCCCCAGCTGAGCCAATGTCTCCATCTCACCAGCATGGCGGGAAGCCAAGACTTGATGTCCCTTCTCATTGGCCAATCTCTTCCACTAGATTTGTGACTTACACTGTGTTTTTACATGTTAGACAACTCCTTGGATGGCACCTTTTAGGATGTCTCAAGCTGAATTATATTGGAGCTACATAATATATAATGTCTGAAGTTGAATTATATTGAATCTACAGGAAATATACTCTCCTGGAGGGGGTAGGGATGGAGAGAACAACAGTAACTTGAATCCCACTTTCTCCTACCCTGCTCATCATCCTGGCTCGATGTGTACCTGACCTTGAAATTGGGAAAACATGAAATAGCATTCTCCCCCATCCTAGCATCTAGAAAATGTGTATATGTTGATCTCAGGTCCCCAAATCAGGGTGTCTATTCCCCCAAGGAGAGAGGAGCAGCAGGTTGGAGACTCTCATGCTAGAGGTGTAGCATGCAGTTAGAGGAAATTTGGGGTCCCTCTCTAAGCCAAGCCACAGAATAAAGACAAAAAGCAAAACATGTTTTTTTGGAGAAGGTCATAGGGCAGCTTTGGCTGTTTGCTTCCTGGCCCTCAGAACATTGAGCAGGCCAACACTCAGCCATCTGCCAGGCACCAGAGAAAGAGTAAAGGAAAGAGGGGCTGGCATCCTCACTAATCCAAGTGATTCATCTCCTCTTTTAAAATCCCCAGAAACAACCCCTACCCTTATCCTGTTCCAAGGTGGAAGTTCTTTCTTCTACCTAACTACTCTTTCTTACACTGCAGTTCAATCCCTTTATTCTCTCCTGTCATCCTCAGTGGAGGATGGATTGCCAGCAGACATCTCGACAGAATGCTTTGAGCTCCTTAGAGACAGGTACTATGTACACACAGCCGCTGTTATTAGCGCCATTATATTATTAGCATTACTCATCCTGCCAGGCCACCTTCTGAATTGCAGTAGCTCTCTGGGCAGGCAGCCACCCTCCCTTCTGTTTGTTCTAGAGAGAAAGGAAAAAGGGGTGGGGAGGGAGAAAGGAGGGAGATGAGGAGGAGGAGGGTGAGAATGAGAAACCTCTTCAGACAGAGGAGAAAGGTAGAAACAAATATATTTTTTAGCTCTGATATTTAATGGCCCTCCCACTTTCTGAGTTTTTGATAGATGGAGGGATAATTTGGTTCTTGAAGGCTGATACCCTCAGATTCTTTTCTTACACAGACCCATTTTCCTCCCTCCTCTTCCTTTTCATCTTGTTATCTCTCTCCCTTCTCTCTTCTCTCTCTTCTCCTCCTCCATGATATTTTTTGTTTTTACTACATCTTCCTATTTCAGTTTTCTTCTATTTCTTTTTCCCCTTCCTTTTTCCTTTTTCCTTCCTTTTTCCTTACTGTCTTGTCTCTCTTTGTCCCTCACTTTCTGCTCTTCCTCTCTCCTTCATCTCTCCTCTTTCATCTTTCCACTCTTCTCCTTTATTGTCCTCCCTCTCCCCATTTTCTTACTTCTTGATCTCTCCCTCATCTTCCCTCCTCTCTACCTCTGTTTCCTCTTCCTCCTTCTCCACCCAATTTTCTTCCCTTTCTCAATTACTTTTCTCTCACTCCTCCTGCCTCTTGTTTCTGCTTTCTGCCTCTTCCTTACTCCCTCCCCTTTCTCTCTTCCTTCCTCTTTAGCACTCTCCCCACTCCTCCCCCACCTAGTTATTCTTACTTGTTTTCTGGAGAACAGGGAGGAGATATGAAATTCATTAAAATTCACATTGCTGCAGGATTATATCATCCCACTTATTTCCTTCACTCACTCCCAGATGCCTTATAGCATAGTTGCCCCTTCCCTTTTCCAGCTCTCCTCTTCTCTTCCTTCTCCTCCTCTCCTCATCTTAGAATATCTAATTAGTTCTCCTTCTTCAAAGGATGGAAGTGGTGAGAAGTCATCCCTGGGAGATGCCAATTCAGTTTATTTGTCTCCTTTTTCTTGCTGAGAATAGAAGAGCAACAACTTGGATTTCCTAGTTTTTCTATGCCCATGGTTCTCCCTTTTGGTCTCTTCTCCCTACCTTTGTTGAAAAGAACTATGGGAGTCAAGAACCCCAGCACCTGGGCTCCTCTGACTGAAAAGGAAAAACTCCCTTTCCTCCATCCCCTGCACAACAGAGTGAGTTTTATGTTCACATGTCAGGTCCTGCCTTTCACTCTTTCCTCTGGATCTATCTCCCTTAATCCACCCACTTTGAAAGTTTTTTCTTTTATCTTTCCAGTTCTTTGCCAGTAATTCTGGTCCTTAACTGGTCTGAACACTTCCCATCCTGTTGCTTTCCTTCCCCATCCTAGCTAACTCACTCTCCTTCCTTCTCTCTTCCTGGTCTCTTAGGATCCCATAAGAATCTTAGGCAGAACCCTAGAGATCTATTTTCTCTTCACAAATCCCTAGTCTCTATGGGGACATTGAAAATTGAAAAGCATGGTATAGGGAAAAGAACACTGGATTTGAAATCAGAAAACAGGTTTAAATCTCAGCTACTCACTTATGTGATCTTGGATAGATCACTTCTCTCATGGCTTCATTTTTTTCACCTGTCAAATCAATCAGTCCATCAATAAACATTTACCAAGCATTTGCTATGTGCCTAGCACTGTGCTATGTGTTACTGCTAGGTCTTTTCTCAGGTGATCCTATATCTGTGATGCTGTAAAAACCTTCAGAGAATTCTTTCTTGTGTCAGTTATTAATCCATTTCCTTATTCCACAGGCATTCATTTATTTATCTGTCTTTGTTTTACCAGACACTATGCTAGTTCTTGGGGATATAAAAATAAAAAGTGAAGCAATTCCTACTCTCAAGGAGCGTATATTCCATCAGAGGAAAAGAATATGCACACAATAAATACAAAATATACCTAGATGCATACAAACCATTTACTGAGGAGAAACAACTAATTACTGAGGGATCAGGAAAAGATTTTATGTAACAATTAGCACTTGAGCTGAGCCTTGAATGGATCAGAGGTTTCTAAGAGACAGAAATGAGAAGTGTATAATGTACAAAAGTTTGAATATGGGAGATAGGCAGAGATGGGCAGAGAGCTAACCTCTAGTTTGAAATATCCTGGAATAAATACCCCATCACATTCTCTATATTTCAACCAAACTGGTTAATTTGAATTCCCAAGTATAGTCTATACTCCCACAATCCAGTGTTACGAGGACTGACTGAGAGCCTAGCTCTGATGAGCATATTCAATGTGCTTAGCCTGGCAAAATCCCCCAAATTTGGAACATACACAAGTATTCAGTGATTGTGTTCTCCACTTACTGTGTGGTGAAGAAAGGGCCTTTTTTATGGTAGCCATGTAATAACTGAGCATGAATACAAAAGACCCCCAAATAGGCAATTGGAATCTTTTTTTTTCCTGTCTGTGATTGAGAGGAAGCAGTATACAAGTCTCTCACTAGAGAGCCTATAAATCCATCTTACTTGGGCATGTAACCTGTGAATAAATACATGGTGCCTCTTTGCCTCTGTGTTTGTTCCTTCCTATGTAAGGGTGAGGTATTATTTGAGTAAATCAATCAAATAATCCCATCTTATTCAAAGTAAGTGATAAGGTGCTCTGGTACATTAAGGAGGTAAGAACAGTCAATCACAGTCTTTAGACTAAATGCCAAAAGTCCTCAAATGAACTGAAATGATGTTGCACAGGAACTGCATTTTGATAAGCAGAGGAAACTTGGCCGTTCTAAGAGTGGTTTATAATGGCTTCTTAAAACTTTTTTCCATTCTCATTTTCCATTCTTTTAGCCTAAAAATTTTTTTATGTGACACCAGATATATAGGTATATAAAATGGGTATAAAAACCAAACATTTGCTGATAAGAAATCATAATTTCACAATCCCTACATTCAGTTAAGAGACTCCATATGTGATCAATAATCACAGTTTAAGAAATTGGGGTCTATAAAACATCATGCTAGTTGAGAATTGTACTTATTAGATTAGAGCAAGTATAGAATTCCAATAAAATACTTGAGAAGAATTTATTGGTAGTGAAGGTGAGGGAGGGCATGGAACCCAAATCCCCTCTTCTTCCACCCTTGACCAGAGGAGAGTCTTCCAAGCTTCGAAATATCTGTAATATTTTGGACTTCCCATATTCCCACTGGTATCCTAGCAACATTCCCAAATCAACTGATGTCATTGTCTATATAAAGAGCCAAGGATAGATTGGACGTAGATTCATGATCCCACAAGGAAACTGACAAAAAAGCTGCACCCTAAAAACTTTTTAAAAACCCAAAAAGAGATAGAAAGATTCCTAGCAACCAGGAGCTGTATTACCCCTTTGAAACTTGTGCTCTCTAAAATAACAAATTAAAAAAATGTCCATTATCCAGACAATAATATTCAATTGCATGGCTAGTCCACAGAGCCTAAGGCATTAATATCATGAGATCTCTACAAAGGGAAAGGACCTTGGAGGCGAAGTCATCCAATCTCTTCACTTTATAGATAAAAAAATTAAGGCTTAGAAGCAATATAGGCTTCTCCAAGGTGGGTCTATCAATGCAAATATTTTAGATGGACAAAACAGATGGATAAAGAGTCTGTCTATCATTCAGTGGGATTAAGAGAGCAAATTGATTTGTACTTGGCAAAAATCACTGTTTTTTGTCATAATCTTGCAACATTTTGCTTCATAAATTTTATTTTTCATAGTGGAAACTTGTTTGTGAAAAGTGGAATAATCTAGCTAGCCAGATACAGATTAAAAGAGTAAAATTTTGTTGGTAACATATTCCTATATAGCAAAGTCGCATATAGACCTTTTTGCTCTCTATCAGAAGATCAGTAAGGATCAGTTTGTTGACCTCAACAACAATTGTCATGTAGGTTCTTTACAGTCTGCTTGATTTTATGCTTGTTGGTTTTGACTCCCAAGTATCAGGATATAGTTGCCCTTAATCTTTTTCATAATTGATTCAGTAGTCCAGGGAATATTGGAAATGGTGAAATAATCAAGCCATGTTTCCCAATTTCCCAAATTCCCAAAAATTCCAATGGGAATTTTTTAAAAGATATTTGAACTGCCCATGAAGCAGAGTATCTTGGGTCTGTGGAGAACACTGACATTTCTTCTTTTTTCTGTGGACACTTTTCCTCAATTAAATAAACTTTTATCAAGAGCCAAAACAACAACAACAAAAAACAATAAAAACAAACAAAAAAACAAGCAAAAAAAAACCAGAGTTTGCAATATCCATGGAACTTTTGTTCACTCAAGCTCTTGCCACAAGTCATCTATTTTGAAATCTTCCCAGAGTATGCTGGAACATACCTTTTATCAGCTGTAAAGGAGTAAATAGAACTGAAAGTCCCTTCTACCCATATAGTACTCTTGTCCTCTTTTAACACTGTTGCCTTGGCTTTCACAATTCTTGTGGCTTGACTTAGAGGATGTGGATTCAAATCCTCCCTCTGTATTTATTATTTCTAGGACTAGGATAATTCACTTTATATCTATGCATCTCAGTTTCCTCAGTATATTGTCAAAATGAGAATAGTGAAGTAGATCTCTAGGGTGCCTTCAAAATCTAAATTTACAATCCTAATCTGAAAAATGGCTTTATATTCTTAGTTGATATAATCTTTCCCTACATTTTGTCCTACCACTTCATAAGGAAATCAAGTATTTATGGGCCAAGGCAGTTTCTAAAGTCCTTCTGTCTCTTTATTGTAATGATTCATTTCCATTGGTTAGAGGTCCTTAAGTAATGCTTGTGTTTTGTTTTTTTTTCATCTATTTCTCATCTTCAATGTCAATCCTTTGTTTAACCAGCTCAGGTTGGAACTGTTTTTGTTATACTCTATTTTTGGTCTGGACCTTTTATATCTTTATATCTTTACTTTAATTCTAGGTGACTGATTACAGAATCAGTTGATCTGAACATAATTCCCACATCTGCCTCTAGTTGTTTACTCTCTGTTAAGATATAGTCAAATTCATCTTTTAAAAAAAATTATTCAGTGTTTAGCAAGCTCAGTGTTACTTATCTCTTAAAGAAATACTCATGACATATAGACATAAGGCTTCCTTATAGTCTATAATTTATCCTTCGACCTTTTTCATTTCTTAATCCTCAACCAAATTTTCCTGCATATATTTTTTCTGTCTTCCCCTGTGACTACTCTGCATTAAGGTTAAAGAATAGTTCATTATGTTTTGGCTTAATCTGAAAGTCAATTCAAGTTCTTTGGAGAATGTCCCTTCCTCCATGTTCTCTATCATAAAAGTAGGTGTGTTAAGTTACTATTATCTTGATGGTGCTCTTTTTTTTTTTTTTTGCAATATTCATATTGAACACTGTCATAGAATATGTCCACCATGAAATGTTGTCTCTTGTTACATTTAGACACAGGATAAAATCAACTCCATCAATTCCTTTAGTTGACTGTCAAAGGGAATCTGGGAGTCATCCTTTCATTTACCTGCAACTTTTTGTCTTGTAGCAAGCATTGTTTTGTTTATAGCAACATAGGTGGTATCATATCGTTAAATTCTTCTACAGGAATGTAGACCATTGATCATTGGATAGAAATATTAGATTTAGAGGGCAAATAGGTAGCGCAGTGGATAGAGCACCAGCCCTGTAGTCAGGAAGAGCTGAGTTCAAATTTGACTCAGATACTTAATACTTCCTAGCTGTATGACGTACTGGGCAAGTCACTGAAGAGAAGAGAGAGATAGAGAAGAGAGAGAGAGAGAAGAGAGAGAATAGAGAGAGATGAGAGAGAGATGAAAGAGAGAGAGAGAGAGAGATAAAGATGAGAGAGAGAGAGATGAGAGAGAGAAAGAGAGAGAAAGAGAGAGAGAGAGAGAGAGAGAGAGAGAGAGAGAGAGAGAGAGAGAGAGAGAGAGAGAGAGGAGAGAGAAGAGAGAGAGAGAGAGAGAGAGAGAGAGAGAGAGAGAGAGAGAGAGAGAGAGAGACAGACAGAGACAGACAGAGAGAGAGAGAGAGATCAGATTTAGGATATCATGGATATGCTGAAAATTGTAATTCTTAGCATTCTTTGTTCCTCTTTTTAGCATGTATACCATTTTAATTGCAGAAGTAGAAGACCTTAGGACCATTTTGTTGAATGGAAAAAGAGATTTAATAGAGTTTGCAATATCCATGGAACTGTTTGTTCACTCACGCTCTTGCCACAAGTCATCTATTTTGAAATCTTCCCAGAGTATGCTGGAGCATACCTTTTATCGGCTGTAAAGGAGTAAATAGAACTGAAAGTCCCTTCTACCCATTATTTAAGAATGAATTAAAAATCTCATTTCCTCCACAAAGTCTTCCCTTCTCCCTGAACCATATGTGATCTTGCTCTTTTTAAAGCCATCTTAACACTTTTATGGAATTTAACATATTCTGCCATATGATACTTATTCATTTTTATTTTATACATCTATTATGTATTTATTTTATATGCCTTCTCTATTAGATGATAAGTTTCATGAGGTCAGAAATGTGTTCTTATTCATCTCCCAAAGTTTCCAGTTTCTGAACTCAAGTTTCTTTGTTTAAAAAATAAAGAAAAGGCTATATAGGGAAGAGAGAAGGGAAAAAAATGGAACACAAGGCTTTACAAGAATGACTATTGAAAATATCTATGCATGTGTTTTGAAAATAAAAATATCTTTTAAAAAAGTGACATGTACTAAGGGAAAAAAAGGTTACAAAACTGTGCATATCTTTTGATCCAACAGCATAACTACTGGGTCTATATTCCAAAAAAACTCATAAAAGAGGTAAAAGGATCCACATGTGCAAAAATATTTGTAGCAGCTCTTTTTTTGTGGTGGAGAGGAATTGGAAATTGAATATATGCCCATCAACTGGGGAATGGCTGAATAAGTTGTGGAGTTTGAATGCGATAGAATATTATTGTTCCGTAAGAAATGATGAGCAGGCTGATTTCAGAAAAGCCTGAAAAGACTTACATGAATTGACACTGAGTGAAATGAGAAGAACCAAGAGAACATTATGCACAGTGATGGCAGGATTGTGTGAGGATCAGCTGTAATGGGCTTGGCTCTTCTCAGCATTGTAGTGATCCAAGACAATGGACTTGGGATGGAAGATGCCATCTGTATTCAGAGAGGGAACTGTGAAGGGGATGTGATTTGGGGCATGCTATTTTCATTTTTTTCTCCCTTATTCATGGTTTTTCCTTTTTATTATTATTTTCTTTCTAATGTGGACATATGTTTAGGATGGTTGTACATATATACCCCTGTATCAGAATCCTTACTGAATAGGGGAAGGGAGTGGTAAGAGAGGGAAGAAAAAAAAGGATTTAGAATGTAAGATTTTTATTGAGATGAATATTGAAGACTATCTTTGCATGTAACTGGAGAAAGTGGAGTAATATTCAGTGGGAGGGAAAAGAAATCAGCTAAAACATGAGTACAGCTCCAGCTTACCTTTGAAAGGAAGTCAAGAAGCAGTAAGTTTTATAAATATCTCATGAACCTCATAGCCACTCTGAGAGGTAGGAGCTATTATTATTCCTATTTTACAGTTCAGAAAACTGAGGCAAACATAATTTAAGTAATTTATTTAGGATCTCATAAAAGTAGTAAGTATCTGAGGCTATATTCAAACTTTGATTTTCCTGATTTCAGACCCAGGGCTCTATCTACTATGCTATCTAGTTGCCCGGTTGTGCCAAAAACAGCAGGTAAAATGACCCTGGCAGATATAGGCAAGCTTGCTGCCATTGGATGTTCTCAGATTAGTAGAGAGAGTAATAAACCCAGATTAGTTTTGAGCATATGGGGATAGATATAGCTGCAGGATGAGCAACCAAGTGCTTTTTTTCCTGTTCATTATTGTCTGTGTTCTGCCTCTGTTCTGGCCCCTGGGAAAGCAGCTGTTCATGCAAGGGTAGTGTGCAGAGGGGCTGTTGGATGTTTACACATCCTTTCTTCCGATCAATTCTTGCCCTAGAGGGAAGATGGGAAGTGGGGTGGGGATTTCAGCTTGCCATTCCCTGGAAGAAAAATCTGTAATGACATAAATGATTCAGATTTGGCCTTGGTCTCCATATCTGAGTAAGCTCTTTGAGATATTCCTTTTCTTTCTAGGGCCATGTCCAAGAAGACCCCAGATGTTAAATCCTGGACCTCTGTTTCACTCCGTCATCATTCCTGGCTTCTCTGATTGTCCCTGTAACTTAGTATACATTTTTAACTAGCCTTTTGGTTTTGTGCCCAGCTCCCTTCCTTCATCTGTGATGACAGATTGTACACATGTGGACCCTATCCTTATCCAAGGTCCTAGCTGTTGAAGCTTCCTGTTAACACGTTAGCTTCTGCCACATGGGGCTTTGTGAACAGTAAATGCTCCTTAAATATGATGAATGATAAACTGGACAAGAGAAAACACTTTTTAAGTTGTACCATTTGTAGGTTTTGAAATAGGCAGATCCTAATTGCCACTTTCTCGATGAATTACTTGGTAAGTCCAGTCTTTGGCAAAGATGTCTTTGACCCCATGACTTATCACTTTCTTTTCTTATTTTCCCTCCTATATTTCCTCTCAGCCCTCAGCTCTGATGCTTATTTTGGGAAAGGAATGTGAAAAGTCCCCAAGAATTTGTGTGATTGTGAACAAATCACATAACTACTATAAGACTCAATTTTTTCAGCCTGTCAGATAAGAGAACTGGAGTAGACTATCTCTTGGGGACTTTACAATTCTAATCTTTTGTGATCTGTGATCCTGATGTGAATTAAGGTTACTCTCTCTCAAAAGTAACTCAAAAAGGAATGAAATAGGCATCTATTAAGCACCTCCTATGTGCCAGGCATTGTGCTAAGTTGTTTACAAATTTAGTTATCCCTTTTAATCATGGAGGTTGGTGTGCAGTACCTTCATGATGTGGAAAATCAGCACAAATTCCAAATCACTATTGATCAGAGAAATGCAAATTAAGACAACTCTGAGATACCACTACACACCTGTCAGATTGACTAAGATGACAGGAAAAGATAATGATGAATGTTGGAGGGGATGTGGGAAAACTGGGACACTGATGCATTGTTGGTGGAGTTGTGAAAGAATCCAACCATTCTGGAGAGCAATTTGGAACTATGAAAACTGTGCATACCCTTTGATCCAGCAGTGTTTCCACTGGGATTATATCCCTAAGAGATCTTAAAGTAGGGAAGGGACCCACATGTGCAAAAATGTTTGTGGCAGCCCTTTTTGTAGTGGCAAGAAACTGGAAACTGAGTGGATGCCCATCAATTGGAGAATGGCTGAATAATCTGTGGTATATTAATATTATGGAATATTATTATTCTGTAAGAAATGACCAACAGGATGATTTCAGAAAGGCCTGGAGAGACTTACATGAACTGATGCTGAGTGAAATGAGCAGGACCAGGAACAACAAGATTATATGATCAACATTATTGATCACAAAATAGAAGATTTTGATTACATCAAACTAAAAAGTTT
The DNA here is from genome assembly GCF_048593235.1 of Sminthopsis crassicaudata. NCBI lineage: Eukaryota > Metazoa > Chordata > Mammalia > Dasyuromorphia > Dasyuridae > Sminthopsis > Sminthopsis crassicaudata. The sequence continues at coordinate 99,044,073 of NC_133620.1, read as the reverse complement.
CTGTACAAACAATACTAATGCAAACAAGATTAGAAGGGAAGTAACAAATTGGGAAAATATTTTTAAAAGTAAAGGTTCTGACAAAGGTCTCATTTCCAAAATATATAGAGAACTGACCCTGATTTATAGGAAACCAAACCATTCTCCAATTGATAAATGGTCAAGGGATATGAACAGACAATTGTCAGATGATGAAATTGAAACTATTTCCACTCATATGAAAGAGTGTTCCAAATCACTACTGATCAGAGAAATGCAAATTGGGACAACTCTGAGATACCACTACATATCTGTCAGATTGGCTAAGATGACAGGAACAAATAATGATTAATGCTGGAGGATATGTGGGAAAACTGGGACACTGATACATTGTTGGTGGAGTTGTGAAAGAATCCAACCATTCTGGAGAGCAATTTGGAATTATGCCCAAAAAGTTATCAAACTGTGCATACCCTTTGACCCAGCATTGCTGTTATTGGGATTATATCCCAAAGAAATACTAAAGAGCGGAAAGAGACATATATGTGCCAAAATGTTTGTGGCAGCTCTTTTTGTAGCAGCTAGAAACTGGAAGATGAATGGATGTCCATCAATTGGAGAATGGTTGGGTAAATTGTGGTATATGAAGGTTATGGAATATTATAGCTCTGTAAGAAATGACCAGCAGGAGGAATACAGAGAGGCTTGGAGAGACTTACATCAACTGATGCTGAGTGAAACGAGCAGAACCAGAAGATCTCTGTACACTTCAATGCTGTATGAGGATGTATTCTGATGGAAGTGGAAATCTTCAACATAAAGAAGATCCAACTCACTTCCAGTTGATCAATGATGGACAGAAACAACTACACCCAGAGAAGGAACACTGGGAAGCGAATGTAAATTGTTAGCATTACTGTCTATGTACCCAGGTTACTTATACCTTCAGAAGCTAATAATTAATGTGCAACAAGAAAGTGGTATTTACACACATATATTGTATCTAGGTTATATTGTAACACATGTAAAATGTATGGGATTACCTGCCATCGGGGGGAGGGAGCGGAGGGAGGGAGGGGATAATTTGGAAAAATGAATAAAAAAAATAAAAAATTTAAAAAAAAAAAACGCAAAAAACAAAAAAAAAATTATGAAAGTGGGAATTGTCTTTTCTTTTCTTTTCTTTTTTTATATTTTTCTCCAGTTACAAATAAAACAATTTTAATATTTAAAAAAAAAGATTATATAATAAATTCTGATCGATGTGTCACTCTTCAACAATGAGATGATTCAGACCAGTTCCAGTTATTCAGTGATGAAGAGAGCCATCCACACCCAGAGAGAGGATGATGGGAACTGAGTGTGGACCCAACATAGCATTCTTACTCTTTCTATTGATGTTTTCTTACATTTTGTTTTCTTTCTCAAGTTTTTTTTTCCTTCTTGATCCAATTTTTCTTGTGCAGCAAGATAATTGTATAAATATGTATACATATATTGGATTTAACATATATTTTAATATATTTAACATGTATTGAACTACCTGCCATCTAGGGGAGGGGGTTGGGGGAAGGAGGGGAAAATTTTGAACAGAAAGTTTTGTAAGAGTCAATGTTGAAAAATTACCCATGCATATGTTTTGTAAATAAAAAGCTTTAATAAATTTTTTTTAAAAAGAAAAAAAATCAGCACAAAATTTTGGAATTTGACCTACAAGAGAAGTCTGAATTTTTTTCTTTTTCTTTTTGGGATATTTATAGTATCTTTTTGTAAAATTTGGGTTAAGTATTTGGTAATAGACTCCGTGTCATCTACTGGCTTTCATGTGCCAGCTGTGGCTACCACAAACTCCCCCAAAAATTCTCATTTAATTTCTTATGCTGATCCATGATATGTCAAAACTTCAATGGGAAAAGGCACAATGTGGGAGAAATAACTGTATCATCTCACTTGATCCTAACAACAACTCTATATGATAAATGATATTATTATCCCCTATTTACAGTTTAGGAAACTGAGACAGACAGACAGACATTGCTATGGATCACAGAACTAAAAAGCATCTGAGGTCAAATTTAAACTCAGATCCAGTGCTCTTATCTAGTGCACCACTTAGCTGTTAAGAGAGAGAAGAAACTGAAGGATGTAGCAGCTCTTTCACTAACAAAGAATTTAAGGTCTATCATCCTTTAAAAGGATGTTGTGATCCACAACATAACATTCTCACTTTATTTGTTTTTGTTTACTTACATTGTGTTTTCTTTCTCATTATTTTTCCTCTGTGATTTGATTTTTCTTGTGCAGCAAAATAATTGTATAAATATGTATATTTTTGCCATGTTTAACATCTATTGGATTATTTGCTATCTAGGTGAGTGGGAGGGGAAGAGAGAGAAAATTAGAACATAGGGTTTTGCAAGGGGTTAATGTTGAAAATTATTCATGCATATCTTTTGAAAATTAAAAAAACTTTAATAAAAAATAAACTAAAATAATAAAAAGATATTTCCTATGGAAATCCTGGGAAGTGGTGACTATAACACCATTTTACAGATTAGGAAATTTAGCCTCAGAAAAGTCAAATGACTTGCTTACTTACAGTCACACTGTGTGGGAATACTTTTAAGCACATAAGTTGTGGAGATTGGTATTGGAACATATATATATATATGTATGTATGTATGTATACAGAGAGAGAGAGAGAATTCCCAGCATCATTTAAGTTTCAGGCAGCTTCTACACCTCCTTTTGCAAAAGCCTGTCCTGTCCTAAGTTTCCCTGCACAGTGTCACCTGCCCCACCTGGAGACTAGGACCCCACATCATGCAGTCCTGTCTTCCCTTCCTTGGTCTTAACTCATCCATACCTCCCTCAATATTTTCTCTTTCTTAAGCTGGCATGGTGGCGGCATTCCTAGGGGTCTGTGGCTTCCCATCAATCAACCCTGTACTGGGGCAGACCTGAAAGAGTCAAGTCAGCAAAACCAGCAGTGCCAAAAAATAATACACAGGTCCCTTTGCAGGCAGAATTGGAGAGGTCGAGATGGAGGAGGGCTTCACAAGGTAGCCAGAGTGTGACTTCCAAAAGACTCTGTCTCAATTCTCAGATGATGCTAATATTTTCCTATCTGTCCACGGTACCAGATACTCCTCTCCTCTCCCTTCATGTACTGGGAGAAGAAAGGGTGAAAATTGTCTGGCCCTAACATGGCCTAAACTGTACTGGGGATAGAAATCCTGGCTGCTATTGGGATTCCTCAAGAATGTTTGTGGATCCCACAAGAATGTCAGAGAGCTACAGGGTACAGTGGCTAAGGAAGGGGAGTTGAAAGGGGTGAGATGGAAGTGCCAGGACTCCCAGATCCCTGAGTGTTTCCATGTGCCACGTTGTCATATTCAGGGCAATCTCTTGGTATCTCTCTTTCCTGGCCTGGAAAGTCTACATTTCATAAGATCAGTTCAATAGCTAGTATTAGCTATTAGCAAGTATCCATCAGACTTCTCTGTGTCCAGCACAGTGCCAAACACTGGAAAAGATAGAAGAGAAACTACGACATAATTCTTATCCTTAGGAAGTTTCTAATCTTGTGAGAAAAATAAACACACGGGAATTAAGAATGCATGGAAGGGGATAGTCTGTGACTAATGGATTACATGGGAACAGACTTAATTCTGTCAGACCTCAGAGGACTGAGGAGTGATCAAAGGTAAGATGACCTGGAGAAGACTTTTTGAAGGTGATGCTGTTGGAGAGAACTGGGTCTTGAAGCATGGGAAGAATTTGGATAGGTGAGAGGGCCAAGGTTAAGAGAGAAGGAGGAGAGGAACTGTGTTTTTTCTCAACTTTGTGTCTAGCAATTGTCATCCTGCTCCACACCCAGAAAACACTTAATGTTTGGCTGATTTTTTTTTTAAACACAACCATTATTAAGTACTTACTATGTACAAAGCACCATGCTAAGTGTTGGGGGAAAACAAATAGCAAAATAAGATGAATCCTCCTCCAAAGAGCTCACCTTCTCATAGTGAAAGACAGTCCAGCTTTTAGTTGCAAGTAGATATAAGAATTCTGAAGTTTTTTAATTACATTTCATTTTTTCAAAAATAAATTTTTTGAAATTAACTTAAAATTTACTTCAAAAATTATCCAAAAAAAAATTTCTCTCCCTCCCACCTCTTCTCTTTGCAACAACTATATCTTCATATGACATCTTCAAAGGGGTTGCTTCCTGGGAGAATGGCTGCAGAGTTGGTGGTCTGAGGGGGGTGCTGCTATTCCTAAGACTTCTGAATCCAAAATCCTGAGAGGTCTCCATTGGGATTTGAGGGGAAGGTGGTGGCCCACCAGATACGCATTCCTCTGAGTTTATTGCTGTTCCAGTCAGCCTTATGTTACTGGTTGGTGGCAGTTGGCTGGGAGTTGACTTAGTTGTCTCAGGTCTAGCATAGTAGACAGTTGATTGATGGGAAGCCACAGATCCCTTAGGAATGCCGCCACCAAGACAGCCTAAGAAAGATGAAGTGCTGGCAGAGGTATGGGTAAGTGGGGATGAAGAAGGGGAAGCATGGTGTGGGGTCCTAGAGCTGGCTGTCTCCTCATCGAGGTCAAGTGACAGCCCCATGCAGAGCCCTGTGAGGAAACCTTGGTCAGTCTTACATACATGTAGGTTAGGCAGCTGCTTGTGGTGAAAAAAAAAACAGTGGCCAATTCAATTAAAAATAAAATAAACTTTCAATGACAAAAAAAAAATTGCTATCAAGTGAGTATTTTCACCTATACAGCTTGCAATCCCTCCAGATTTCATCATCTAATGGCCAGTCTTCCAGATCAGTTTCTCTGAGGGTAGCTAGATCAGTTGGCTGGTGCCATGGCCAGACATTGTAGGAAGTGATGACAGGAACTTTCCCATCAGGGTGTATTGTCATATTTAACATTCATTGGTCAATCTGCCATCTGGGGGAGGGGGTGGGGGGAAGGAGGGGAAAAGTTGGAACAAAAGGTTTTGCAATTGCCAATGCTGAAAAATTACCCAGGCATATATCTTGTAAATAAAAAGCGACAATAAAAAAAAGCGAATTGTCAGAAAGCTGGAAAGCTGTACAGCTTACACAATATGACAGTCTCATGAAACTGGGTATAAAACCATACATCTGCCCAAAGAAAACTGAGCTCAGCAAATGGAGTAAACTAAACATTGTTCTATTTGACCTGTCTCAGCTTCAGTTTTCTCATCTATAAAATGGGGTATTTGTGCAATAATAGCACTTATCTTACTGTGTTATTGTAAGGATCAAATGGAATAATACATGCAAAGCACATTGTAAAATATTATATAAAAGATATCTAAGTTGACAGATCAAGATGGAATGGCTAAGGTGTTGGATCCTTAGTCAGGAACATCAGGGCTCAAATTCTGTCTGTGTGACCCTGAACAAGTCATTTAACCATTGTCTGCCTCAGTTTCCCCATCTGTTAAATGGGGATCAAAATAACAAAGTTGACATATGTAAAGTCCTATGTAAAACTTAAGGTTCTATGTAAATGTTCACTATTATTATTAGACCATATACTACAAAATGAAGGAATTTGCCATCGTGAGCCCTAACATCCCTGAAAAGAGTGAGAGTCTAGGATTTTGTTTCCATAGCAGATTCTAAAGAAGACTGATACAGAGCATTTTCTTCCTCCACCCCTGAACATCTCTCTAAATTTTCCCCCTAAGTAATTAAGTTCTTTTGTTGTCCTTCAATTGTGTCCAACTCTTCATGACCCCATGGACAGCTGCATGTCAGAACCTTCTCTTCTCCACTCTCTCTCAAGGTCTGTCCAAATTCATGTTTGTTGTCCCTTGACACCATCCATCTCATCCTCTGCCATCTTGTTTTCCTTCTGTCTTCAATTTTCCCCAATGTCAGTATCTTTTTCAAGGAGTTCTGGTTTTTGATTATGTGACCAAATATTTAAGCTTCAGCATCAGTATTTGATCTTCCAATGAATAGCCTGAATTGCTTTAAGTACTAACTGATCTAATCTCCTTTTTATCCAAGGAATTCTCAAAATTTTTTCTTAGAATCACAATATGAACACATCATTCAGCTTTCCTTATAATTCAACTGTACATTAACTACTAGAAAAACCATAGTTTTGACCATGTGGACTTTTGTCTGCGAGGTGATGTCTCTGTTTTTTAGTCTTCTGTCCAGATTTTCCATAGCTTTCCTTCCAAATGTCTTTTAATTTCATAGCTGTGGTTGTCATCTGCAGTGATCTTGGAGTCCAAGAGCATAGCCAGAAGCCAAGAATATCAATATATCAGAATCATGTTCTTCTATTTAAAGGTTTTTGATCTTTGTAGTTACTGCCCATCCCACACAATCCTAGGAAAAGATCCAGCTCAGTAATATTTGAAGGTCAGCTTTTGAAAACATCTTGTATGATGATCAGCTATAATGATCTTACCTCTTCTCAGCAATGCAGTGATCCAAGGTAATTCCAATAGACTTGGGGTGGAAATGCCATCTACATCCAGAGAGAGAGAACTATGGGAACAGAATGTGTATCAAAGCATAGTATTTTCACCTTTCTGTCTTCATTTGCTTTTTCTTTCTTATGGTTTTTCCGCCTTTTGTTCTGATTTTTCTTACACAATATGACAAGTATGGAAATATATTTTAAAATATTGTACATGTATAACATATCAGATTGCTTGTTTTCTTGGGGAGGTGGGGGGGGAGGGAGGGAGAAAGTTTGGGACACAGAATCTAAAAAGGAGTAAATGTTGAGAACTATCTTTATGTGTATTTGGGAGAAAAATTAAATACTATTGAGAAAAAATTAATTGGCTCAAATATAGTAATTTATGCAAATGTCACATGTAAAAAATTGTCCTAATGTAAAATATATTATCATGGGCCCAAAAAATCAATGGGGAAGAAGACAAAAATGAGGGACAAGTTGCACAGAGAGATGTGGTAGAGAAAAGGGCCGTTGGAGGTTGTCAAAGAATGGGAAGGAGGACCAATGTCTTTAAAGGGAAAAGGACTAAATAAAGTGATATAGAGAGATGATTTTTGGAAAAGCCTGAGAAAGCAGACTAAGGAGTGATTCCTGGGCACAGGAGCCATAGTAGATAAAGTAATAAACAGGTTATTTTGAGCAATGCCCGAGGAAGCATTTGGACCAGGAGATAGAAAGGCCATAATTTTCTCAAGGGCTAGGGAACAGAGAATGATCTTTAAGGACCATTTTTCATTGGAGCAACCCCCAGGTGAAACCACGAATAATTAAGCATTTACTAAAACAAGAGAGATAAAAAAGCTCCTCTTATTTTCTTTCTTCAACCTCGCCTCCTCAAATAGCCCCCAACAAACAGGAAAGAGAACATTGTGGTGTCAGTTTTCCCAAATATTCCACCTACAAATATGATCCCCACAGCTATTCATTCATTTTCCAACTTCTGGGCAAAACAAAGCATGGGAAAAAATTGGACCAAGAAACAAGTCCCAAAACTATGAGCACAGAGGCTTGGGATGGAAAATATTTTGCAATTTCACAGCCCTTACCACCTTAGATGGTGTCATGATCCCTGAATACTGCTGTGTTTTGATTGCTACTGGTTCAGAGGCGTGGGCTGAAGGGGGAGTGGGGTGGCTAGAGGAAGTTCCAGACACAGGCTGTATTGACCTTTTCGTGTTTAATGGTACAAAAGCCAATACAAAAAGTCACCTGGAGCCACTGGCTCCTCTATGGGGTGACCTAGAGGCTTCCAGTCCTTTGAGACTACTGCCAGTTTCGGATCTCGTATGATAGAAACTTCTGTTGTAAGGTTTCTCCTGGGACCAGGCTTTGAAAAGGGATTTTGGAACTTTTTTTGCCAAGCAGATGGAGGAAGGAATGACTGTTTTCTCACTGTCTCACTGGCTCTGTGTGAGAAAAAGAGCTCTGACTGCAGCAGAAGCGATCAGGTTAGACTGTCAGAGCCTGAAAGGGCCTGTCTGGGTCAGGAGACACTGGAAGCAGTGATGTTGTCTCACCTCTCTGGAAAGTAGATGGTCTCCTCTGGAAAGTCTTGAGAAACCTTCATTTAGGAAGTAATAGGACTCCCACAGGCAGGGGGATGGACTTAGTGATCTCTCAGTCTCTCCCTCTCCCTCTCTCTCCCTCCCTCCCTCTCTCTTTCTCCATCCCCCTCTCTCTTTGTGTGTGTCTCATCTCTCTCATATACACACACACATATACACACATTAACTCATTCTTTCTGATTTTCCCTGTCTCTTTGTCTCTCTTATGCTTTCATTCTCTGTATTTCTGTCTCTGTGTTTGTGTCTCTGTCTCTCTCTCTCTCTGCCTCTCTCCCTCATTGTCTTTCTGTTTCTCTCGGTCTTTCTTGTCTCTCTCACACACATATTCTCTATCTCTCTCATTCTTTCTCTCTGTTTCTGTGTCTGCTTATCTTTTATTTTCTCTCATTCTCTGTGTCTCCGTCTCTGTTTCTGTGTCTGTCTGTCTCTGTGCCTGTCTATCTCTATTCCCTCACTCTCCCCTCTTCCCCCTTCTGTCTCTCTTTCTCTCTTTCACTCTCTCTCTGTCTCTGCTCTATCTCTGACTCTGTCTCTGTGTATGTCTCTCTGTCCCTGTCTCCCTGTCTCTCTGTCTGTCTCTCTGTCTCTGTCTCTCTCTGTCTCTCTTTCTCTCTCTGTCTCTGCCTCTGTCTCTGCATCTCTCTCTCTCTCTCTCTCTCTCTCTCTCTCTCTCTCTCTCTCTCTCTCTCTCTCTCTCTCTCTCTCTCTCTCTCTCTCTCTCTCTCTCTCTCCCCCCTAAGAGCTTGTAACTCACCTGCCCTTTGCCATTTCCTTTTGCATCTAAAGGAGGATGGTATAGGAGGGAGAATGCTGATTTTGGTATCAGGAGACCTGCATTTAAATCCTGACTGGTGGAGACAGCTAGGTGGCGCAGTGGATAGAGCACCAGCCCTGAAGTCAGGAGGACCTGAGTTCAAATCTGGTCTCAGACACTTAACACTTCCTAGCTGTGTGACCCTGGGCAAGTCACTTAACAAATAAATCCTGCTATTGCGGGCGTAGCCCCTTTAAGATTCCTTGTCTGATCTATCTTTGGGACAAGATATTCCTAGGGGAAAAGATCCGTATCTGAGCCAGTTTGGGCTGTACCCAGCCCCCAGTTGGTTTGGGTTTTCAGCCCCCTTTGATACAAGATCTGGTCAAACTAGTCTGGGCTTGTACCCAGCCCCCCACTGGATCTGAGCTGGCTTGGATAAAGCCCGCCAAAAATCTGGCCTTCAAAGAATTAACCTGAGCTCCGCCCATTACTTCTTCAAGCAGATTAAAAAGAGCAAAGCTAGAATCATCTTTAGTTCAGAGATTTGAAAGATGCCAGCCAAGATGTTTGCAGCAGAGATTCTCTGTCCCCGCCGCTTTCGGAGTGTATCTTCCTCTATCCAATGCCTTTTACCAACCAGACCTTAACCTTGCTTCCAAATCCGGCAGTAAACATCTTTTTATCCATCTAGGTTTTCGGGCCTGTAAATTCATTTACTGGGGACTCTCGCCGCCACTAGACCTGATTTAACTTTGTATCCTTGCGCCGAATCCTAAGGGGGTTGCAGGGGGAGCTCCATGTGGCTCCCTGTACCCCGAATCCTGCCACTAGACCTCACTTAATCCTATTGAAGTATATACCTCATTATTAGGTATGTACCTCATGATTTGGTTCAAGTTACCTCATCATTTTGAGGTTCCCTATTACCTCATCACTGCCACTATGAAACTTGAGTAAATCACTAAGACTGTCAACCTCATTTTTTTGTTTGAAAACTGGGGGGAACCTCCATGTGTTTGGGAATTCAAGGATCTGAGCCTCTCCAGACAGGGTACAATCAGCATTACTGGAGGAAACTCACAGACTGCTGAGATTACAGAGCCATTTGAGGTTTTTAGTGATGTTTTTCCCTATTTGCTTCCCAGACTTGTTTTGAGGAAAACACAGGAAATCTTAAAGTGCCTCCAAAATTTTAGTTATTACTATATATGGAAAACATGCAGGTAGCCTATACACGGATTCCCTTGGCTCTTTAAATTAGTCTCTGAAAGCACGCCATTCTCTTCCTCATGCCTTAGACAGAGAGGGACAAAGAAACTAAGATATATTTGCCTAAAATAGGGAGACTAAAAGGAAAAGAACACACAAAACAATTCCAGTGGAGACTGACAGAATGCTTTGTCTCTCTCTTCTCCCAGGGTGGAATGGGCCACATTTCCCAGTGAAAGACCTCGGAGTATTTCTGAGCTTGACTCCTCTGATCTTGTCCTGGGTGGAGCTGGAGACTGGGAATTACATGGGACCTTAGAGACCATCCATTTCAAACCACTATGGATCTCTTTAAAAACCTGAAACAAAATTACTACTCCCATTTGATGGACTGGGAAACTGAGGTCCAGAGACATGAAGTTCCCCCTGTTTAGTACCACATCCTGGCCTCTATATTAACTCCAGCCTTCTCTCCTTTAAGCAAAGAAAGGAAGAAGAAAGACAATTGGGAGATTGTTTATTCACAGGTAACAAAGGGTTTGAGTCCAAAGAAATTTAAAGGCTGTGAGACCTGAAAGACCATTAGATGCCATCTAGTCCAATTCCCCTTATTTTACAAATAAAGAAATTCAGCCACTCTTCTCTCAGAGGGGAAGTGACCCGCTTAAGGTCACACAGTACTTAGTGACCAAGTGAGGACTTGAGCCCAGTTCTCTTCCTACTCCCATCATTCTCTCTGCTACTCTATGAGGCATCTTACACTGATCAATATATAAAACAAAGCATAATTTCATCCTGTTGTCGTCCTCATAATGATACATGCAGATTAGGAGAGGTGAGCATTAAAACAAAAGATTATGTTAGTCTTACTAAGCTTCTTAACCTGGATTTGTTGGATAGATTCTAGGGATCCATCATTTCAGAATGGGAATGGGAATCTTTTTCTTGACCAACCTTTGTAATCTTGTGTATTTTATTTATTTAAAGCATTATTCTGAGAAAGGATCTGTAGACTTCACCTGGCTGCCAAAGAGGATCCATCACAATAAAAGGTTCAGGAACCCCTACTACAAATATGGGCTGTACCTCCAAAGGAGATAGAATTCTTTGAAAGAAGAAAGTCCGTATATGCTAAAAAACAAATAATAATAACACTGATCATAGGCCACACCCAAGTTTAACAGAAGCCAGAGTAATAGGACAAATGGGTCTATATTTGGACCCACATTTTAGATGAAGAGTAGCATGGGGAACTGGCCAAAGCCAATGGTCCTGTTCCATCCCTTTCATTAGCCAAGATGATGTCACTTGGGGAAGGATGATTACTTGGTTCTTGGAGCTGGTGATGATTTTCCAGCATCTCAGGGCCAGGAGATGCCATTCATATCTCCAAAATATTCAAAAAAAGAAAACTAAATGAATTAAGCTGCAGGAATTTGATAATACCAAAGCCTCCAATAGATGTGAGAGACCTGTTCCTTCATCCCCTACCCTATCTCAGGTTTGGTTCAGTTCACCAATCTGGTCCAGATCTAGGTCCTCCTGCTCCTCGACCTCCTGCTGAACCAGGCCATCCCTCTCTGGTCCCAAACCACCAGACTCCTGGGAAGGTAGCACAAAGGGAAACAGTCTTCAGTGCCAATACCCTGCATGGGAGCCAAGACTGTCCAGCCTCTGTAGGTGGACGGAAGGAATGAGATGGAGAGAGGAGAAAGCAAGAGCCAAGACATTACTGAGGTGGAAAGACAGGACCTCTGTCCAGCCTGTCTGCAGCAACTTGTCATTTTCCAGCTTCACTGACCCCCCTAGAGAGCAGGAAGGTTCCAGGAGGAGCTAAGAAGGGATATATAATTGATTCTCCAAAGGAGAGTGAGGAGTTAACTGAGGTCATGCAGTCCATGGCACTCCAGAGTACCGAGCTACATCAAATATTAGGAATGGATGCTCTTGTTTTCTTCACCAAACTCAGGCTCTTAATAATTTAATGTCTGTAGCTCTTCATTGGTCCTGATTGGGCAGAGCAGAGGTAGGAGAGCAAGGGAAATTTTCTACAGAGGTGGTATTGATGTCATGAAAAAGCCATGAGTTAAGAGTCAAAAGCTGATTGATTTTAATGCTAGTACTATTTCTACCCACTGTATGATCTTGCCCTCACTAGGACTTAGTTCTCTCCTCTTCCAGATGAATGGATTTGACTAAAGGATCCCTAAATTCTCCTGCAAAATATAGTAATCTGTGATTCTGTGCTACCCCTAGTTTTTGCAGGAGGTGAGCATGAGGATAGGGAAAGAGCATTGATCAATTCATTCAATCATTCTTGAGTGACTTGCAGAGGTCAACTAAAATTCAAGAGACTAGAATTCAGAAACTGTGGCTCCTAGCCCAAAGCATCTTTCCACACCATTGTTTTTGCTTGATTGTTCTAGCCTTCTGGAGGAAGCGAGGGAAGGAGGAGAAGAAAAGGTAGCTGTTTTGTTTCCAGGTGCTAAATAGATAACAAGAGATATTAAGATTGGAAATAAAAAGTACTTTCTTATGTTTAAGAGCAGACTTTAGACAGGCCAACTTGATGCTCAAAGACATTATGATGAACAATAGTAGGGATCCTTGTCCCCATTATAGCTGGTACTTGATTTTTGTGCCAATAAAGAAACAGTTACTGGAGGGTCTCAAATGCAGAATGCCTTTTTAGTCCCCTGGTAAATAGGGAGACAATGCAAATGCTTGTGAAATCAATAGAATTAAATGGTAGCTTATAGTCATTACCAAAGGAGACTGAAGAAAATTTGTCAAGGAATTAAATTCAAATTCATTGGCCAACAGTCTGAGTGTTCTATCTTCTTCTTTTTGAAAAGTGGGATAATTGTCTGACTCTTGTCTTATGTCTCCCAATTTCCAAACTGTCAGGGGTAGTTATGTGGTGCAGTGGATAGAACGTCAGCCCTGAAGTCAGGAGGACCTGAGTTTAAAACCAGTCTCAGACACTTACTATTTGTGTAGTCCCAAGCAGGTTACTTAACCCTTATTGCCTCTCCCCCAAAAAATACAGGCACACACATACATATATGTTTGAGACTATATATATATATATATATATATACATATATATGTATAGTTAGTTAGATAATCACTACTTCAGTATTCGCATCTTAAAAATATTTCTAGCCTAGTCACTTGAGTTCATTAAGATATTTTAGTTGTTCAAAAGAATGACTTATCTCTACACTTGAGATTCACTTCCTTAGCTTCCTATTAACTATTTTTGTTTTGTTTTTTTTTTAAGCCTGAAGGCCATTCTCCTTAGTTGAAGAAACAGAAGCAAAACCAGTTAAGCAATTCTTATTTCTCTTTGTAGTTTTATTGTCTCCTTGGCAGCTGTCTGAGAAACATTTTTATGGATCTATGGGACTAATTAAAAATATCTAAAAATGTGTTGCTCAGCCCCCAGGCATATTGGCTGGATAGTTGCACAAAAACAAGCTATTATTTCTTTTGAGGAAAAAGAAGCACCACCAATAGAACTGTTACTGGGGAAGGGAAGAGTAGCAGTCAAGAATAACTAGTAGCTGGCAGTTGGAACTAACTATAAGAAATATCCAGCTGTGACTCAAGATTGCATAAAGATATTCACACTAAAATGGGAATATATAGAAGATTATACTCCTTTTTGAACTGGCAGAGGTGGGTGCCGGTAAAGGATGATTCTATTGTTTGGTTTTTCTTTCATTTGCTTCCAACTTAAATTATTGCCTCAAAAAACATTTGCAATTTAATTTGTGAATCCTGCTTGGTCTTCTTGGTAAAGGGTAAAAGACATTTGGGCTGGAAGCATAAAAATATAATTATGTCAAAATACTCACTGAACCTCTATCAAAGGGTTGTGTAGTCTACCTGTGCCATGTGTGCCTATATAAAATAATTTATAAAAAAACATGCCATTGTGCTTTCCATCAGAAGGTCTTAACAAGATTTTAAGGTCCTAATTAATGATTTTTTTGCATTTGTGTAGTGTTTTTAAAGCTTGTGAAGTGATTTTCTTATCATCTAATTTGATTCTAAAAACAACATACTATATTTTTTTTGTGAGTTCCAGATCTGTGAACAAACTGGCTATTGAACATTTCAAATTGAATATCCTACATGAATCTTAAACTCAACGTGACCAAACTAGACCTCATTACATTCCTTCAAAGAACCCTCCTTCAGATCTTCCCTATAATGATAGAAGGTATGAGCATTCTTCTGGTTACCCAGGTTCTTGATGTCAGTATTATTCTAGACTCCTCATTCTCTTTTACTATACATATCTAATCACATGCCAGACCTGACTTTTCTAGCTCACAACTTCTCTTACATGCATCCAGAGATGTGCTGGTAAGTGTTTAATAATTGGTTCTATAAGGAGGAAAAAATGTGTGTACAACACATTTTAAAGTTTAATTTCATAGGTCACATTTTCCCTATCACCTTCTTAATCAAAACAATCAAACCCTGATTTCTAGTGTTTATTGATTTCTGGTGTGTTAATTCTCATGCTGAAAATTTAACAATCAGCTTTCACAAGCCAGTAAGAGCCAGGATACCATTATTCCATCCTTTCTCTGTCCTCACACAGCCACCATACTAATTGAGGCCTTTGATATCTCTTATTTAGTCCCCTTTCTCAAGTCTATCTTCACTCCAGTTCATTCTCCAAAGACCATAATTTTCCTAAATTATTATGTGAATTCCACTTCCTTAGGCCTACTCTATAAATTTCAATAGATCTCTATTATCTCTGGAATCAAATATATGTTTGGCATTTCATGGATCATAAAATCATAGCTCTAGATCAGGAAGAGACTTTTGAGGTCATCTGGTCCAACTCCTTCAATTTACATATGAGGAAACTGAGGTCCAGTGAACTTAAGTGATTGCCCAAGTAACCCAGATACTATGTCAGAGGCAGGATTTGAATTCAGGTCTTTTTCCCTGGAGCTAATGTTCTTTCCATGGTATTATTGCCTCTAAGATAAAATATAAACTCCTTTCTTTGAATTTTAAAATTCTTCACAATCTAATCTAGTCTTACTCCTCTAGTGTTCTTACGAATTTCTCTCATCCATACATCTGACCACATTGACCTGTTCCATCTCTAATCTCCATGCCTTTGTACAAGTTGTCTTTCATTCCTGGCATGTATTACTTTACTCCCACCTCTTGAAATCCCTGGTTTCCTTTAAAATTCAATTCAAGCATCATCTTTCACATGAAACCTTTCCTTACAACCCCATCCCCCAGATGCTTCTTTGTATAATGGGGAACTGACCAATGAAAGCCCATTCCTTGGAAGCATATTAGGATGCAATCCCCTACATGGTCTGTGGAGCGTGAGCAGGCATTCCATGACTGGTCTCCTGTCCAGTTACTCCATAGTGAAGGAAGAAGCTTTTTAGTTGATTACTGAGCCAGAATTGATCATACATTCAAAAGGGCACAAGCCTGCCAGAGTAAACCTTTCTTGTGCCTGACTGCATTGAGGTGAAAATTAGTACTGTAAGCCTAGGGAGCAGTTTGGGGATGGGAGATGAAGGGTTGGGGGTAATACCAACAATAGCAATGGTTTCTTGCTGCCACAAGCTTATCTCCCCTCCAAGGCCAGCTTTTGGACATGAATGCATTTGTCTCTTTGTTTTTCTTGTTTTGAGGTGAATGAGAGTGAGGGATGAATTCTAAGATCTCAAAAGGGCCAGAAATGGGAGTTCTTCCCAGAGTCTGCTTCCAAAACAGCCCCCAAAATTGATCTGCTTGACCCACCATAGCAGTGAATCAAATCAGTAGCCAAAAGTATTTTTGGAATGATTTCATCAATCACCAGTGCCATATTTGGAAGCTGTTTGAAGGAGAAAAATACTTTGGAGCAAATACTTTAAGTCTGAACTGCTTTCTCCAGAGACTAAGGTGACACAGGGGAGAGAGTATGCTTTGTGCTTCTCTTTTTTGTATATCTTAACAAATATCTCTTTGTCAAAACTAATTGCTTTTAATCGCCAAATTATTAATTATTCTGTCAATGATACAAGAGGGATATTAATTAACTGTTGATTGGGGCTGGGGAGAACATACCTGAATGCGGATTCCAGCCAATAACCTTACAAAGATGCTTCCATCCATGAGGATAAAATGTAGCTAGTCTAACTTTGGGGGAGCCAACTTGTCTGTGTCAATGGGAGTTGAGATAAGGCCCCTAAGATCTTATAAAAGCTATGCTTATATTCATATGTATGTGATATAATCTTTATATATTTATGCATATGTATTTACTTGCTTTCTCATTAAGTCACTTTCAGGGACTTTTCTCTTTGGTTTTGTATTTCTAGGGTTTATTGCTCATAATGGTCTTTAGTAAATTTAGAAAACTTAAGAGTCTAGTCCAAAATCACAAAGTTGATAAGTAGCAGAGCCCATATCAATAAACAATCCTTTACAAAGCATTTCTGTGACAGTCACTATTCTAAGCTTTAACTACACAAAGAAAAAGCAAAAAAAAAAAAAAAAAGTTAAGGAACTTACATTCTAGTGAGGGAAAGAAGACTAATGATATTATGAATGGCATCTTGATTTGTTTGTGAATTTGATTTAAGGGAAGCAGAGTTCCACAAAGCTCTCTCTTCCAAAGTCATCAGAGTCCAGTGGCAAGACAACTGACAATGGCCCAGGGTGTACTGGATGACCCTGGAGTCTTCAATGTCTGACCAACCTCTAAATATCATGGTGTGAGAACGAATTATTCTTATCCTCCCGTTCCTCTGGGGGAAGTTTTCACATATTTGGAGTAGAAATCTCCCTAATTTTCCAGCTGATCTAGTCTATCTGCCAAGCCCATTTCACCAAGGCATGGCCTCTGTACATGTTACAGCTTCTTGGAGCTACAGGTAAGAGTTGGGTGGATGAGTAGATCTGAAAAGGGTTTGTCAAGCCCTCTCACCAGAGAGCTAGTCTTCCTGGAATACCCTATACTCCCCTGAGTGTATAAAGCACTATATACAGAAAACTCTACCACAGGTTGGGTACAAATAGTCCAAATGAACATCTGGGAAGGAAATGTCTCTAAATCTGCCCATCTCACATTCCTCTGGAGCTACTGCAACTCTGTTTTGCTTATAGAGCACAGTGCCTTCTTTTATGTGTGTACCACCATCCATACTGACGTTCTTTAGAGATCTTGATAATGTCCTTGCATCCTTCTTCTGACCTCTGTGTGAATACTTGCCCTGTGTGAGTTTTCCATAAGATCGTCTTTTAAGTAAATGTACATTTGGCATTTGAACAACATGGCCAGTCCACTGGAGTTATGTTCTTTACAGTAAGTTTGAATCCTTGGCTGTTCAGCTCAAGAAAGAATCTCAGTATCTGATACCGTACCTTGCCAGATGATCTTCAGAATTTTTCTAAGACAATTCAAATGGAAGAGATATAGTTTTCCAGGTATACAATAATGAGCTGATACAACAGCTCTATTTTAATACCTCTTCTCTCCCTACATAGATTGACAAATAGATAGGTAGATAGAAATATAGATATAGATATGTAAGTATGTAGATGATATAGATATAAAGATATAGATATATAGATCATCCCAGTACAAAGTAAGGCAGATAACTCTCTAGAGGAAACAGTGCAAAGTCTTGGCAAATAATAAAAGGAAAAAAATAATCAACAATAATTCTTATGTAGAATTTTTCCTGATCCTACCTCGTGGTTTTGTGCCAGCCATAGTTTTACCAGCTTTTAGGTCTTACTCTCTTCATCTGTGAAATAAGGAGACAGAACCAGATGATCTCCTAGCACTCTCCTAACCTCAAAACCTATGACCTGATCCTCTAAGAAGGAAGTAGTCTCAACCTGAATCAAGTCAGGCTCTTCTTTGCCTGGGGATGGGGATGGCCCAGGTGAACTCCATCCCAGCTCCAGAGTTTTAGGATTCTGAGGCTGTTTTGCTCCCCCAGTCTCAGGGATCCAGTCCAAGCTGGCTGTGGCTGCTCCCACACTGTATTCCTGTGGCTGTGCTCCCCTTTTGCTGATCTGCCCTATTCTTTCATCTCATTCCAGTTTCCTTCCCATCTCTGCCTTTATCTTTGGCTCTGTTTCCATGTCTAACTTTTTCCAGGCTTTGTTACCATCTGTCCTCCAAGACTTGTTTATTACCAACAAAACATTTTCCTATCCAAGCACAAGAGTTGATAGAGCCTTGCCATTGGCCCTTCCCAGTAGATGCCTGTGCTCTGGGGGATGAGGATGCATGGAGGGAACTCCTTAGCTAGGAGGAAAACTGCTGCCAGTGGCTTCCAGAGGGTTAAAGCTTGGGTCGTTCCAACAGCTGCATGGAAAACAAAGGGAGTTCCAACATTCCGTTGCATTCCTGAAATTGCCTCAACCTCGGGAGAACATCCTCCCCCTTTCCAGTTTCCTGTTCCTCCCCTCCACTCCTGCCCTTGCTCCTATCCCTGCCCCCAACCCTCCTCAATCCTATTTCCTCTGTTGCTGACTCCCATGACTTTCATTAGAGATGGGGGCTTCTCCTTAGTGGCAAAAAAAAACAGTCAAATGGCATCAAATTGGCCAGTATAATCACCATTGTCAATTCAAGCAAAGATCCTTGCACTTCTATGTGCAAGGTAGTCTACTAAGGCCTGAGAAGGAGATATACTAGTTGGGACTCCTGCCCTCAAAGGGTTTACCTTTTGATTGGAAAGATTAGAGTGTAAATTCCATGTGAATAGGAATAGTTTCCTTCTTTACACTTGTATCCCCAATGCCTAGAACAGTATTAGGCCCCCAGGACTCACTTTAGAAGGTGGCTAGATGCTACAATTTGGAAGACCCAAAGTTAAATCTTATCCCAGACATTTACTAATTGTGTGACCCTAGGCAAGTCATCCAGACTCAGTTTCTGCATCTATAAAATGAGGATAATAATAGCACATCTCTCACATGGATCAGATTAGTTAATATATGTACAATACCTTAAAAGCCTTTAAGTACCATATAAATGCTAGAGCTTGATGATTGGTTGATTGAAAAAAAGAGGCTTCTACAAATGATTATTTTACAAGCCAGATTATTTTAAGTTCTCTGGCAGATATCAGTAGAATGCAATAACAGCTCAGAGAAGAAAGATAGAATTTTTGACGGGGAAAATCTAAGAAGAGCACATGTGAGGAGTTAGCATTCGCCTGAGTCTTGAAGGATGTGGAGAATTGCAGGTGATAGAACTGGAGGGAACCAAACCTGTAGAGAAGAGGCATGAAATTGGTATGAGAAATGTTGGAGACAGTTTTTGGTATTAGAACCCACTATTTGACAAGAACTGCTGAGAAAATTGGAAATTAGTATGGAAGATATTAGGGCTCAACTCACACCTAACACCACATACCAAGATAATATCTAAATGGGTTCATGATTTAGACATAAAGTGTAATATTATAAGCAAAGTAGAAGAACAAAGTATAGTTTACCTATCAGATCTGTGGAGAAGGAAGAAATTTATGTCCAAAGAAGAACTGGAACTCATAATTAAACACCAGATAGACAATTTTGATTATATTGAGTTAAAAAGTTTTTGTACAAACAAAACTAACGCAGACAAGATCAGAAGGGAAGCAATAAATTGGGAAATCATTTTTACATTTAAGAGTTCTGATAAAGGCCTCACTTCTAAAATATATAGAGAATTGACCCAAATTTCTAAGAATCCAAGCCATTCTCTAATTGGTAAATGGTCAAAGGATATGAATAATTTTCAGATGAAGAAATTAAAACTATTTTTAATCATATGAGAAGGTTCTCTGAATCATTATTGATCAGAGAAATGCAATCAGACAACTCTGAGATACCACGACACACCTTTTAGATTGATTAAGATGACAGGAAAAGACAAGGATGAATGTTGGAGAAGATATGAAAAATTGATACATTGTTGGTGGAGTTGTGAACAGATACAGCCATTCTGGAGAGCAATTTGGAACTATGCTCAAAAAGTTATCAAACTGTGCATACCCTTTGATCCAGCAGTGTTTCTACTGGGCTTATATCCCAAAGAGATCTTAAAGAAGGGAAAGGAACCTGTATGTGCAAGAATGTTTATGGCAGCCCTTTTCATAGTAGCAAAAATATGGAAACTGAGTAGATGCCCATCAGTTGGAAAATGGCTGAATAAGTTATGGTATATGATGGAATATTGTAAGAAAAGATCAGGAGGATGATTTTAGAAAGGCCTGGAAAGACTTTCATGAATGATGCTAAGTAAAATGAACAGAACCAGGAGATCATTATACACAGCAGTATCAGTATTATGCAATGATCAATTTTAATGAATGTGACTTTCCAATGATGAGATGATAGATGTCAGTTCCATGGTCTTGTGAGGAAGAGAGCCATCTACACCCAGAGAGAAGACTGTGGGATTGAGTGTGGATCACAACATAACATTCTCACTATTTTTGTTGTTGTTCGCTTGCATTTTGTTTTCTTACTCATTTACTTTCTTTTTTTTGTTCTGATTTCTCTTGTGCAGCAAGAGAATTGTATAAATATGCTTATGCATATTGGATTTAACATGTTTAACATATATTGGATTGCTTACCATTTAGGAGAGGGGGGGAAGGAAGAAGGAGAAAATCTGTAACACAAGACTATGCAAAGGTTAATGTTGTCGAATTCTCCATGCTTATGTTTTGAAAATAAAAAGCTTTAAATTAAAAAAAAAAAAGATAGAGAAATTTGGGGGAAATGGTTAGCAGTTCAATCAGATCATTGGGATTACACAGGGGAATTGGGTGAGATTATACTAGAAAAGTATATTGTAATGGGGGCACTTTAATGCTAAGATATCAGCACCATCATTGTGAAATTTAGTTCAAAAAGCACAAAACTGAGGACACTAGTCATTAACCCATGAGTGTTTATATTCTGCATTTTTATGAGCTTGCTGCCTGGGGCATCAAGTTTGGAAGTGAAAGCCTGGTGTAGCCTAAACTCTGAAATGAATAGACATGTCTATCATTGAATGAAAGAAAGTTTTTTTTCTTCTCTAGCTCTCTGACCACATATGGTCTCTAGATGTGTTCCTTTACTTCAGGAGTGGGGAACATCTGACCTGCTGGCTGCAAAACCATTTGTTAAGTCAACTATGGATGATAATGAGCTGAAAGGTACAACAAACTCCTATTGCTTGAGTTCTGTAAGTTGATAATTTTGTATGGCCCATAAATGATATTATAAACATCTAAATGGCTCTCAGCAGAAAAAAGGTTCCCTACCCCTGGTCTGCACAAGTTCTCCATGAGTCCCTAAGTATGTTTTGGTTTTGTGAGAGAATGTAGCCACGGTTTGTGGAGAAAATACTTAATTGCTATTTTTCTTATTATTTTATTTAAATGTCTTTTCTTTGAACTAATCACATCCTCTGGTTAACTAATAAAGGTAATACATCGATGCGAGCCCTGAGATATGGTTTTGAATGGACTTGAAAACATAGTATATCTTAATCCCTAAAGCAGGCATATTTGAGGAATATACGTCCTAAGTTAAGAAGTGACCAGATACAATAATTGTGTATTATGATTATATGTTTATATCTTATCCCTCATTATATTGGAATCTTCACATGTCATATATTATTTTTGTGTCTTCCTCAGTCATTTCAGTCATGTCTGACATTTTATAACATCATTTGAAGTTTTCTTGGCAGAAGAAGCTAAGGCAAACAAAGTTAAGTGGCTTGTCCAGGGTCACACATCTGTAAATGTCTAAGTTCAGATTTGAATTCAAGTCTTTTCATTCTAAACCATAGTACTTTATGTAATTGTTCATCACTAGCACTACAGCAAGTATTGTGAATCAAGTGCTAGGATACAAAGAAAAGGAAAAAAAACCTCCATGAACATCCAGTTCCTACCTTCAAGGAATATACATTCTACTGGGAATGGCATAAATAGATAGATAAATAAATAGATTATAGATAAATAAATGTATGAAGAATAGATAGATAAATAAGTGAATAAATAAATGAGGAGATAATGAGTAGAGCTCTACTCAGTTGGGCTGACCATATTGTTTAAATGCCAAATGCATTCAAAAATGATTAGTTTATGGAGAACTCACACAGGGCAAATGCTCACTGATAGACAGAAAAAAAAAATACAAGGATACTTAAGGTATATCAAAAAATTTAGAACCGATTTCATGATTTGGTGTTGGGGTTTAGGATACAGGAATATTGAACTACCCAAAATATATTGAGATTTTAGAACTCTCTGCATACAGGCCACAAATATTGGAATTCAGGTTGGACCCAAAAATATATTGGGTTTTAGGAGTCAGTAGTGAGATGTATAAAAATAATTTATAGACTTAGACTATCTCCAAATAAAGAAACAAAGATTTTATTATACTGTTAGCATCAGGTTAATTTCCAAAAGAGAGTTTAACCATTAACAAAGGGGAAGACAAATAAGGCAAACAAAGTTCCTAATGAACTTTCAAAGAAATAGAGGACAAATAGGTTCTTTTATAGGAGAAAAATAACCTGGGGGTTGACATCTACAGCCTGGCCTTCTGATTGGATAAAGTAACTGTGGGGCCATTGATAATTTTTGTCTGGTGCAAGGAATGCAAAGAATTCAACAAATGCCTACTTAATAAAGGTCCAATTAAGGATAACAAAAGACTCAAAATAAGAAAGACAGTCTCTATCATCTCAAAGTTTTTATTCTAATATGAAAGAGAATATATAAAGGGGAGCTGGAATTTAGGGGAGGGGAGGTTACCAAGGCTTGGCAAGGACACTGGCAAGGAGGTGGAGGTTATAGATTGTGAGCTGATCCCAGGGAAAAGTGAGAATGCTTGGAGTATCTCATGAAAGGGTAATACATGCTAGGAACTCACAAATCAGGAGACTGTGTCTTAAGGAGGAGGGCTCTCCACAAAGGAAAGACCCTTGGGGAGTAACTAGAAAAGTCCAGAAAGTGAGCTATGCTAGGAGTCTCCACCTTTAGAAAACCTGCTTTGTGTCAGTTCCAAGATCAGAATGGCTCCAAGAAATGCACAAGGAGTCACTTGGAGTGGTGACTCTACAACACCAGGGAGAGGAAGGTTGGACTCCAGAAGCTTGGGACAATGTCCACAATTATGTCCATTCCAGCATCCCAGAGGGGTTAAAAAATTTAAAGGAGGGAACAAGATTCTACCCTGGAATTCCTTTTCTGCTGCTTCAGAGAGTTAATGATACCCAGGGAGAAGAAGGGCAAAGCTTTCTGCCCAAGTCTGAGACACAGGTTTTGGGAAGGTTCGAAACCCAGGTCCTCTCCTCTGTCCACCATGGGGCACCAGTGCACTGTTAGGAAGGGCCATAAGGGAGAAACTGGGCAGTCCCTGGTGCATCTGAGCAGAGGAGGCCCTTTGAAGAGTTCACTTGTCACATTCCAGAAGCTTAGAGGATTTCCAGCCCAGGTCTTAGCCTAAGCCAGGAAGAGACTGGCATCCATCCCCGGCATTTCCTTCTCTCTTCCACTCTGCTGACTGCTGAACTCTCTTACTTATATTCTCTTCCTTTCAAACTCTTCCATCTGGCACCTTTGGGACCTCAGGTATGGGTTGGGAATCATTGCCCTCCAATATAATCACTTAGAGTTTAGATAAAGATATAAAGAAATATCCCACACAGGAAGGAGAACATTTACAGCCAAACCCCAAATAATTCCCCCTAAGTTTTTTCTTACTCTCTATATCCCAGAAATTTTAAGGTGACAACACCCCTCATTCTACCACTTCTACTCATCCTTACCTGGGCTTTGGAACACTTAGATTCCCTCAGTCTCCCAGACTTGATGTTGACAAGCCCCTCATTCTCTTTAATGCACCAAAGACGTGAGTGTTTAGCTTTTTTTAAGGATGTAATAACAACTAAAAAAGAAAGATATGTTTTCCCTTTGTTTAGTTTAAAACATTCCAAAAACTTATCCTTAGACACACAGAGAATTGAAAGCTATGGGACATAGTTATCATCTAGTATAACCTTCTCATTTTCAATCAATCAAAGGAGGAAAGCAAGAACCAAAGAAATGACATGATTTTATCCAAGGATATTACTGTTGTCTGAGTCAATCCCCTTTTTTGGTAAATGAGGAGACCAAGATTCGGAGAAATTAAATGACCTGCTCAAAGTCAAAAGGACATTAAACAGCTGAGTTCCTCAGATTTCCAGATCCAACATCATGTTGCCAGTCACCATGTTCCCAAGAGGCAGCCAGCAGGGATAGCCACTCTCTTCAGTGGTTTCAAAATTCCCACCCACTCTTGAATGCCATTGTCCTGGCCTCCAAGTGATGGCTTCTGGGAATCATTTGTTCTACTCCTGTTTACAGAACTGATCCTAAATGGGTCCATAGAACATTTCACACATGTTCCTCCTACTCTCTGCCTGCTAATTCCATCCATTTTCCTTCAGGGAAAAGTACCCATGCTGAGTCCTAGCTTATTTTATGATACCAGAAAACTTTTATATGAGACAATAATAAGCCATATTTTTCTCCTTAATTGTCAATACTACTATAATGAAAGTTTTATTAATAGCTTCTGTTTTTATAAAGCAGCTGTTATTAAATATACATAGACCTCACCTCAAAATTTCCCCTTATACATATATTCTGGGAATGACCTTCTTTTATACCAAAGGAAAACTTTTTGGTTTTCTGCGTGTGATATTTTCTCTAGTCCTTACTGCAGGGCTTGGCACATATTAAATGCTTGCTGATTGGTTAAACAAAACTAAGTTTTCATTTGTCATTGGTTTTATTGGGGAGGGGGGAGATGTTTCGCATCCAGTGACCACGCCTAAAAGCATAGGCAATACTTTGGACCCATAGTTCTCAGCTTTCCAAAGAAATATGGAAGGTCCAATTCTTCGTTTCTTTTCTGACGCCAAGCTTAGCACCATAAAATTTCCCTTAAACATGTTTTTGAAATTATTGACATATTTTGTTTTTATATTACTTTTACTTCTGAATACATCTCTTCCCCTCTGTAGAGTTGTTCCTTAAAACAAAGAATAAATAAGAAATGGGGAAATAGAGTGTTAAGCAAAAGTAACATATATATCCACTGAGACAGACCATACATACAATGTTTCACAGCTATTCTCACTAATGGGAAGGGAGGGGATATATAATTACAAAAGGAAGTTTCAGTAAACAAAGATATTAACTGCTTCATTGGAATAGGAATACCTACTGAACAAAATCCCTTCCTTCCATAGCTCAGAGAAGTTGTTATGGGAGATGAAAAGACACAGAAGACAGAATTTTTACTTAGAATGCAAAAGGAGAGATAAAACTGGTGAACATTGAGAAAAACTGGCAGAGTATGCTAAGTGCTTCTAGAAAGTGCTTTTCTTGCAATAGCCCTATAATATCAGGAATGCACCCATTTTACAGATGAAGAAATTAAGACCCAGAGAGATGAAAGGACTCAACTAGTCCTGGTGATATGGTTATTCAGCAAGTACTTGGGTTTCAAATCTGACAAGTAAGGCTGTCTTTCTACCATTTCTGTTCCCTAAGGAACAGGTTTGGAGTTAGGAAAACTCAGCTTCCTGAGATTAAATCCAGCCTCAGATATTTACTAGCTGTGTGACCCAGGACAAGTCACTTATTCCAGTTTGCCTTAGTTTCCTCATTTGTAAAATGAGCAGGAGAAGGATATAGCAAAGCACTCCAAGATCTTTATCAAGAAAACCTCAAATAGGATTATGAAGAGTCATTGTGATTGAAATAACTCAACAATGACTCACTAACAATCTTTTTCTTAAATGGCACAGCCAATCTAAAAAAAGAACAAAAAAACACGTTTACAGCTGGAATGGATCTCAGACAACACCTGACAAGATGTTTTTATTTGACAGATAAAGAAACAAAGTCCCAAAGAGGTAAAATTATTTGCCCAGAATCACTTAACTAGCAATTGTCCAAAGACAGGATTTGACCCTACATCTTCTACTAGCATCAGTGTTCTTCCCTCTGTACCATGTAAAGAGAAAGAATGTCTGGATCAGGATGGTGAGGACAAATGGGTCTCGAACATTTGTAAAAGATGTACTAATTGCCTAAGTTAGGAGCCAATTTTTCCTCCATTTGCTACAAGGTTTGAGTATGGAGCTACTCTTCTCCCTGAGAATATAGTGGTGATGATTTGTTGTGGGCCATATAGACTGGAATTCCCAGGACTCTTGCCATGTCTGAAATGCACCAGATTCCACTCAATACTAGAAACCACAAGCTAGAGATGATTGACTGTGACTTGAAGGATGCCGCCTCCATCACCACTCAGAAAACCTTCACAACCTATTTATAACAGGCTACTAAAATTCAAGACCAAAGCAAAGCCTGCTTAAAG
Organism: Sminthopsis crassicaudata; assembly: GCF_048593235.1. Classification (NCBI taxonomy): domain Eukaryota; kingdom Metazoa; phylum Chordata; class Mammalia; order Dasyuromorphia; family Dasyuridae; genus Sminthopsis; species Sminthopsis crassicaudata. The sequence continues at coordinate 99,017,616 of NC_133620.1, read as the reverse complement.
AAAGAACAAAAGTATTAAAAATAGACCAAGACTTGGGAGAAGAAAAATCTCCAGTCTTCTGAGAAGAAAAGGAGAAGGGAAGAGAAGGAAAGAAAAAGAAAGGAAGGAGAGGAAGAGAAGGGAGACATTTAAATCCCATGATGGTTGAAGAGTTAGCTTTCCTTTAAGGAGGTTTTTTTGTATTGATCATTCAGTGATTTGGTCTCTCTGAAAAGTTTCTGTACACATAATAACACTTTTGCCATCAGCCACACCTAAGAAGAATTTATGAACTTTTTCCAACCTGAAACCATACAATAGTAGCTTCCTCTAATTAAAAGCAAAAGCACCAAGAGGAAATAAAGGAGCACCATTGATGTTGAAAATTCAGACCCATAAAGTAGCAACAAATGTCACATCAACTCTTGATTATTTATTAAAGAGAAACACAATCCTTATTATTAGGACAAACAAAATTAAGTATGATGAACATCACATATGTCTTACCTTTATCTTTTGTTAAATGCAATTTAACACTCTGAAAGGGGTACAAGGAGTTCAGAGCTTTAATAGGAAAAAAAAGTTTATTAGCAGAAGAAGAGGGGTTTATTTCATTGGGCATAATGGAAGGATAGGGAAGAGGGGGATAGGAGGGATGGGCTTGACCAGAGCAGGGAAATAGGATTAGTGACCAGGAAATGAGGCTTCAGTTTAGGCAACCTATGACTCAGAACCATGGAGATTTCTAGTGGAGCCATATGGCCCTATTGCCACAGACTTCCTTCATAGAATCAAAGTGAGCTAATTAACAGGCTAGTAAACAGTCAATAATAGCCAATAAAAATTTATGAAATGTCTGTTAAGTTCCAAGTACTCTGTTAAGTACTGAGGATACCTATAAGAAAAGGATAGACAGTCCTTGCCCTAAAGGAGTTTGGGGAAGACAAAACACAAAAGGAAGCTGAAGGGAGTAGGGGATGGCAAAGGAGGGTGGCCACCCTGGAACAAAGGGGCACGATGGTTCTGGAAACCAAACAGAAGAACTGATGGGGAATGAAGTTAACTGAATATTCTAAGCCCTTTATAAAGGAAGGTTTGGGGAGCAGCTTATTGCTTTGCCCTCCAGCCTTCTAAACAGAAGGGAGAAGCATCTAAAGGTGCTGTGAAGGTACTGAGAGCCAACTTGGTAATGAGACTCTCTTGTTCAGACTTTGATCCATGGATCTCTAGTTCAGCACCAAACCCACATTCGAAGGACCTACTAGAAATTATGCTCAGTTAACCTTTAAGAACCAAAGGTTATTTCCATAGGGGCAGAGCCCTACAACTTCTACCCCTCTCCCTTAATCATTAATTCTTCATGTGGCAAAGACCCTGGAGAGGCTTTGTGTCTCTAGGCAGGACTCACCCTTTGTCTCCTCTCCCATTTATTTCCATCCTCTAGTTTTAAAAAACCTTTAAAAAATTTCCATGAGTAATTTTTCCCAACATGTAGCAGCCAAAGTTATATGCCTAAGCAGCCATACAATGCTCTCTTTCCTGATGTCTAACTGGAATCCTTCATGCTACTGTTTAGGGGAAGCACACTGTAAAAGATAGAACACTACTTGGGGGGGAGGGGGTGAAGGGGTAGAGTTAGAACTTGAGTTCAAATCCAACCTCAGACATTCACTAGCAGTGTGATTAAGTCTCTTAATCTTGATTGCAGAGAGAGAGAGAGAGAGAGAGAGAGAGAGAGAGAGAGAGAGAGAGAGAGAGAGAGAGAGAGAGAGAGAAGAAAGAAAGAAAGAAAGAAAGAAAGAAAGAAAGAAAGAAAGAAAGAAAGAAAGAAAGAAAGAAAGAAAGAAAGAAAGAAAGAAAGAAAGAAAGAAAGAAAGAAAGAAAGAAAGAAAGAAAGAAAGAAAGAAAGAAAGAAAGAAAGAAAGAAAGAAAGAAAGAAAGAAAGAAAGAAAGAAAGAAAGAAGAAAGAACTTTGCAGTTGAAGTCCAGCCACTTCTGGCTATGGCATTTATTGGCTATGTGACCATTGTCAAGTTGCTTACATCCCTCAAGATCATTTTTTCATGAATAAAATAGGGGAAATCATATCCATACTCCTTGCTTTGCAGGATTATTTGTGAGGAATGCTCTTTGTAAATCTTAAAATTCTATTGCATCTAGGGTTCTGGCTCACTTGGACAGTGGTAAAGCTTGTGAGTCCCTTCTCAGAATAATTTTTAAATGCATCAAATAAAATACATAGGATTATGAAGTAAGTCAAAGATTACTAGAAATAAAGATGACATTTTATTCCTATCACAGACTCCTTGAAATCTATTTATGGATCGCTTGAGGGAGACTCCAAATTATGAACCATTGAACTATGTAAATGTAAGTTGTTATCCAATCTTTAGACACATTTGCTTTCATACTGCCTTTGTGAAAGGCTCCTCAACTTGAAAGATGCCCACTTCCAGCTCCCACACTCTGGTGGTCTGTTTCTCTCCTTTTATCTTCTTCCTGTACTGCTGGCCTTTTTTTATCTAACTCCTTCCAAATCTCTGCCATCCAGCCTCCTTCTATTCTTGAGAAACTATCTGGCCCCCTCCCCCAGATTTAAGCATCTCATTGGATCTCCATTGCCCATGAATGTCTTGAAACACTTCTATCACTTCCACAGACATAGCAAGTGTTTATCAGCACCTTCAAAGTGCTACTCCAGGCAGGTTGGAGATGGGAGCCGTGACAGCCGACAGTTGGCAAACACCACTCCTGGCAGATTCCTAGCTAGATAGCTTTTCTGGGCGGTGTGTGCATGTGTGTGTTTGTGTATATTTTGGAAATGTGGAGAGCCTTAGAAGAATGGGGAAGAAGAAAAAGGAAGGTTCCTTTAGAAAGAGGCAGGTTCCCCAGAATGGGGTTCTTGGATCTGCTGTTGAGACTGTCTCACCATGACTAGAAGCAGAGAAAAAATCATCCCTCTCACTACTCATTTCATAAGGTTAGGTAAGAGGGCCACTGGCTTCTCCTGCTACCTGCTGTGTCTGGGGTGGCCTTGCTACCTTTCTGGAGTTGGGGCCTTGAAAATAAGTCTGGTGTTAATGAGCCCTTACAACCCAGACAAATGTAGACTTTGGCACAAAGGGGCCTGGCAAGAAGGGTTTGCAGTGGCTTTGCCCTGACCTACCCTCCCCATCTCTAACTCCTCCAGAGCTATATTCAAGCCAAGGATTCAGAGTCATATTTTGTGAGGGGTGAAGAGGTGAGACAGGTTTGGGAAGAAATTTGAGGGAAGGTAAACTACAGCATTGCAAATAGTAGACATTCAGTAAGTATTTGTTGAATGAATGATGATTAAACAAATAAGTCACTCTACTAACTGTCTCCTTCAATTTTTGGTCTGGCTTGAGGGCTTTACTAATATTTCAGTTAGACTCTTGAAGACCTTGAGTTCCTCTAAGGCCTTTAAACTTCATATTTCAAAGCACTTGCAGTTGTGTTTTATTTTTTAGTACCCCAGAGCAGTGCTTAAGTACCACCATCTCCCCATTCTCTATCTACCCTTAGTCTGCCAGAGAATGACTAATAATCAGCCTGGCTTGGAACATTGACTAGACTTCTTTCATTCTCAAAGCCTCCACTCCAGATCTTATTGTTTGGCCAAAAGGAGTCAATGGTGATTAGGAAAAAGTATTTCTGGCCCATATTTAAGTTAATCCAATAAGCATTTTATTAAGTGTTAGATATAGTGCTGGGTGCTGCTAATATAATGTTAAAGACAAAACAGTCCCTGCCCTCAAGGACCTTATACTCTACTTAAGCTCTACCAACTAGGTTATTTCCCTCTTGGGAATTCTAAATTGATTCCTATTGTCTCCCAAATAAAATTCAAAAAGCATACAAGGTCCCTTAAAATCTGTTGTTTATCCCCCTACATTTCTAAATGTGTCTGTGGTCCAGACTAAGTAATTCTTCTGCACCTGAGGCACTTTCCTTCCTCCATGTTTGCCTTCACCATTTCCTGGTTGGAATGTCCTCTATCTCCCTCTTCTTCTTAGATGTCGATGATTCTTTATATATTTAATCTATGTATCTTGATTCCATAAATCCTTTTTCATGTATGTGTCTTGATCCTTCAGTTAGACTGGGACCTCCTTTAGCTCTGGGACTGTAACTCTCCCAAACTCTCGCTTCGGAATCCCTCTTATTCTCCAACAAGAGGTTCTACCTATTGGGGGGGGGGGGGGGGGAAAGAACTAAGATTTGAATGAAGATGAGACTTGGAAGATTATGGGCAGCAACAGACCTATGGAATACTATTCCCCCCAGGTCTGTGGGGAGAGTAGGACCCCAGGGAGGGTGTTGGATGCTGGGGGAACGCTGTCAGACTCCCAACCAAACCCAACAATGGGCCTTAGTGTTTTTATGGGAAATCCAACCAAATTCTCCATTCAGATGGCTTTCTTCACCCGGTGGCTAGTCATTATCACGTGGTATTAATACACTTACTCCTTGTTTGCCCTATGTCCCTGTGGGGTTTTTTCCAGAGCGTGGTTTCTAAGGGAAGGTTGAGTTTCCTTACCATGCCAACCTGCACGTCTGAGAGAAAAAGATCAGGGTGAATGAAATTCTGGTCCAGGAGTATCTGAGGTCAATCAGACCAAAAATTGAACACCAAGTGATCCCCAAATTTTAAATTTTGGAGTACCATGACTGGAATTAGATGTGAGAGGAGGGAGAGGAACCCAAATGTTCCCCTATTCCCCTTGCCTTTCCTTATCGTCCTAATGTACAATTATAACTTACATTTTTATAGAACTTTGGAGTTTTCAAGGGACTTGTTTTTTCAAGACCCTGTAAAGTAAAAAAGGTTAGTATCATTGGAGTCAGTTTATTTGCTCATTAATGACTCTGTGATCTCACTAAAGTGGGTGCTCCATCTAATGGTGCAAGCTTCAATTTATCTACATCTTCTCATCCTATGAGACTCTAGGTTTTTATGGTCCCATAAAACTTCTACAGGGAATCCACCCATCAAGCTGGGATGGATCATTCTTCTGGCTTATTTGACATTATGTAGGGGCAAGTATACCAAAATTCAGCAATCTATTCATCTTTCCTAGTTCTCACCATATGACTGGCCTGCCTCCATTTCTGACCATACTATTTTGATTTCTTTATGTCACATATTAGATTCCAATATCTTTCATGTTGTTTACCCAAATCTCATTGTTCATAATACATGTACCAATATTCTTTTCTCTTTTGCCTTTTGAGGGAAGGAGAGAGGAGAAGAGAGGAAAGGGAAGAGGAGAGAATGATGGAGAAGTATGTGTCCAGAGGCTTGGGGTCATTAAAAATGATATATAATTTAGCAAATTCAACCTAACTTGATTTTTACTACTTATTCAATTCTGAGCTCTGATCTGTGGCCATCTGTGTATTGTCCAAGTTGATGGATTAACTCTACTAGGTAGTCCACTCAACTACCTAATTTCGTTTGGACAATAGTACTTCTGCATCTACTTGATTTTCCTGAGGCAAATAAATTTCTGTTAGAGGTTGTAAACATCATTTAAGAAATTTTATAGTGTCTTAGGCTTGATACAATCAGTAAAATGGGATCACAAATCTGAGCTTCTGGAGAGCTTCACTAGCAATGGCCTCAAATTAATTATGAACTTTAAAAAAAATATTTTAACTGTATTTTAATATAGTTGATTTCTCTCATAATCTTATATATTTTAATTTGTGCATTTATACACATTATTCTGAAAACAGGTCAACAAACTTCACCAGACTGCCAAAGTGATCTATAACACAAAGGTTAAGATACTTTCTTTATTAGAAACCTGCTTTGGATATTCTTTATACCAGTAGCAAAAACTTTGAATAAGTAGACATCTGTTTTATGCCATACTTTTAATAGTAATTATCTGGGCTATTGCCTCTATCCATGAAACATGTACAATTTTCAAATGTCAGTGGTGATTTTAACATATCTTAAATATCTTTAGGGAAACATTTGCTCTATCAAGTCAAATTCTATTTTATAATTAATAAAAAGGATAGTGAGAATTATTTTTTTTTTACTTTTCAGATTGTAAAAATGTAGTCTGTTATAATAAATCATTTGAGAAAAGCTGCCTGCTCCCTTTTCATACTTTCACCAAAAATGCCCTTAGGGTGTGTAGACCACTTTCACAAAGATAATACCAAGATGAGAAAGAGGCATATAATTTGGTATATTCAACAAATACCATTTGTTGAATATTTTTTTAATTGCCTTAGTTTGTCAGTACTGTGAAAACATGTAATTTTTTTTTTTTTTTGCTCATGCTTTCTCACGCTTTTTTCCTCCCTTCTTGCAGATATCTTTTGAATCAATTCCTTGGTAAATTTAAGGAGCTCTAATCACTTCCAGCATAGACCTCTTTGTACATGTGGCATGGTCCATTTCTTTTGCCCATTTTTGTCTATTTCCTATAAATAATTATAATATAATAAATAAATAAAATTAGACTACATTAGACTCAAAATATACTAGCTATGTAGTAATTGATAAAAGAAATAATTTGCTTTAGAAATTTTGACAGTTATTTTCTGTTTTTTTCATTCTATTATCCTTCTAGTTTTATCTTTAAACTTGGGAATTCACTGGTTTGACTGGATCTCATTCCAGGCTTTCCTCTAATCCTTTGTCCTCTCCACCACATCTCACTACTATGAAAAGATATTTTTCTCAATTTTCCACCATCCTGCTCCATAATATCAGGTTTGAAAACAAATTATTTTTTAAAATTATTGTTGCTTTAGGCTGCCATATCTCTCCACCTCAAGAAAAATCAAATATTTACTGCTGAGGTTAGTTTCTTGGCTATTTTGTCCTCCTTGTTGTGGCAATTGCTTTATATTTATGACATTTTCTTTTTAATAAAACAAAATGTTTATTTATTTTAATATTCACTTTAAACATTTTTTTCTGAATTCAAAATTATTTTCCTCCTTTTAACCTGGCCCCTACCCAATAAAAAGGAAAGTGATCTCAATTATATATGTAAAATCATGCAAAACATTTTTATATCGGCCATGTTAGGGAAAAAAAAAAACAACAACAACAAAAATTTTAAAAGTGAAAAAAATTGATTTCATCTTCACTCAGATTTCACTCAGTTCTCTCTTTAGAAGTGGATAGCATTTTTTCATCATAAATTTTTTGGAATTGTCCAGAGTAGCTAATTCTTTCATAGTTGATTTTGTTATATTATTTCTCTTACTTTGTACAATGTTTTCCTGGTTCTCCTCACTTAACTTTATATTAGTTCATAGCAGTCTTTTCAGGTTTTTCTGAAATCATTTTGCTTGTTATTTCTCATAGCACAATAGTATTCCACTATAATCATATACTATCATTTATTGATTATACTTCCACAGGAAATAGTGATAAGTCATATCTGTGTTAGTTCCTTTCTCTTTAATTTTGAACATTATTATCTAACATATTTTCTCCACACTAATATTTACATTGAAGCAAGCAAATATTAAAGGTATTTTGATTCACAGTGAGTGTGTTACTGAGTTTTTAATTGAATTTCTCTACCTCCTCATTCTCTGTAACAAAAGTATATGAGGTACGCCATTATCTTCAAGATGGTTTTATTGCTTGTGTCTGTCATAAGCACTGAAAACTAAGGTGACCAAATATCCTGTTAAATACCATTTCTTGTTGACTTTTGAATGGTGAAAAAAATGCACCACATTTCCCAATTTGCTTCTCCGAGAAAAAACTATAAGCAATCCTCCCCTTATCTGTAACTTCTTTTTATGATCTAGTTTGATTTATAAGTGACAATGCTAATTTCACTTAAATTGGATTCCTTCTGAAGTATGTCTGTTGTTGTGGGGAAGGATTTTAGATTTATAATAATATCTTAGTTTTCAAAATTCACCCTTACAAAATCTTGTATTCCAAATTTTTCTCCCTCACTCCTCTGCTCCCCCCCCCTTCCCTGAAGAGCAAATAATCCAATATAGTTTAAATATATGCAATTTTTCTAAACATATTTCCACATTTATTATGCTGTGCAAGAAAAATCAGATCAAAAGGGGAAAAATGAGAAGAAAAAAGCAAGCAAACAATAAAAAAGGTGAAAACATTATGACATAATTCAAATTCTGTCTTCATCATTTTCTCTCTGGATGTGAATGGCTTTCTCCACCACATCTTTAATATTTCTATATGACCTAAAACTTGTGTGATTCTCAGCACTGTCAGCTCCCTTTCCTATTTCTTTGCCATTGTCACTACAGAAACAGAATTCAATATCAAAAGTCATCTTGTGTTTTTTGTTTCATGAGTCACCCTAGGTTGCCATGGCTAAACCCTTCCAGTTGTAAATCATAAGTGTTCATCATCTAATAGCTGGCCTTCTGATGACTTAACAGGACCATAACTCATATAACTGACAAATGCTTTAGCTAGGATTTCCTTTCCAGAGAGAAACAACTTTCCAGAGCATGCGATCTGCTGGCATAGCTTTTAAGAGCCCAGGGTAGCCTCCACATTACAATGAACTGCTAGAAAAGGACTTTGGTGAAAGAATCTTGCTCTTAAGATAGGATTTTTTTTTTTCTTTTTTTGCTGAGGCAAATGGGGTTAAATGGCTTGACCAGAGTTACACAGGTAAGAAGTGTTAAGTATCTGAGATCAAATTTGAACTCAGGTCCTCCTGACTTTAGGGCTGTTGCTCCATCCACTGCACCACCTAGATGCCCCCTAAGATATGAATTTGAGGTAATGACACGGTACAGTGGATAAAGCATTGGGCCTGAGTTTCAAATCCAGCCTTATATGTTTATTATGTGACCCTAGAAAAGTCACTTCACTTATATCTGCCTAATAGCAAGAGATGCTAATAACATCTATCTCACAGGATTGTTGTGAGCTCAAATGAGAAAATAATTATAAATCATATAGTACAGTGCCTGGCACATAGTAAGTACTGTAGATATGTTAATTGTTATTGTTATTATTAGGCTCCCCTCTTTATGCTTTTGCAAAGTATTTAGATTTTTCTCACATTCAGAGTTGGTCATGCAAATGGTGCAAAAGAATCATTCTTTAAAAGACTAGTGCATTGTTCATCTTTTATACTGCAAGAGCAAACAACTGTAAATGAAAGAATTTTGATGAGTTTCAGAGCAAGCATGATTGTGTTTAATTCTGAGCTAGTTTAAATTCTAATTGGTCAATTTAAAGAGGAGCACAGCAGTGAACTCCATTAGCAATATGACTATATAACTTTGGTCAAAATCACTGAGTGTTTCTGGATCTTTGTTGTCTCATCTAGATGTGAAATGATTTAACATTCCTGAAAGGAGGATGGACCAGATGAGTCCTAAGTTTCCTCCATTTTAAAAAAATTGAGGTGCTATGAGATCAGCATGACAGTAAAGGAAATAGTAGGGTTTGTTGTTCATTCCCCATCCTCCCCACTACCTCACCCCCCCCCACCCCGACAATTTGACTAATTTGGAGACTGAATTGATTGGTTGCCTTGGAGCTTTAAAAATTGGCAAATCCTGAGAAAAGAATTATTTAAAAGAGACTGAGTCTCATTCTGTAGAGTTGAGATCAGCATCATTAATGCTAATCTCATCCCACAATCTATCCATTTTGTTTCAAAAACAGTATTTGTCATTGCAGCCTGAGAATTCTTGAGGCTGGATGGAATTGAAGGAAGGAAGTATAATAGAAGTAATAATCAGCTCAGCCTTGTGCTGAGAGGCGTAATGGGTGGACTTAATGAGACAGTTTATTTAGAGAACAATAGAGGACCATAGGGTACCTCTGGGTTCCTTGATTCAAAAGGTTCCAGAATGCAGCAAAATCTGTGATCTGCTGGAGTGGCCATTAGTAAGCTCTGCCTCTAACATGATCCATCCTTGTAAGCTTCAATTGCTGCTTCCTTTGACAACTAAATTTAACTTCTCAAGGTGCTCCTTCCTCCCTAGGATTATCTTTCTATCGCACCTTCCTTCCAGAGAATTGTCAGTAATTACTGGTCTGGTGAGCTCTTGGGAGCACGTAGACTGGCATCTGTGCTCTAACTGACTTAGAAAGGGACTGAAGTTCAGTGGAATACTGAGTATGGTAGAGGTGGAGGTCAGGGAATCAGGAGAATACAGACAGATAGTATCAGATGCTTGTTTCTCCAGTTATTGGTATGAGGACTTGCTGACTCCTTTTCAGGGCTGCTTATCCACCTTTGGTGTCTACTTGGTTTGGACCAAGGTTGGTTTGGACCACATTCACCTGTGGTTCCAAGAATCTGTAGCACACGTAGCATCCACACCATGGTAAACCATGTTGGCAGTGGGGCTAAACCAGGTTGAGGTTATTGACAAGCCTCAAACCCTTGGATCTATCCCAAGCATGTGAAGATTTCCCTTAGAGGAATGGGTAGATGAGAACAATTTGTTCCGATGGTCATGAAAGCAGCTGAATGGCAGTTCCAATGGTTTTGTGCTGAAGAGAGCCATCTACACCCAAAGAGAGGTCTGTGGGAACTGAGTATGGATCATAACATAGTATTCTTCCTCTTTTTGTTGTTGCTTGCTTGCATTTTTTCTTTCTCATTTTCTTTTCTTTTTGATCTGATTTTTCTTGAGCAGCGAGAGAATTGTATAAATATGTTTACACATATTTGTTTTAACATCCATTTTTACGTGTATATTTTAACCTGTATAACATATGTTGGACTGCTTGCCATCTAGGGAAGGGGGTGGGGAGGAGGGGAAAATCTGAAACACAAGGTTTTGCAAGTGTCAATGTTGAAAATTTATCTGTGCATATGTTTTGAAAATAAAAAGCTTTTTAAAAAAATCTGGAGCAGGTTCTGTGGAATGCTTAGAGCTTGGTCAGACATAAAAAATGCCACAGCCATCCTCTTTATCCCAGGTCATTGCCAGTCATTTTTACTTTTGTCTTGCCATTAGATTTCTTTGATTCTAGAAGACAAAGTGAGGCTGATGACTGCAACTCTACCTCACTTAAAATCAAATCCTTCAAAAGTCATTAGTCTCTTCAAAAATAAAGGGCAAAAGGGAACAGCTAGGTGGTGCTGAAGTCAGGAGGACCTGAATTTAAATCTGACCTCAGACACTTAACACTTCCTAGCTGTGTGATCCTGAGCAAGTCACTTAATCCCAATTGCCTCAGCAAAAATAAAAAATAAAAATAAAAGGCAAATAACAGCAGGTGAGTTAACTGAAGCAAAGAGCAGTTAAGTGACTTGGCCAGTTCCACACAAACAACCAAGCAAGTATCTGAGGTTATATCTGAACTCAGGTTTTCCTGACTCCAGGTCTATTCATTATGTCACCTAACTGCCTCTTCTTGTTCATCTCATATTCCCTAGTTTAGACAGCAACAAACCAAGAGGCATCTACCTTCTTCATCCACCAAACAAGACTTAGGACTAATTAACCTTGTTAAGAAAGTGCCTTTGTCCAACATAAAATTCTCCTGTTTCGCTTTCCTATAATCAGAGTGGGAAAGACAAGAGCTCCATTGAGAGCTAGAGATGCTGAACAAACAGTACCCCTAGTGGAGGGCAACGGAGTTTAGTGGGAACAGCAGTGAATCAGAACTCAGAAGCCAGGTGCTGACATTCCCTCCATGACCGTGAATATTTGTCTTATGATCTACAGGACTCAGTTTGTTCACCTGTAAAATAAAGATAAAATAGTTACATTACCTACCTAAATGAAATAATACATCTAAAGTGCTGGGTCTTAAAGGTCAGCTAACATCACTTTGATGACCAGGGCATATTATGGATCAGAGCAATGTTTGAGTTCTGTTTTTGTTTGAAATGGAAAGAAGAGGATAGGTCAGATTGCTTTAGGAAGGTCTTCCCAGCTTAAAAAATCCAGCATTGTTAAGACTCAAGAGTCAGCTTCAAGTGGCCCTCTATCACAGTAAGACTCAGATCAAAGGGAAAGGGACAAACAGGACTGCAGCAGCCCACAAGGAATAGGATGTCTGGAGGGCTTGTTTTTCATAGAGGAAATGAGACCATGCTGTTCATTAGAAACCAAAACACATGGAGCAGCCCAGAAGCAGGTCTGGAAAATGTATCTCCCCTAGTTCTGTCTCACCAGAGTATCTGGGGCCTGCCAGCTCTTATTTTTGGTAGCTCAGTACCACAAGGAAGCCTCTTCTATTTAATCCCTATTGCCTCTCCTGTGCCTCAAACAAACAGGATTCTCTGGCACCCCTTGTCATACTCCAGCCCAATGTCTACTAGGGCTAGAGGTCCTACTAACCCTTGGGGAAGGAAAGGACACTGAAACTCCCATCCTTGGATCGTATCCCATCTTTAAGAAAGGAAGAGGCTCCAAAAGCCTCTCTAACATTCCCTAACATTTCTGGGAGTCCACTGGAAGGTGAATGCCATGGAGGATAGAAATGTAGGCAGACTAGTGACCCTTGATTAGTTCCTTTCCTTTTTGAGTGGGACCCTGTAGGGGCAGCAGGGAGAGAAAGAAAGATGGGAGGCAGGGTCACAAAGTGCAAAGAATACCAGGAAAGAAAACCCGGCTTCTAGTGCTTAGTCCTCCACAAACCAGTTATGTGACTTTGAATAAGCAGCATCCTCATCCTGAACTATATTGTTCTCATCTCCAAAGGAATAAGTTGGACTAAATAAATGGCTATAATCCATTTTCACTTCATGAGTTTATGATGAACAACTAAAGAGTGAAGTGAATAGAGTGCCATCTGAATTCAAATCCAACTTCAGATATGTACTGGCTATGTGACTCTGGACAAGTCACTTTACCCCAATTGCCTTAAAAAAACAAATGAAAGAAAAAAAAAATAATAATCCTGGGACATTGATAGGTTAAGAGACTTCCTAAGGTTACAGCTACCCTGTGTTGGAAGTAGGACTTGAAAAGGTAGGCCTTTTATGCACTATGCTATGAGGCCTCTCAAGAATTACTACAAGTGTCACCTTTATTTTACAGATCAGGAAACTGAGGGTAAGACAGGTGATGAGATTTCACTATCATGTGTCAAGACAAGAAAAAAAAAAATGTTCTTCTACAAACACTGGCCATGATCTCTATGGCTGTTTCCAAGATTAATGTTCTAGGGTTCCAAGAACATATATCTGTTTTTCTATGTATCTGTTTCTCTGTATATTCCACATTAGTATTTAGTTATGTGTATGTGTATTTATGCACAAATAAATGATATGTGAGGTGGGGTAAGCTTGGTTCCAGGATGCTGAAATTTAGAGGACATTTCATAGAAACAGCTGAGCTTCATATCTAGTTAGCAAAAACAATGACTTAGGGAGGAGAGGAGGAGTAGGAGAGAATTTAGAACTCAAAATTGTTTTTTAAAAATCAGGGTTAAAAATGTTTATATGCATTATTTGTGGGGGAGAGGGATAAACTTTTTTTTAAAAGAATAATTATTTAAAATAGGAAACCACAGTAGCTGCAACCCAAATAAACCCAACCCCCCATAGCAGCCTTCTCAGATACATTTTGGTACATAATGCCCCAGATTCAAAAATCGCAATTTTCTGTATGTATATATACATATGTATGTATGTATATTGTGTGTATATACACATATACACATATACACATACATATACACACATATACATATAACATTTACATATACATATAATATTTGTGGTTTTGTGTTTTATGAATGTGTGGTTAAGTGAATGTAATTGCGTCTGGAGGCACTCATGTGAATGTGTTTTAGATTTGTTCATGTGTGTGGGCAAGTGTATGTGTGTGTGTGAGTGTGTCTGTCTACGTGTACACATGGCTGTGTGGGTGTGTTCACACCTCCCTTCCTCATTGGGTTGCCAGTAAGAAAACTGGGACCCTTTACGAAATAAAACAACTTTCCCAAACCAGAGCAGAAATCACTTCTCTGGCTTCTTAGCCCGCCCAGTCTGTCTCCTGCACCCACAGCCCTGAAGCAGCTCCTAGCCTTCAGCCAAGAGGGAGAAAACAAAAATCAGGTCACCAGATGCATTTCATTTGGTCCTTCCCCTCCCCTTGTCCCACCGCTAGCCCAGCGCCAAAAATTCAGAACATATTTGCAGCAAGCACCTGGCGCCCCGCCCAGCTCCAGCTGAGCCCTTACCACCCAGTGGCTCGCCTCCTGATGGCCCAGCAGGCATCTGGTATCTCCCCCATTGTGCCCACCGATTTCTACTAGCACAGGACCCTGGCAGGGGTTCATTTGCTACCCCCAGAGCCCAGAATGAAATATAGGGGGTTTAGTCAAAAGAACATTACAACTTGAAGTCAGAAAAACTGGATGCAAGTTGTGGCTCTGCAACTTCAGGAGCTGTGTGGCCTTGAGCTAATTTTGAGCCTAAGCTTTCTTGGCTATAAATTGAGGGGATTGGGCTAGATGATGAAATCCTCTGGCCTGCCTCAGAGGTAGGGTAGCCTGATGTATAGTGTACTGAACCTGGAGTCAGGAAAAGCTAGGTTTTCCTCCTGCTCTCATCATTTAGTGTTGTGTGATCTGGGCAGATTGTTTAAGCTCTCTGGACCTCTTGTGTAAAATGAAAGGGTTAGTCTTGCCCTCCTTCAGGATTTCTTCCCACTCTAGATCTGTGATCTGATATCTCTTTCAACTTGGACATTTGCTTTCAACTTTGACATATATTTTATGCAAGTTTTTTCTTTTTTATAAATATTTTATCTTCCCCCAATTGCAAGTAAAAGTAATTTTTAACATTCATTTTTTAAAAAGTTTTGAGTTCCAAATTTTCTCTTTCCCCTCTCTGAGACAGTAAGTAATTTTATATAGATTGTACATGGTCGATCATTATGCATATCTTTTTACTCTTTGATTTCTTAAGGGTGACACAGGTCAGCTATGGAGATTTGTGATATGCTAGGATAATTATTGCATCTCCACGTCACTCAGCACATCACAATTTCTCTGGTTGTCAGAAGATACTGTGAACTACTCAGCTGGAGCAGGGTGTGAGCGGTGGTACTGGTCACAGCATAGACAGTCCTGACTTCAGGTTTCTGCATCGAAGCACAGAATGAGTGTCTGGTTCCACAGGAATGGACTGGCATCTGGAATTCTCATTGAAGATTGTTTATTCTTTAATTTGCAGGGCAGGTTATCCTGGTCCCAGAATTACCAGCTTTGGCTGGCCCACCCACCCCTGACAGGGACTTTCAGGAACACGTTCCCCAGCCAGTCTGGCCAAAGCCCTGGCCCCAGCCCTCCGTTCCATCACCTTCCCCCCTCTCCCCCTCCCTTCAGCCACGTGGATGTGACTTATTCAGGCTCTCAGGGAAACCCCTGCCAGGAGGAACTGGCTTCCTGGAAAAATAGTTGGCATGAGCTGCTTGGAACTGAAAAACATTCCAGAGGCTCAGTTGGGATTCCTATGGGTTTTTGAAGGGGGCTTATCTCTTGTCCCATATCCTTATCTCCCTAGTTTACCAGGTCATCTATCTCCTAAGTAAGATTGGGGGGGGGGGGGTCCAAGTCATGGGAGCCCTCAGTGAACTTGCCCTTACAGTATAGTAGAGAGAATGCTAACCTTTGAGTCACAGGACCGGAATTCAAATCTTGATACTTTCACTCACTGTCCCTGAACAACTCTGAGCAAAGTATTTCCTCAGTTTTCACCAATGGTAACATGAGGAAGTTGGATTAGATCAAGTATTTTTAACCATTTTTATATCTTGGACTTCTTTTACTATCTGATAACATCTATGGATCCCTTTACAAAAAAAAAATTAATTTCATAAAATTTATAGAATCCCAAAATAAACCTAATATTTTGAAATGCAATTGCTTTTTTAAAAAGTTATGGCATGTATTGGTCAACCTGCCATCTGGGGGAAAGGGTGGGGGGAAGGAGGGGAAAAAGAGGAAAAGGTTTTGCAATTGTCAATACTGAAAAATTACCCATGCACATATCTTATATGTAGCTATAAAAAAAAAAGTTATGGACCCCACATTAAGAATCCTTGGAGATGATGTTGAAGGTTTCTCTCTGCTCCACAGCTAGGATCTTAAAACTTGCTACATGTCCCCTTATTACAACATGCATTCCTTGAAAATTGGCTCATGCTACTTTTCTCTACTGTTGTTACCTTGGTTTCGACACATAGCATATAAATCCATCTCTCTGTTATTGTTTCTTTGAATTGCTACACATAACTCTTATTGTTATTTACATACAGCACAGGACTCTCCTTATGGGGAGAAACAGATTATTCAGCATTCCTTACCTGCAGGATGAGCTGAGTTGGCCAGAGTTTGGGAAAAGAGAGATCCTGGTCCTTGAGAAACAAGATATATGGTTCCACATTCTGTTCAGATCCCTGAAAGGAGAAAAAAACTCTGGGAAGAGGTTGACATGATTGACTTGGTCCCAGGGTCATATGATAGATTCTGAATTCTAGTTCTGAATACATGATCTTATGATGTAAACTCCTTAGGGACACAGTTCTTCATAGCACCTATTATTAGTGCTGATCTCATAGGAGATGCTCAAGGAATATTTGTAGCATTTGGAAGAGATGGAACTCTAATTTGGGAGTCAGATGACCTTTGTTCTTGTCATAGATCCAGTCCTGTGCAAAGGGTCCAGATCAGCTGATTTTTAAGATCCTTTTCAACTTCTGGAGAAGATGATTTTATTTAATCAGACGCAGTCTTCCTTGGGTCATCTATGGTAGGATGAGCATGTAGAATGATTAGTAATGACAGTGTAATCAAGGAGGGAGAATGAGGGTCTTATTTCTTTGCTTTTCAGAGTCTCCCCCATGACTTCCAGTTTCAGACCCTACTAATACTGGCTATTCAGAAAACACCTATCCACCTGTCCAATTCTAACCTTCTCTTCTCTCTCTTGCACTAATCAGGAGACCTACAATCTCTGAAGTCAGTGAAACAGACATCTTCCTCAAATATCAAGTTGACAAAGAAATGTTCTTCCTGAGGACAGGGAATTGTTAGCACCTGCAAAAGTTCTTCCAGGGATATTTCTGGTCCAGGGAGGGTTAAGGCAGTGGGTCTGGAGCCCAGGATAGATGGGGTGGAGCATAAAAGAGTGAGAGCCAGAACTGGCAGGACTTCTGGCCTTGGGAGATGGGGGTGGGGAGATCTCACCTCATAATGTCCAGCTCCTGAGGCTCCGCTGGAGCTAGCACATCCAGCTTGTCCTTGGGTGTGGAGGTATGGAATGCCAGAGAGCTAAAACAGAAAGCATAGCCCTCCCAGCCCCCTGAGACTTTCTAGGCCTGTTTCTTCTCAGTGCTCCTCCCGCTACTCTGCCTTTGTATCTGAGTAGTGAGACACTGTTAGAAGGAACAGGATGATGTATCTGGAGTCCAGAACTTGGGTTTGAACCCTTCCTCAGATATTTGTCATGTGACCCTAATCCCTTAATCTCTTCGTGCCCAAGCTTCCTCATCTATAAAATGAAGTATGGGATTCATAGCTTCTAAGGTCCCTTCCACCTTTAAATCTATAATCATTGCCCTGATTGAGCTTC
This sequence comes from Sminthopsis crassicaudata, assembly GCF_048593235.1. Classification (NCBI taxonomy): domain Eukaryota; kingdom Metazoa; phylum Chordata; class Mammalia; order Dasyuromorphia; family Dasyuridae; genus Sminthopsis; species Sminthopsis crassicaudata. The sequence goes on along the minus strand of NC_133620.1, from coordinate 99,000,082 downwards.
TAAACTGGTGGAAATGGCATGAGGGTAGGCAAAGATAATGGAGATTTAGAGTTATGTTTGAAGAAAAAAAGGCTAAACTGAGGACTTCGCCTATCAAAGAATGGGCCAGATGCCATATAAGACTTATCCCTAGAGCACTGGCCCTGAAGTCAGACACTTAACTCTTCCTAGCTGTGTGACTCTGGGCATGTCACTTAACCCCAATTGCTTCAGGAAAAAAAAAAAAAAAGACAGTCCCATCCACCCAGAAAAAAAAAAAAAATACTATTTCCCTTTTCTCCAAGAAGGTACCTTATAACTCCCCTTGCTGATGTCCCTCTTTGTCTGATCTGCCCACATTTTTAGTCATGATTTCCAGTCCTCTCTCAGGATAAGCAAGGAAATAGTTATTTATTAAGTGCCTACTATGTGCTAGGCACTATATTAAGCACTCTTTTTTTTAATAATAACTTTTTATTTTTCCAAATACATGCAAAGATAGTTGTCAATATTAACTTTTGCAAAACCTCATATTCCAAATTTTTTCCCTCCCTTCTCTTCTTCCCCTTCACATAAACAGAGAACAATCCAATACAGGTTAAGTGAGTGCAATTCTTCTAAACATATTTTCATATTCATCATGCTACTCAAGAAAAATCAGATCAAAGGGGAAAAAAGATAACATGAGAAAGGAAAAAAAGCAAGCGAGCAAACAACAGTAATAACAAAAAAGTGAAAATACTATGCTTCCAGTGTACATTTAGTCTTCACAATTCTCTCTGAATGTGAATGGCATTTTCCATCTCAAATCTAGTGGAATTGCCTTGAATCACCCCTTTGTTGAAAAGCCAAATTCATCACAGTTGATTATCATATAATCTCCTTGTTGCTGTATGTACTAAGCATTCTTTCAAATATCTCATTTGGTCTTCTCAACAACCCTATGAACTACATTAACAGTTGAGGAAATTGAGACAGATAGAGGTAAAATGACTTGCCAGGGCATACATAGTTAGTAAATATCTAAAACCTGATTTGAACTCAGGTCTTCCTGACTCCAGTTCCAATACTTTATCCACTTTACCACCCTTCAGCCTCTAGGGGACATAGAGATAGTTTACATGGTGAAATAAATGTTTAAACAGACTTCTATCTTGAAACTGGAAAGGGAAAGAGTTACCTTTTGTGGTAATGAGCTAAGGATTAAGATGGGAGTAGAGAGTCAAGAAAAAATCAGGATGAAAAAAGGGAGAAGAGGAGGAGACGATAAAAAATAGAGGAGAAAAGGAAAAGGAACAGCAGGATCAAGAAGGAAGGAAAAGAGGAAAATGAAAAATAAGGAAGGAAAAGAAAAGGAGATATAGGAGAGGAAAGGCAGTATGGAAAGAATGTTTCCAGTGTTATCCTTATAGAAAAATCATTGGATGTCCCTGTTTTGGAGGAGAATCACTGGATCTCCCCTTTTCTGGTCTTTCCTTATATTCAGGAAAGTATCTTCTATCTTCTGTCTTCAGGAAAGTAAAGAAGGACAAAGGAGCATAAAAGAATCTAGCCAGAGCTGCTTTCTCTCCTTCCTCAATTATTCTGGCCCATTTATTCTTTTTGAATTTGTTAACCCTTCAAGTAGGGCCTATGCTGGCCTTCTGTCCCCAATATGGACTTTCTGGAAAAAAGACCAAAGACCAAATATGTAAGGGAAAGGGGAAAAAAGTCTTTCAGTGGTTTGGAAATTCAGTTGGCCGCCCTTTCACTGAACAAAACCTCCTTCAGTCCCTGGCCCCACAGCCCCACGTGGCTGGCCAACAGTAACACTGATCTGGGAGGAGCCATGTTGGTTTTTCAGAGAAATTGCCAGACTGGAGTGGGGAAGAAGAGGGAAATAAAAAAGATCCAAAAACTCTAGTAATGCTTAAAGGAAGGTTAAAATCCAAACTATCTCTACCCTATCTCCATAAAGTTACAAGTTAGTCAACTCCTAAGTGCAGCGCCCTGCCCAGGGTGCTAAGGGATAATTCAGAGGAAAGAAATTCAGTTTCTAGTTTCAGAGAACTCCTAATCTGATAGGGAAGAAATCACTCCTTCTAAGAGTTCTTAGTCTACTGGAAATGGGGAGATGGAGTTAATAATTTGTACTTTCTGGAAGCTTCCAGATTGAGAGTCAAGTTCCTTGCCTACTGGGAGCTTCCCTTGTTGTTAGTCCTTCATTTTCAAAAGAAAACCAATGATATCATGTCATGTCCCGTCTTGACTTGTGCTTGTGATGGGGGAGATAGTCATTATTATCAGGATTCTTACTTTCCAGCAGCTCCCAGGAGGGAAGTAGTCAGAAAAGAAAGTAGGGAATGGGAGTGATTATGTAAATATTTTCAGGACCCCAATATGAAGGACCCATATAAGTCAAGCATCTTTCTCAGATCTGGACTCTTTGCCCACAAGTGATAGGCTTAGATAGGCAAATTCTACCCAACATACCAGAGAACTTTTGAAGGGTGTGATTACTGAAGGACTTTTAGGATTGGTATGACATCATTTGAGGCTTCCACATCCTCTGTCATCCTGTGACTGGGTTTCTTGTTTGTTGTTCCTCATACACAATATTCCACTTTTTGACTCTGAGCATTTTTTATCATGTCCTCACTTCTGTCTCCTGGTCTCCCTGACTTCTTGCAAGTCTCACTTAAAGTCCCTCTTCTGGGGAAAAAAAAAAAAAAGCTTTTCCAGTCCTTGAATGTTCATTTAAGTCTTCCTTCTGAGATGATTGCCAGTTTATCCTGCACATGAATTCATTTGATTGTTTTCTTCTCCCATTTAGTTGTGAACTTCTTGTAGGAAGGGAATTTTTTTTTGCCTTTTTTTATATTCTCAGTACTTCACACAATATGGAGCAGTTTTGCATTGTTGCTCTCTTCCCCACCCATCACCAGTAGATATTCTAGATAGTCTGGGATTTAAAGTCAGAAGTTATCTTCTATAATGCCTTCTTTTTACAGAAGAGGAAACTGAATCCCTGAAAAATGAAGGGACTTGCCCAGTCCTCCTTGTAAATGGCAGAGCTGGGATCGGAACCCATGACAACTAGATAGTTCAGTGAGTAGCAGCCAGCCTGGGGTGCCTCAGATACTTACTGTGTGACCTTGGTCAAATCACTTAATCGAATTTGCCTCAGTTTCCACAGCTGTAAAACGGTAGAAGGAAATGGCAAACCCTCCAGTATTTTTGCCAAGAAAATCCCAAATGGGGTCATGAATAATTGGACACAAATGAAAAACATCTCAACAACAAACTTCTGATCTTAGATCTAAAAAGCCATCCTTCTATTCTCCAAGAACTTGTGTAAGAACCTATATTATTTGTTCTTTGATCTTACTCCTCAAGGGATTTTCATTTAATTGGGTATCTACCTCATAAAATTGTTGGGAAAATGCTATTTGTAAAGTTCTCCACTAACTTCAAAGTGCTATATAAATAAATATTAATCATTATTATTTCTGGATAAGTGAGATCACCTATTATATACAAAAATATGGAAATAGGGGATGAAATGTCAAGTGGAGGAGAATATCTAGTAGGTCAGTTTTTTTTTTTTTTTAGAGTAGAGAGTATGTGAAGGAGAGTAATATAAAATAAATATGTAAAAGTTGATAGGAATCATATTATGAAAGGTTTTTAATACCAGGTTGTGAATTTTTTATTTTCCTCTAGAGCCCAACTTCTTAAACTGTGATTCACAACCCCACATGGAATCTTGTTGATTTCTTCTTGAATGCGAGGGGTCATGAAATTATGATTTATTATCAGAAAAGATTTGATTTACAATACCTATTTTATATACCTATATACTCAAGGTCACATAAAAATTTTTCAGGCAAAAAAGGATCACGAATGGAAAAAGCTTAAGGAATCCTGCTCTAGAGGAAAGGGGAAGCCAACAAAGACTTTTGAGTAGTGGAGAGCTTGGCTTGATATGTATTTTTAAGAATATCATTTCCATATTTTGCATGACTTCATAAGTATGATGATGATCATATTGTTTACCTTTTCAATTACATAGGGGATGGGCTGGAAGGATGCAGATAATTTGGAACTGAAAATAATTTTTTTTTAAATCATCATTTCCAACACTAGAAGCTGTGTGGAAGATGAATTGGAGAGATTGGAGACAAGAAAACCAAATAATTAGTTATTAGTAGAGCCATGTTTGAGGATTATGAAGGGCAACTTGTAAAGGGCTAGAACTGAGCAATGCACTTGGATGATGAAGCACATGAGACTAATTGCCAATTGGACGGTTCCCTATTAACTTGTTTAAGGTTGACCCTCCCCAGCTGTTCTGTGCTGACTTGATTGGTGAGACAAGGAGAGGGAAGTGACTTGTGTGGGAGGAGCAAGAGAAACTTGGGTGGTGGAACTCACGCTCACTTGCACTCGTGACCTGGCGTTGGAGGCGACGGTAAAGAGCTAGAATAAAGACGTTTAGTGATCCTGACTCTTGCTGATTTCTGGAAAGATAGAGTTCCAGCATTTGGCGTCCAACGTGTGGCTGGCACCCTACTTCCACCGAAGTCCCCCTGTGACCAGGAGATTAGGTGAGTATTCTAATAGAAATAAGGAACTTACCTTGTTAAGGACTAAATCAGCAATCTCTAGTAACTGAGATGGGGCAGATGTTGGGTAAATCCTGGGCCTCAGCTGACCCTGCTCCAACCCCAGCCCCTGCCTCATCTAGCAATGCTATAGAGGATATAATTAAGATAATTGATGAGAAAAGTTTACTTGTTCCCATCCCACAAATGAATAACCTCTTACACTCATTGATTCGCACGTCCCCTTGGTTCTTAAATGAAGAAAAACTATGTATAGATAAATGGAAGCTAGTGGGACTTGAAATGAAAGAATTTTACTCAAAAAATGGGAATTGTCAAATTTTCCCAGAGGTATTTTACCTATACAACTTGATTCTATTAGACTTAAGCTATCAAGAAGAGTTTAGAAGAAGGAAGAGTTCTAAAAAGGCTCAGAGAAGGAAGCGTGAGGAACAAAAGATAGAAGATAGGCAAACTCAGGACATTGCCAGAGGGCAAAGGGATTTGAATGAGGAATCTGAGGGTGTAGACTCTGATTGTCCTGAAGAAATTTCAACCCCACCTAGAGAGCAGATTATTGATCAGCCCACATCCACTCCACCTTCAGGGACGGAGGGAGGAGGAGTAGTGGGAGGGGCGGTGACCTCATCAGCGCCCCCCCCTCCTCCCACACAGAGCCCCCCCCCCAACAACTGCCCACTCCTGTAACTAGATTAGAAAGAGGGCTTATTGAAGCAATTGAAAATGGAAAAGAAGTAGATAATGATTTCAAACTTCAAATTTTTCCCGTGATTCAACAGCGTAATTCTGCAGGTCAAGAGAGTAGAAGATATGCTCCTTTTAATATGGATGTCCTTAAAAACCTGAAAAAATCTTGCACTGTCTTTGGGGCTACATCAGATTATGTTAAAATGTTAATACACAATTTGGCTTATGAAACCTTAACCCCTAGTGACTGGAAAGTCATTGCAAAAGTGTGCTTAGAACCTGGACAAAATTTGTTGTGGCTTTCTGAATTTACTGAGCTCTGTAGAATTCAAGCCCAACAAAATAGTCAAAATGCAGCTAATACTTCCATCACCTATGACCTACTAATGGGTATAGGTTCTTATGCAGACGCTTTGGTACAGATTAATTACTCCATAACAGCATTTGAGCAAATTTCTGCTGCTGCTATCAAAGCATGGGCTTCTCTCCCCAGTAAAAACTACAAGGGTGAGACCTACACAAAAATTGTACAGGGACCAAATGAACCTTTTGCTGATTTTGTGGCACGTTTGCAGACAGCTGTCATACAGGCAAATGGTGAAAATGAAGTAACAGACACTTTGGTGAGGCAACTTGCTAGAGACAATGCCAATGAGGTTTGTAGAAGGATTATACTAGGACTACGTAAGGATGCTCCTTTAGAGGAGATCATAAGACGCTGTGCCACAATGGGCACAAATACCTTTTATAGCCAGGCTATGGTGCAGACTTCCCAAGATCCCAACATGGGGAGACAGGATCCCTTTTGGCAAGGGGTTTCCCGAGAGACTCGTCAATGCTTTCAATGCGGTAAAGTAGGCCATCTGAAAGCTCAATGTTGGCATAGAGACAGAGTGAGAAGACAGGCTGGGAGAACAAGACCCAAAACCCCATGTCCAAAATGCAACAGAGGACTCCATTGGGCCTCAGAGTGTAGACTGATTCAGGGAAACGGGATGAGGGGCCCGGCCCGGCTAGCTCAGTCGGTAGAGCATGGGACTCTTAATCCCAGGGTCATGGGCTCGAGCCCCACGTTGGGCGCCAAATGCTGGAACTCTATCTTTCCAGAAATCAGCAAGAGTCAGGATCACTAAACGTCTTTATTCTAGCTCTTTACCGTCGCCTCCAACGCCAGGTCACGAGTGCAAGTGAGCGTGAGTTCCACCACCCAAGTTTCTCTTGCTCCTCCCACACAAGTCACTTCCCTCTCCTTGTCTCACCAATCAAGTCAGCACAGAACAGCTGGGGAGGGTCAACCTAAACAAGTTAATAGGGAACCGTCCAATTGGCAATTAGTCTCATGTGCTTCATCATCCAAGTGCATTGCTCAGTTCTAGCCCTTTACAGCAACTCTCATTTCTCTAGTTCTCAAAGGTTTGCAAAGCACTTTCCCTATATAATAACTGGGTCTCTTCTGCAGAAGGATTTAGAAAAGTAGAAATGGGTGAGGACTTAGGGCTAGGACTAGGGGTAGACAAGTTAGACAAACACTAGGACTATTACATTTGAGAGGGGAGGAGCAATAATAATAATTGATATTTATATAATGCTTTATAAGTGAAAAATATTTTATAATAGATGAATTTGCATATATGCAAATTGCATACAATTTTATAATGCAATGAAATCTTCTAGGTGAATTTGGGTTTCACAAGAGCCCTGAGAGGTAGACATAGTGGTATTATTATCTCCAATTTGTAAATGATGAAACAGAGATTCTAAGAGGTTAAGTAATTTCCATAAATATGGAAAGACTGAATTCAGGCCTTCAGATCCAGCATTCTACCCAGGCAGTATACTATGCTGCCACTCAAGGGTGCGGGAGGATTGCTTTTTAATATTTTTTTTCATAAACGTATATCTTTAGCGCCAGAAAATTCCCTGCTTTTTATGGCCCTGAGGTATTTTTTTTGGGATAATTCCCAGCTGTCAAGGCATTTTACAGTCCACAGTAGAGGAGAAGTTCAAGGATACAGTAAAATATAACTTTAAAAATCATATATGATAAGTATATAGGAAAGGAAGAAAGAAGTATTTATTTATATAGAACCTATTTTGTGCCAGGCACTGTGCTAAGTGCTTTACAAATAAATATCTGATCTGAGACTCACAAAACCCATAAGAGGTAGATATTTTTATTATCCCCATTTTACAGTTGAGGAAACTGAGGGAATCAGAGTTAAGTGACTTAGCCAAGGCCTTGAAATCAGGCCCAGCACTCTATCTACTGTATCACCTAATTGCTAAGTACCGTGTAGCTTCAGAGGAAGGAAAACTCAGTTTTAATTAGAATATCAGGAGAGGTTTCATGGAGGAAGGTGGTATTTCTTTTTTTTTTTTTTCTTTTTTTTTGCTGAGGCAGTTCGGGTTAAGTGACTTGCCCAGGGTCACACAGCTAGGAAGGGTTAAGTGTCTGAGGTTATATTTGAACTCAGGTTCTCCTGACTGCGGGGGTGGTGCTCTATCCACATCGCCACCTAGCTGCCCCTTGAGGGGAATAGTATTTCAAGCAGGATAAAAGGATAGGTAGTATTTCAACAGGTAAGCATTAAATAAGGGAAGCATTAAATGGTAGAACACTGGATTGTAAAGCTTGCCCAGAGTATAGAACATGAGAAGGTGAATAATATTGAAATTCTAAAGTAATTACAAATTACTAAATTATAAAGTATTACAAAATTTGGAAACTAATTATAAAAGACTTTTTAATTAGTGTCCCTGACTTCAGTACCTTCCCCACTCTAAATCCTTCACACAACAGACAGTCATCCTAATTCATGGATCTAACCATGTCAGTTATGACTCAATAGCCAACTCCTAAAATTATCTAGAGCAAAGCTTCTTAAAATGTGAGTCATGACCCCAGATAGCATCTCCTAACTGAATGTGGGGGTCACGGAATTATGATTTATTATCAGTGAGTGCTTGATTTGTATACTTACTTTACATACCTGGGATTACATAAATATTTCTTGGGCAATAGAGAATCACAAGAAGAAAAAAGTTTAAGAAGCTCTATAACTCTATAAGAAGCTCCATAGGATCAAGTACAAAGTACTTAACAAAGCATTATAGGCTCTCTGAAATCAAACTCTAACCTATTTTTTTATTTTATTTTCTTTTAAAAAAACTAAATTTTATTTTTTCATGCAACAAAAATCTAATTTCTCTTTCTTTCTTTTACTCCTCCCCCTTCCTCATTTCTTTAGAAAGCAAGGAAAGCAAAGTCTTTGTTACAAATATGTATAGTCAGGATAGCTAGTGGGCACAGTATTTGGAGCATTGGTTCTAGAGCCAGGAAGATCTGAGTTACAAATCTGGCCTCAAATACTTTACTAGCTGTATGATTCTGAGCAAGTCACTTAACCCTGATTGCCTCTAATAAAAATATATTTTAAAAACATATGGGTATATATATTATATGTGTATATAATTACATATCCATATCTGTTTTTTATATACACAGATATATAGTTGGTCAAGAAAAACAAATTCCTATATTGACCATGTCAATAAAAAAGAGGCTTCAATCTGCACTCAGAGTCCATCACCACTCTGCATTTATCAACTGTCTTTCAGAAGTGGGAAGTAGTGGTTGGTTGTTGCATTGATCAGAATTCTTACATTTTTCAAAAATTGTCTTTGCTATATTGTTTTTGCAAAAATTGTTCTCTTTTTTCTGTTCACTTCACTCAGTGTCAGTTCATTCATGTCTTCCCAGATTCCCTGAAATCATCTCTCTCATCATTTCTTATAGCACAATAGTATTTTACCACATTCATATATACCATAACTTGTTCAGCCATTCTTCAACTGATGGGCATCTCCTCAGTTTCTAATTCTTTGCCACTACAAAAGGTAGTGGCTACAAAGATTTTTTGTAGTCCTTTTCCTCTTTCTTTGATTTCTTTGGGGCACACATCTGTTCAATGATAGAACCAGGTCAAAGGGTATGTAGTTTAATAGCTTGGGGAGTATAGTTTCAAATTGTTTTCCAGAATGGCTGGACTAGTTCACAATTCTCCCAATAGTATATGAATGTACCTGTTTTCTCACAGACCCCCCAACATTTTTCACTTTCCTTTTTTGCCCATCTGTTAGGTGCTGGGCAAAATCTTGGCGTTGTTTTAATTTGCATTTATCTAAATATTACTGACAAAGCTTTTCTCCCTCCAAATGACTTAATAAATTTGACTTCTCCCTCTGAAAACTTCATGCTCATGTCATTTGACCATTTATCAAATAACAAATAATAATTATCATTATTATTACTTCTATTCCCTTCAAAGATTCTGTGTTCCAGATGGACTATATGTTCCCAATATGTTCTAAATGTTCCCAAAACCCATGACGCCATCTTCTTCTTCCTTGTACATTCATACAGATTGCTTCCCATGCCTACAATGCGCTAACTCCTCTTCCCTGACTCTCAAAATCCATTTTTTTCATTATGGGGCAACTCAGGTGCTGCTACTGCTTTGAAAGTTCCCAGTGTTTTCTACTTCCTCAAAATTTCCTAGGTGACCTTGTCAGGACCTCTCTTTTGCTCCTAGTAACTTGCTTTGTATATTTATTTGTGCACATATTGTATTTTCCCCTCCCTACCAATAGACTTCCAAAAGTTTCCAAAGGACATACAAGATATCATCTTTTATCTTTGCATAATAGCAGCCTTATACATAATAGAGATTTAATAAATATTTGTCTTATTTCCTGACTGATAAATGGTCAAAGGATGTGAATAGACAATTTTCAGATGTTGAAATTAAAGTCATTTGTAGTTATATGAAAAAATGCTTTAAATCACTATTGATTAAAGAATGAAAACTAAAACAACTTTTAGGTATCACCTCACACCTCTCAGATTGGCTAAGGTGACAGGAAAGAGTAATGATAAATGTTGGAGGGGATGTGGGAAAACTGGGACACTGATGTATTGTTGGTGGAGTCATGAAATGATCCAACCATTCTGGAGAACAATTTGGAACTAAGCCCAAAGGGCTATAGAACTGTGCACACCCTTTGATCCAGCAATGTCATTACTGGGTCTGTGTCCTAAGGAAATCATAAACGAGGGGAAAGGACCCATATGTGCCAAAATGTTTGTAGCAGCTTTTTTTGTAGTAGCAAAATATTGAAAAGGAATGGATGCCCATCAAATGGGGAATGGCTGAACAAGTTATGGTACCTGAAGATAATGGAAGGTAATGTTCTATTTTTTAAAATGATGAACAAGCTGATTATAGAAAAGCCTGGAAATATTTATATGAACTGATGCTGAGTGAAACAAGTAGAAGCAGGAATACATTGTACACAATAACAGAAAGAATGTGCAATGATCAACTATGAAAGGCTTAGTTTTTCTCAGTAGTTCAGTGATCCAACAGAAGCCCAATAGACTTTGGACAGAAAATGCTATCTGCAACCAAAGAAAAAAACTAAGGAGACTGATATATATATATATATATATATATGTGTGTGTGTGTGTGTGTGTGTATATATATATACATATATATATATATATATGTATGTATCTGTATACATACATATATATATGTATGTATATATATATTTGTCAAATTAACTAATAAGCTAAGGCGTTTGGACTTTAGTTGCTAGGCAATAGGGAGCCATTGAAAGTTTTGGAGCAAATTAGTATCCAAGTCCAGAGAGCTTGCTATGAGGTCTTGAAATAAGTGTGAGCCATTTAGGACATAGAAGAAGAAACCAGTCATGATGGTAAAATTCCTTTCTTTTCCAAAGTCCTTCTAATTAAGAAAAAAGAATACTGAAACCCTAACACCAGGGTTTAAGATCAACCATTTTCCTTTAGTAGATATGTGATCATGAGTAAATCACTTAATTCTTCTAAATCTAGGTTTTCTCTTATAATGAATGTGTTTGATAGAAATTGCCAGGCCTGCCTCATAGGGTTATGGTGAAGAAAGCCCTTTAGGCTATATAAATATGTGCTATAATTAAAGGCTTGCACTTTCCCCTTTCCCTGTTTACCCTACCTGGAGAACAGTGCTGTTTTCACCTAGTTAGGGGTCATGGCCTTGCTCAGTCTGTGGGCCTGAAGAGCTAACTTGGGGAAAGTTTTTTTAGCTTTGCTGAATTTCCTTTTGAACTAGGGGGGGAAATGATTCTGAAAATACAGCCCCCAGGTGAGTAAATATGGCAGCTGTGATGCTCCACCAGCTGAAAAAAGAAAACTTCTGAGTCTGGTTTGTATAAAGAGTAAGCTTATAAATTCCTCCTCTGTTCCTTCCTTCTAGCCCTCCTTTCACTCTCATCCCCTTGGCAACTATGCTTGCAAACCCCATCCTCTCTTCTGTTCCCCAGGGATGTCAGCAGCACCTGGCTTTGCCTTGGCCCTGTTAGAGCCTAAACTTACTGCTTTCTGGACATCTGTGTCTAGTGGCCCTGGCTATTTTATAGACTCATAAAATCATGGAATTTTCCAGGAAAGAGACCTTGGAGCTAATCTAGCCCACCCCCATCTCCCCTGCTGCTGCCTCTGTTTATTTTTTACTTAGACTGAAAGAAATGAGATTTGGCCAGTGCCACCTATAGAATCATTGTCAAAGCTGGGGCTGAGATAAAGGTGTCCTGACTCCTAAAAGAGTGGTCCTACTTTTTTCCCTCATTGTGAAGGGCCATTTGGATCTCCAGGGTTCTTTTAGGGACCTAGATTTTAGAACTTCTTTCTTTTCCTGCATTCCACCACCCCCCAGCTTTGTTCGAAGCAGCAATTTTATTTGCAGCATTAAGTTAGTTTCTAACAAACACTCAGGGTCTGAAGGGACAATGAATCTTGCCTTTCTCTCTTAGAATCATGCTTCCCACTAGAATTCTCAAATAAATGATGTGTCCCCCTGTTAGGGCACAGGCGGAAGGCACCCTGCATATGTGGGGGGGTGCACATGCATATGTGTGTGTATATGTGCACACGGTGCCAGGACCTGTGCCTGTATACATCTGGCTCTTTAGAACTGAACAAGAGTGAGATCAGTGACTTTCACAAACCTTGTTGAAATTCTTGGAGAAAGGCGTCAGTTTCTAAAAATAGAGAAACTGAAATACTTTGATGAAAGGGCTTTTAAAAAAAAAAATTTAAGAACACTTAAGCAGCTTTCTTTCTTAAAGCTCTCTGTGTGTGCACTGGCGCCCTGCATGAAATGGAAAAACATTAACTGTTTTCATTTTCCAGGCATGATAAGGATTGTTACTCTATCCAAGGCCAGAATCCCCCACTTAGATCAGAGGCAAATGTCCTTTAGAACGAAGGCTGATAGAGAAAGGGCAGGAGGAGCAAAAGGCTGTTGGAGACATTGGTTTTGATGTAATAAGCCTCCCTTGGCTAGTTCCAGCTGTTCTTATCTAGCATGATATTCCCTGGCACACTTCCCATTGTTTAAAAGAAAGGAGACAGTAACCAGCTGTTGATCCATTTGGCATAATGGGTCAGGTACCATTGGGGAAGGGGCCTGTCCTAATTTTTGTATTTTGTTGAGTGCCTCTGTTTCCTTACCTGTAAATTAAAACAGCTAGATAAGATACTTTCCAGGTCTAAAGCCTATGATGTTAAGATACTCCATTTAGAGGTATTCCTACTTCCACATTTTGCAGATCAAGAAATAGAAGTCCAGAGAGCTTAAATTACTCACTAGCATCATACAGCTAGTAAATGGAAGGATTGTCATTTGAACTCAAGTTCTCTGGTTCTAAGTCCAACATCTTTGACTCTTGCCTAAGACAAGCCTCTGTTTTATTAGGAATTCTCAATCTAAATTTTGTCAAGAGGATAAGGGAATGTTGGGAAAATAATTATTGTCCTATTGAGTTTATCAATTCTTGTTTTATTTCTCCTGTGCATACACGTGATAAATTCTAAAGTTTAATTTCTTTCACATTGAATAAAGGATAGAAGAAGATTTGCTGCCAAGGGGTACAGAGACCAAAGTTGGGCTGATTTAAGGCTAGAGCAAAAGAAGGATGGATTTCTGAGGGTGTGGTGAAATTTCCTTTCTTAATAATGTCTAAGAACAGGCTGAATTCAGAGCTCTGAGATTGATTAGTCATCATCCTGCCTGGAGGCCAGGAGATGGGTTGGAAGACCTCTAGAGAAGAATATTTCATTTCTAAATGCCCAAAGAGCTTTCTGTATGAAAACATCCTGTGTCTCCAAAGCCCAGGAGTTAATGGAAAAACACATACTCTTGATATTTTCCATACATGAGTGGTAGGGGTGGGGCTACAATGACCTAGTTGAGTCTATCCAGGGACAACCTTACCTGCTCCAAGCCTATTCCAACTTGATTATTGAGACCATAACAATGACTTTTTCCTCTACCTCTTTATCCATTCAAATAGAATTTTCATTATTTTAAACGTGTGAGGATTTCATGCAGCCATGAGCCAGAAGAACAAAAAAGTCCATTTGGATTAACCCCCTGCCTCTAGTCAAGATGATTCCTATTTATGTCATATTAAAGCTACTCAGGGAAAGAGACTCTTTCCTCCCTAGACAGCTCTCAAGAGGGAGTACATTCTTCCTTATATCTAATCTCCCCATCTCTTTAGATTATTTCATGTTTTTTTTCTTCTAGTCTAATACTCTTCAGATAATAAACAGCTGATCTACTTGTATTTAAAGACTATTATCAAGCCTGTTTTTAACTTTCTTTTCATAAACCAAATGGCTCCAGTGCTTTCCACTTACCCTCATCAGCCCATGACCAGGTCATAATAAGCCCAGATACCTCCAGTTCTTACCTGGTTCTTGATTTTCATGAGAATCTGGCTCCCATGGGAAAAGTACTTTCTGGCTTCTCCTGGATTATACTGTTTTGCAACCATTTCCCCAGGAGAAAATAAAGCAGAGAGGAGTAGGGAACAAGGGGAAAGATCATAGTGGCTACATTTTTTTCTTTTTTTTTTAGGAAGAGAACAGCTAAAATCTGAGCCCCTTTCTTTGTGTACATTTTTGGCATGTTGTCCCCTCCATTAGATTGTAAACTTTCTAAGGACAGGACTATCTTTTGCTTCTTTTTGTATTCCCCACTGCATAGCACAGTATCTGACATATATTAAGTGCTTAATAAATGTTTATTAATTAATGACCAGCTTTGAGTGATGAGTTTGTCCCTCCCATCCATCCATAACAGCTGCATACAGAGCAAAAGGAGAATTAGGGAGCCAAAGGAAGGGGAAGAAGCAAAGGAACACCCAATGTAGGCCCCAGAATCTTTCCAGGATACCAGTCTCCATGACCTTTCCCTCCTAGTTTGGAGAACACTGTACTATTGAACTATTGCTCAAAAGGAAGGAATCTTGTAGTCCTAACACTAATGCTTCCTTAAGTCCTAGGGCTAGGTTGGCTTTGTATTATAGTTTAGTGCATTTGGAAATTGCTTGTAATTCTGCAACCCTTTAAATGACCTCAGTCAGAAAAACAAAGAGAATTTTGAGCCAAAAACTTTCCCCCATAGAATTTTTAATTTTCCCCCATAGAATTTTTTGACTTGAGTATCAGACACAGCCCCACACAATCATTCCAACTTTCTTTTGCTTAGATAAGGAACCCAAAATATTATTGCTCTGTAAGAAATGACCAGCATGATGAATATAGAGAGGTTTGGAGAGACTTACATCAACTGATGCTGAGTGAAATGAGCAGAACCAGGAGATCATTATACACTTCAACAACAATACTATATGAGGATGTATTCTGGTGGAAGTGGTTATCTTCATCATAAAGAAGATCTAACTCACTTCCAGTTGATCAATGATGGACAGAATCAACTACACCCAGAGAAGGAACACTGGGAAATGAATGTAAATTGTTAGCACTACCGTCTATCTACCCAGGTTACTTATACCTTCGGAATCTAATACTTAACATGCAACAAGAAAATGGGATTTACATACATGTATTGTATCTAGATTATAATGTAACACATGTAAAATGTATGGGATTGCCTGTCATCTAGGGGAGGGAGTAGAGGGAAGGAGGGGAAAATTTGGAAAAATGAATACAAGGGATAATGTTATAAAAAAAAAATTACTCATACATATGTACTGTCGAAAAAATTTATAATTATAAAATTAATTTTTTAAAAAGAGTGTGAATTCCTTGAAAATAGTGATTATATTTTTTAAAATCTCCAATGTTTAGAACACTGCCTAATACAAAATAGGTGATTAATAAATATTTGCTTATTGGGTAAAAAAAAAAAAAAGAAAGAAAGAAAGAAAAGGAACCCAAACTTGAAGAATGAGGATAATTTGCCTCCATCTGCATATGCATACAAAACCATCACTCAAATAATCTCATATAATTTCTCCTGAGGTAAAAATCCCTTATAAGAGTCTTTAGAGGTCAGTTAGCTCCACTCATACCTGATTTTCTTTTTTGATTTTCCTCATCCAATGACTGATGAAAGGGTCCATCTATTTCATAAGAGAAGGGAAGATTTTCAGTCAGGAACTAAGATTGAGAGGGAAAATGGTGGAAGTAACTCCTCAATCTCTTCCTACCCAACCACCACCTCCACACAGGCTACCCGTCCAGAATCAAATGCCTTTCAAAATCTTTTTCCCACCCAAAGGAAGATAATCTAATCATCTTTGGTGTGAGCTCAAGGACAAGGTGGTCTGATGGATGGATGTCTAGAAGGTGAGTATCTCAGCCTTATAATTAGTCACCTACATGCCTTTGGCCCTCAGGCAGCTGTCCTGCTGCTTCCCACTCACTCCCCAAACTCTCAAAGAATGATAATCAAATTAACATTACCATTGCTACTGCAAAGGACAAGACTATCTATTGTTTGGTTCCTCCACTCAAAATCCCAGTAATTTAGACTTAACCAAGCTACTCAGGTAGAAACTCACAGCTCCAGAGAGAACACTCCAGTCCCTCAAACCCATTCCTATCAGCCTCTTCATCCTTCCTGTGTCCCTATCCCATTCTATTATCCCACTGTATTTAATATTCTCTGAACATGCTGTTCCCTCTTACCTCCCCAGATAAAATAGAAACTCCCTTGAGGTCCAGAACTGTTTCATATGTATCTTTTTCGTCTCAGTGCCTTGTACAGTTCCCAAACCACAGCAGGCACTTAATAAATGCCTGTTCAGTGTTGCCTCTTGAAACACAGAAATAAAAGGGACATCAGCTATCATTTAATTCATTCCCTCCCAGAACCTCCACAACACACACATTCTATAAATGATTGATATATAGATATAAATATAGATGATATTGATCTACATAGATCTATAGATGATGATGATAGCACTTTAAAACTCGCAAAGCCCTATAAAGAAATAATCTTATTTGACCCTCATTAACAATTCCACGTGGAAAGTACAAAGGCAACATTATCCCCATTTTATGGATGAGGAAACTGAGGGCTTTGCACAGAAAGTATCCTATCCAAAATCACACAAGTCAGTAGAAATGTCTTTTCTATACCACTTAGAAAAACAGGAGCTCTTGGAGTCTGGGAGAACCTGAGAGGGTTTTTGAGATTAGGAATTACATAAAGCAAGACTATGATTTTCTTTTTCAAAGTGTTGTTTGTCCTTATTATTAATTATCCCCATTTTTATAGATGAAGAAACTGACCTTCAGGGAACTGAAATGGCATGCCCCATTAATTAATTAGTGACCATTAATGCATTTAAAAGTGAGGTCTCCAACTTGGGTCTGAGTACAAACCATTGCTTTTTCTACAATACCAAACTGTCTCCAAATTAAATCAATCAATCAATAAGCATTTATTAAATATTCACTATGTGTCAAGCATTGGGAATATAAAAAATAAAAATGAAAGAGTATGGCCCTTTTCCTTGACAGCCTTTTTTCATATTAAGGAAAACAACCATCAAAAAATGCAAATAGAAGAGGGTATTTGAGTGATCCTTGCCTTTAATAATAATAACTAGTATTTATATGTTTTATGTTTATATATGTTTTAAGGTTTTTAAAGCTCTTTATACATATCTAGTACAGTTTTTGGTGTGTGAAAAATTTTAATTTATTTATTTTTAATATACATTGCTTTATGAATCATGTTGGGAAAGAAAAATTAGAGCAAAAGAGAAAAACCTTGGGAGGAAAAAAAAACCAGAAAAAAGAAGTGAACATAACATGTGTTGCTTTGCATTCAATCATCTCCATAGTTCTTTTTCTGGATGTAGATGGCATTTGCTGTCCAAAGTCTATTGGGATTGCTTTGGACCACTCAACCACTGAGAAGAACCAAGTCTTTCATAGTTGATCCCTGCACATTCTTGCTGTTATTGTGCACACTATATTCCTGGTTCTGCTTCTTTCACTCAGCATCAGTTATATAAATCTTTCCAGGCCTTTGTAAAATAAACTTGTTCATCATTTTTTAAAAATAATATTCCATGACCTTCATATATCACAATTTATTCAACCATTCCCCAATTAATGGGCATCTATTCATTTTCCAATTCTTTGCTACTACAAAAAGAGCTGCTACAAACATTTTTGCAAAATGTGGGTCCTTTTTCCTTCTTTTTGAGTTCCTTAATATAGACCCAGTAATGGCTCTGGGCCAAAGGGTATGCACAGTTTTATAGCCCTTTGGGCATAGTTCCAGATTGCTCTGCAGAATGGTTGGATCATTTCATAACTCCACCAATAATGCATCAGTGTCCCAGTTTTTCCATATCCCCTCCATTATCTTTTCTTGTCATCTTAGCAAAGTAATAATTATTAACCCCATTTTACATATGAGGGAAATAAGGTTGTTAAAGGGTAAATGACTTGCTCAGAGTCACCATCTAGTAAGTTTCTGATTGAGGATAAGTATTCAAGTGTTTATAGCAGCTCTCTTTATGGTGGTAAAGAATTGGAAATTGAATGGATGCCCATCAACTGGAGAAGGGCTGAGCAAGTTGTGGTATATGAACATAATGGAATACTACTGTTCCATAAGTGATGAGTAGGCAAATTTCAGAAAAACCTGGAAAGACTTACATCAATTGATGCTCAGTGAAGTGAGCAAAACCAGGAGAACATTGTACAAAGTAACAGCAACATTGTTCAATGATTAATTTGGAGAGACTTAGATTTTCTCACAAAGTTCCAAAACAATTCTCAAAAACTTGTGGTGGAAAATGTCATCCACATTCAGTCAATGGAACACATGAAAAACAATTAGGGAGCAACTATGCTGAACTGTGTATCACTGGCCATAAGTACAAGAAGTTTGGAAACGTCACTCTAGACAGGCATAGTCAAGACACAAGTTCTCACACATAGTAAGCATAGTAGGAACACTTCCCTATCATTGCTAAAAGTAGCACCATTTTCCCAGTCATCCAGAAATCCCTGATTCTTCCCTCTCACTCATCCCACAGTTTCTATCAATGGTAATATCTTATTTCTA
This sequence comes from Sminthopsis crassicaudata, assembly GCF_048593235.1. Taxonomy (NCBI): domain Eukaryota; kingdom Metazoa; phylum Chordata; class Mammalia; order Dasyuromorphia; family Dasyuridae; genus Sminthopsis; species Sminthopsis crassicaudata. The sequence goes on along the minus strand of NC_133620.1, from coordinate 98,981,346 downwards.
TTTCTACATTATCACTTGCGTCCATCCTCTTCTCTTTACTTAGTCAGTCACCACCTAGTTCAGACCTTATCCCCTCTCACCTAGACTATTACAATACATTGGCTTTTCTATTAGTTTCTCTTCTTCAATTCATCTTCTAGATAACAAAGTAAATTTCCTAAAGCTAATGTCACTCCCTAAGTGTCATATACACATATACGGAAGACCATGGCAGGGAGAAGGTTTGGAGAGAAGGTAATGAGTTCTGTTTTGGACTTGTTGAGTTTGGGACATCCAATCTGAAACTGGCACTAATTGGCAATTAGTGATTTGATATTGGAGCTCGGAAGTAAGATTAGACTAACTGTATAGTTTGGGGACTCATCTAAATGGAGAGGATAATTGAACTCTTGGAATTGATGAGATCATGAAATGAAGTAGAAGGAGATGAGAAAAGGCTTCAAGACATAGCCTTGGGACTTGATGAAATCACCTAGAAAGAGAAAATCTAGAAAAAAAAAAGAGAGAGAGAGAGAGAGAGAGAGAGAGAGAGAGAGAGAGAGAGAGAGAGAGAGAGAGAGCGCCTAAGGAAGGACTTTGAGATATGCCTACAGTTAGTGGGAATGATGTAAATGAAGATTTAGCAAAAAAAGAAAAAAGAAAGAAAGAAAGAAAAAGATTCAGGAGTGATCAAATAGGTAGGAGCATACAAAACCAAAAAAACAAAAACAGTGTCTTCCTCCAATAACTAATGAGTAAGAGTCAAGGAGGCCAATGGTGGCAATAATCCAGAGTTGGATTTTGATCTTGAGTGGCAATAGAACAAGAGTTTGAAGAATTGTGTAGAACTGAAGTAGTTAATTAATAGGGTCAAACTTGAGAAGAGATAAAAGTATAGTCAGAAGAGGGTATATGCAAAAGAAGTGCACAGTGAAGGTGGGAGGTACAAACTAATGAGGAATTCAGAACAAGAGAAGAAGGAGAAGGAGGAGGAGGAGAAGAAGAAGAAGAAGAAGAAGAAGAAGAAGAAGAAGAAGAAGAAGAAGAAGAAGAAGAAGAAGAAGAAGAAGAAGAAGAAGAAGAAGAAGAAGAAGAAGAAGAAGAAGAAGAAGAAGAAGAAGAAAGGAAGGGAAGGAAGGAAGGAAAGGAAGGAAGAAAAAGAAAGAAAGAAAGAAAGAAAGAAAGAAAGAAAGAAAGAAAGAAAGAAAGAAAGAAAGAAAGAAAGAAAGAAAGAAAGAAAGAAAGAAAGAAAGAAAGAAAGAAAGAAAGAAAGAAAGAAAGAAAGGGAGGAAGGGAGGGAGGGAGGGAAGGAGGGAGGGAGGGAGGAAGGAAGGAAGAAAGAAAGGAAGAAAGGAAGAAAGGAAGAAAGAACGAATAGAGGAGAAAGAAGACAAAGGAATAGGGACTGGCAGTGAGGGACTTCGGAGAGGTAAACAAAGAAGAGACAAATTTGGAGATGAAGAGATCATGGGCTTTTGGAGAGAGTATTTCAGTTGAATGATGAGGTGAGAAACCAGATTGCAGAGAATTCAGAACAAAGTAAGAGGAGAGGAAGTGGATACTGTCAGTGTAGACAACTTTCTCAAGGATCTTAGCCAGGAAGATGAAGAGAGATTCAGAATGACTGCTGGAATGGCAGGTTTGGGTTATGGTTTCTTTTGTTTTTTAAGGGTGGAGCAAATAGGATCTGGTATGAGTTGTTGTTTTTTAGTCACATCCAACTCTTGATGACCCCATTTGGGGATTTTCTCAGCAAAGATACCAGGGAGGTTTGCCATTTCCTTCTCCAGCTCATTTTATAGATGAGGAAACTGAGGCAAACAAGAAGTAAGTGATTTTCCCAGAATCACACAGATAGTACCTGATTGAACAAATTTGAACTCAAGATGAATCTTTCTGATTCTAGTTCAGCAATCTGTCCATTAGATAGTGCCACCTAGCTGACCCCTCTTGGTGTAAGCAGCAATTCTGGTTTTCAGATAACTTCCCTCTATCCCAATTTGTCCTCTATATTTTCCCACCCTCACCCCACCAGGTTGACAAATAACTGGGAACTCAAAGCTATAGAATTGAGAGAGTTACCTTTTTCAGTCACTACCTAACCCAATTTGTATTAGACTTTAAAAATTTATATTTCTTCTCTACTTCCCTCTTCCTTTTTCTGAAAAGATAGTATTAATGAATACTGTCTCTGTTCCCCTCTGATTCCGAATCCAATGCAGAGAAGCAAAACAAATGAGAAGCAATTTATTTTACTTCTCCCTAATTCCCTGCATCCTTTGTCCTCCCTGACTGACCGACTAGGCTACCAGGAAAAGGGACAGAACCCAGGAAATGTCATTAGATAGGAACTGAAACCCCAGTTGGGATTGTCAAGTTTCTCACAAACTTTTAATGTCCATACTTCTTTTACAGACAGATTAAGAAACTGAAACTTGATAAAAATCCTGAACCTTCAGACAGAGGCACATTCCCAGTTTCCAGTCAGCTCTGAGGCACCAGGAGTTTAGTCTCCCCTTCTTAGGAATTGAGCCCGAGATGCTCCTCCTAACTGTTAGAAATATGTTTGTTCTGTGAATGCTTAATTGACTTCATTTCACAGCCCTGGGGCTGACTGCAGACCCATCACGACCCCCTTCTGTCCTTCCCAGGGAATGTGCCAGGCTAGATTGCTAAAGCAAGAACTCACAGATCTTACACAACAGAAAAAGATAAGAGAGTATGGGTGGTTTTCAGATCAACATTTTGCATATTCTCAGTTCTGCTTTGCAGGAAAATACAAGAAAACAAGGCTGAAAATACTGGCTAGTTCCACAGGGGTCAAGAAGACAGCGGGATCCAGTTTTCTTTCCCATTGGAAAAGCAGGTGGCAGAACTGAGGGAGTGGAATATGTAATGTCTCTTCCAGATCCCAACTGTTTTCTTATTTGTCAAATCTCATCTACTTCCCAAAAAACTCAACCAGCCATTTGGCTGCCCAGTCTCCTAGCAGGAACCTAGAGGGGTGAATATTAGGACAGGAGGGTCATTAGTGAAGTATGTCTGAAGGAACATAGTATTTTTGCTACAGAGGGTCAGTCCTGACTGACCTTGGAATAACTTTTTGAGTTCAAAGTAATCAAAAAGTAATTCAAATACTACCATTGTAATGACAGACATCAATTAATTCCCTCGTGCCTCAGTTTACTCATCTGAAAAAATGAGATTATTGCATTAAAGTATGAAGATTTTTTTCTACTTTAGTGCTATGTTCCTATGATGGTGCAATGGATAGAGCACTGGGTTTAGAGTCAAGAAGACCTGGTTCAAAGCCAACTTTTGACACTTAGTAAAAGTGTAACTGAGCAAAATTAGCTCCATCTGCTTCAGCATCCTTAACTATAAAACAGAGTTAATAATAGTATCTACTTCTTGATTTAATTTGATAGTATCTTCCTTGATTTGAGGAGCAAATGAAATAATATTTACAGATGTCCAGCACATAGTAATGCTATTTAAATGCTTATTCCTTTCCCATTACCCATCCATCTATCAATTGATTGATCCATCTATCTACTTACCTTTCTATTAAGTAGGACAACTTTCCTCAAACAAGGTGAGCCTCAAATGCCAAGTCTTACTTTAAATCCTATAATACCATAGAACTATAGGACTGAACATCATATAAAAACTTGGACTTTATATTCACCGGGCAGTTTTCACGAAGTTTTGATCACTGCTAAACTCTCATGGCTTTCCCCTTCCACAAAAATGCAGAAAGTAGAGTCTAACATTAGGCCATAGGGCAAATACCCTCATGGCCTAACTCTTTCCCACCTACTCAGTTGGATCATTCTCAAGAGATTTTAGGGACCCTGAAATTAGAAATTAGTAATGTAGAACCCCTGGAGGTTTCCATAAAGCCTCTTCTGCATCCTGAAGTACAGAACATAGGTTTCTCAGTTAGCCATGTCAGGCAAGTACTGTTAACTTATTGGGAGGAGAGGGCTGGAATGAATGACTTTCCATCAGGCTGTTGACTTACAGTCCTGCAACTCTGTTGGTCCAACCCGCCATGGAAAGGTCTCTTTGAAAAGTGGAATTCAAAGCGGTTAGTTAAACAAACATGGCAACTTTTTTCCTTTCCTCTGTGCCTGGGCCAATTCTGAAAGGTGTTCCAGGATGCTGCCCCAACCCCAGCAAAGGCAGGGAACAGACAAGGATCAGTTCTCATCTACCAGATGCCTGTGTTCCCTGGGGAGAGGGCAAGCTGAACAAGAGGCTGGAAGAGGAAACATCAGTGGGACAAAGGGAAAACTTCCTGGGTTAGAAATGGCATTCTCTCATCAATATCCTGTTCACAGAATCCTAAAACCACAGAATGTTAGAGTCGGAAAGGACCTGATAAAATCTAGCTCTCTTCTCTCATTGTAAAGGTGAGAAAATTAAAACCCTGAGAGTCACACATGAGTAAATGGCAGATCTTGGATCTGAGCCCAAGTTTTCCATATCTTTTGACCTCTGATTTATTATTTTTTCCACTACATATTAGACCAGCCTTCTCATTTTATGGATGAGAAAACAGAGGACCAGAAAGAGCAGATGAGATGATATGCTGTGAAGGTGTGCAGACAAATCCTCTTCCTCTCAGAGGTTCATGATCCATATGGTCAAGAGCTTCATCAGTCCCAGAGATACATACACAAAAAGTGTGCCAACAGCAAAATGAGATGATGAATGCAATAAGATGAGATAAAATGAGATACTGGAGGCTCTTTAAAGAGCTAGATAAACATGGCCAACTATTATTATTGATAATAACTTTGTTAATATTATTATTCATAATAATAACAAAGAGAGACAGATGAACAACATGGAGCTTATATCACATAAAAGTCATGAGTCAATACATTTTACGGATGGGAGGCAAGTCAGTGTCAGAGAGAAGAGAAAATAAGAACAGAATCAAAAGACTCAGTTTTTAAACCTATCTCTTCCACTAATTAACTGAGTAACCTTGAAAAAATCATGAGATTTTTCTCATCTATAAAACAAAGGGTTTGGATTTGGCATTTTTAAATTAGAGTTTATTTTCTATGTATATATTATTTCTTCCTGATAAAATATACACCTTGAAGGCAAAGATAGTTTCATTTTTATCTTTGCATCTCTATTTCCTATCATGGTGGGTACTTAACAAATGCTTATTAAATTGGATTAAGCAACTGATCCTTAAAGTCCTTTCCAAATTTAACATTTTATTAAGTCTAATTTTGTGAGACCTTCTGTCATCATCCCATAGTATTGTGTTGTGTTGGATTTCAGGGAGAAGGCAGTACATAGATAAATCATTACTGTGCGACAAATTTTCCTTGGCTTCAGGCTTCAGCTCCTGTTTTTAAGGCTCTCCACACTGGCCCATCCCACCTCAGTGCTTCCTTCATGACTTAGTTTGGACATGGGTGGGAAAATCTTCTTTCTCCAAAAGGATCCAAACCCTATCCCATTTTCCCTTCCTAGATCTGGAGATCACACTCTTCCAATTGAGTGAGCCAAGATTCAAAAAAGCTCCAATCACAAAGTAGTAAAGGCAAAATTAGAATTCAGATCTCTCACCTCCTACTCCAGGATTCCACCTTGTCAAGAACCACAATATACAGGAAATAGTCTATTCCTCTTTGCTTTGCTTTTGCTCCTTTATATTGAGCTTCCCTCCCCTAAAACCTTCTGTCAAGCTATTCTATCCCAACCCCATTTGGCATCAGGAATTTAAAAAAAAAAAAAAAAAAAAAAAAGCAAGAACAAGAGGCAGAAGTCAATAGGCAGGATGTGTAGAGGCAGTCCCTTAAGTCTCTCTTCCTTTGGGGAGAAAGATTTCCCTCTAATAGTAGAGCCAAAGTTCTTCTCACCTCTTTAGCCACCTTTGCCAACATGAGAAAACACTCAACTGGCCAATTGGTCCTGACATTTACAGAGCTGTAAAAGCTGGGAGTGGTGGTTGCTTTTCTTGATGGAGTGGTGAAGCCACAGACTTTTAACAAGAGAAGAGGGAGGAAGGGAGAGCAGTGCTGAAGGTTGGGATCATGGACTGGTTAAAGAAACAAAGCAATGAGATCAGGAAGGCTGAAAAAAGTTCCCCTTACTGGGGCTAGAGTTGCTCCATACAACTTATTGTATTTCTCAATGGATCCTAGAAGAAAGAATGTTGAGCCTGCGATTTAGAATAGAGATTTAGAATCTAGAGTAGATAGATAGATAGATAGATAGATAGATAGATAGATAGATAGATAGATATGCATATGCATATAGCTAAGGAGATGATAGATGATAGCTATATGGGGATAGACAGATAGCAATGATAAGTAATAGATGGATAGACAAGATGGGTTGAAATAGAAAAAGATAAATGATAGCAAAACAGAGAGAGAGAGAAGTGAATAGATAGAAATACATATAGCTAGAGAGAAATAATAGGTGAATAGACTGAGATGGATAAAAATAGAGACAGATGATAGCAATAGCTTAAAATAGAGATTGATAGATATTTAAGTAGGTAGATAATCTGTTGAGTACTTATTAATGTGCCAGGAATTGGGCTAAGCATCAGGGAAACAAATATAAGTAACAAAAACAAAATAAAAACAAAAACAAAAAAACCATCCCTGACCTCAAGGAATATAACTTTCTAATGAGAGGAAGACAAAGGGGATTTGGAAAGCAGGAAAAGGAAATTGGAGTAAGGGAAAGAAGAATACTTTCTCAGAGGAAAGACTTCTGGAAAGGAGACAGAAAAGCCTAGAGAATAGGAGTGGAACAAGGAATGAAATAAGTTTGATATAGGTGCCTCATGAAATGATAATACAGTCTAGAGACTCAGCAACTGGAAGAGAGGACTGCAGAATAAAGACATCTTTACTACCAGGAGCAGGAAGGTAAAAGAGATATCTGCAAGTGAGGAGTGGAACCTGGAGTAATATATCAGAAAGTACATTGGCCCTGGATCCAGAAGATTATTATTATTTTTTTTTTTTGTTATTGTCGTTTCAGTCATGTCCAAATTCTTTGTAAGCTCATTTGGAGTTTTCTTGGCAAAAATGGAATAGCTTATTATTTCCTCCTTCAGTTCATTTTACAAATGAAGCAAGTAGGGTTATGTGACTTGTCCAGTGTTATATAGCCAGTACATGTCTGAGGCCAGATTTGAATTCAGGCTTGATTCCAGATCCCACATTCTATCCACTCATAAATCAGAAGACCTGGTTTCAAATCCTACCTCTGATCCTTATTCACTTTTTAGGTTTCAATTAGAAGACCTCTGAAGTCACTCATAGTGCTAAGTCTTTGATCCTTTGATCCTCAGAGAACACTGAGCCCAACAACTTCATTTTATAAATGAGGAAATCAGTCTAGAGAAACAAAGTGACTGACTAAATGTAACCTGATTCCTCTCTCTGGTATACAATGTATACATATCTAATATGGGGCATTAGATTAAAAGATTCCTCAAATCCCCTCCATTTTTAACATTCTAAGAGTATGATTCTATGAAAATTTTCTACCAAAATCTGGTTTTTTAAGTACCCAATATGGCTCTGTGATCTTGGGCAAATTGCTTCAAATTTCTGAATTTCTGGGAGAAATACTGGATTTCAAGTTAGACTGTATTTGGATCCTGACTCTCCAATTTATTTCCTATGTAGGCAAATAACTTTTTCCTCTAGGGGCATCTATTTCTTATTTTCAAAAATAGAGAACCAGACTAGATGTTCTTTAAGATTCTCTTCCAACTCTAAATTCTATGACTCTTGTCCCATTTGACTCCTTCATCAGTTAATCGTGTGGAACAGAATTTGACAAAAAGGGACCAAATGGCCCCAGAGAGAAAATGTGTAGGATTGAGCAACAGACTATAGACAAGAGTTTGAATCTGGAGTCCTTTGCTTTGTCCCTTTAGCCCGTGGGCCTTTGAGCTCCCCTTCTAGAACAAAGGTGACCCTAAACTACCTCTTGGCAGCCTTGATTCTGATGTGAAATCCTCAATCAGACCAGCAGATCCAAAGAGACAGACAGATGTAGGTTTAGGGAAACACTTTACATAATAGATGTCCCTGAGCTGAGGGCCTAACTGAGCTTCAAAGCAGGATAAAGAGGGTGCCTAAGGGAGAGAAAGTGATTATGGGGATGTGACAGCCCAGCTGCCAGTCAGATGCAATCACCCTGACCCTAACTGTATTCCAGGGCTGGAGGCTAATTCTGAAGAGCCACAGTAAAACTCAGATTGGAGAAGTTTGAGCTGACGCACAAATTCCTGCATCTTTCACCCTGGCCAGAGCAATGGAACACAGATCCACAAGCTTGGAGATCTGAGATCCTTGGCCAACTATGTGACTTTGGGCTATTGCTTCAGCTTTTGAGATTCAGCGCTCTTACTTATAAAAAAAAGATACTAAGATTCCATCCACCAATAACATTTTCTAGTTGTTTTTTTTTTTTAAAGTTTCTATTTGGATGATAAGGGATGGATATCACTCCACCTTCCTTACCCTCAAGAAATTTTTACTTAGAACTCATAACTTTTTACACATATATTAATCATTTGAGAAGATTTCAACAACTAAGAAAATCAAGAGGTGAGATAGTACCAAGACAAAGCTATAGTGCTTTAAAATATACACAGGCTTAATTTCACACAACTGCAACTTTATTATTTGAAAAATGGGGATTATACCTCAGGGAGTGTTCACTACCTCAGATTGCCTCAGAACTATCTAATAAAGGGGACAGTTAAATCACTCATCTGCCTTCACTCTTTATTAAAAGAAGACTGCAGTCATTTTTCTACATATAGTCAAATTCATTCACTCAGCCTACACATCCAGAACAGTCACAGGATCAGAATTGAAAAGGACCTAAGTGGGAAATGGACTTATATGTGCAAAAATATTTGTAGCAGTCATTTTTGTAGTGGCAAGAAACTGGGACCTGGAAGATTCCCATCAGTTGGAGAATGGCTGAATAAGTTATGGTTTATGAATATTATGTTCACATTATTATTGTTGTTGTTGTTATGTTACAACAGTATATTATTGTTCTATAAGAAATTATCAGCAGGATGATCTCAGAGAGACCTGGAGAGATTTATATGAACTGACACTGTGTGAAGTGAGCAGAACCAGGAGATCATTGTATACGGCAATAAGAAGATTACACAATGACCAATTCTGATGGACGTGGCTCTTTTCAACAATGAAAGGATTCAGACCAGTTCCAATGACCTTGTGATGAAGAGAGCCATCTGCACCCAGAGAGACAACCGTGGGGACTGAGTGTAGATCACAACAGTATTTTTCTTCTTTTTATTGTTGTTTGTTTGCATTTTTTTCTTTTTCATTTCTTTTCCTTGTTGATCTGATTTTTCTTGTGCAGCATGATGAATGTGGAAATATGAATAGAAGAATTGCACATATTTAACACATATTGGATTACTTGGATTGGATTACATCTAGAGAAGGGGGTGAGGGGAAGGGAGGGGAAAATGTGGAACACAAAGTTTTACGAGGATGAATGTTGAAAATTATCTTTGCATATGTCTTGAAAATAAAAAGCTTTAATTTTTTAAAAAAGGGACTTTAGTGAATATCTAATTCAGGTCATTTATAGTCCAGAATTTATAGCTTCTATTAAAGATCAACTCCAATGACATTCTTCATGGATATTTGGAGTCCTGGATCCTGAAGTCCTAATTCTGACCCTGCTGTGTAATGCAAAGTAAGTCATTTACCCTCTCTCAATCTCAGTCTCTCACCTAGAAAATAGCATGAGGTTGTCACGACCAGAGCTTGTCATGGGGATCAAAGGGAATAATTTTTAAAAGCATTTTCTCAACCTAAAAGTTCTATATAAAGGTTAGCTATTGTTGTTGTTCCAGGACTGTAAATTGCAAGAACAGGGACCAGGATTCATTAATCTTTGTTTCCCCCACTGCCCCCTCACCTTGGCACTTAGCCTAGTGCTCTACACACAATAAGTTCTTAATAAATATTTAACTGAATAACTAAACTTTATATAATGCTGTAAGGTCTATATGCAGCAACAGCTGTCATAGAGCTCCCAGACTAGAGATGGATCATGTCATTCCTCTGCTTAAAATCTTTCAGTGATTCATTATTGCATACTGAGGGAAATTCAGACTCAAATTCAGATTATGCTTAATCAATCAAGACCTTCCAAAATTGTGTCATTATCTCTACTCTTTATAAACATCTAGATATTAGAAACTGCAGCCTAACACCTCTGCTTTCTCACTTTTTTGCTTTTGATCACATTTTTCCCTATACCTGGAATGTCATTTCTCCTTCACACCCCTTCATTGTTAAATCTTCCCTATCTTTTTTTGAGGAGGATCATACAACTAGTGTCACATGTCTGCCATCAGATTGGAACTCAGGTCTTCCAGGGCTCATGCTCTATCCACTATACCACTCAGATGACCCTTTTCCCTATCTTTTAAAGTCCAATTCAAATGCCACTTCCTCCAGGAAGCCCACCCTGATTCCCAAATAATGATGACATTTCCTCCGGGGCTTCATGTAGCATTTTGTTTGGGCCTAAATGTTATAATATGTATCATAAGGTTATTTGTCATACTCTCTCAGGGCTGTAAACTGTAAGATCAGGAACCAAGATTCATCCCATTTTATGTCCTTCCCTAGTATCCCCCAGCACTTAACATAGTGCTCTACATACAGTAAATTCTTAATGATCATTTAATGGAATAGCTAACCTTCATAAGTGCTCTAAGGGTTATATGCTCTATAATGGTTGCAGGCATTGTTATTAAGTAAACCAAGGATCCTAGATTAGATATGGGAAGACCTTAGAGATTACCCAGATCAATTCTCTTACTTTACAAAGGCAGAAATTGAGTAATTAAGTGTATTTCCCAAGATCATGTAGATAGCGAGTTGTGTAATCCTGATTCAAAGCCAGGCCAGTCTTTTCTCTATACTATCATGATGGAAGCTTAAAGTAATTTGCCACACCAGGAACTAAAAATTGAGTGGATGCCCATCAATTAGCAAATGGCTGAATAAGTTATGATATATGAATGTAATGGAATATTGTTCTATAAGAAATGATGAAAAGGCAGATTTCAGAAAAGCCTGGAAAGATTTACACGAACTGATGCTAAGTGAAGTGAGCAGAACCAGGAAAACATTGAACACAGTAACAGAGAGATTATATGATGTTTAACTCTATGGACTTGACTCTTTCCAACAATGAGGTGATTCAAGGCAATTTCAATAGATTTGGGATGGAAAGTGCTATCTGTATCCAAAGAGAATTATGGAGATTGAATGTGGATTTTCACCTTTTGTTGTTGTTTGTTTGCTTGTTTTTTGTTTTTTTTTCCTCCTGTAGTTTTTTTTTTCCCCTTTTGATCTAATTTTTCTTGTGCAGCATGACAAATATGGAAATATGTTTATAAAATTGTATATAAAAATTGCATGTGATTAATCCATATGGGGATTGTTATATGGGGAAGGGAGGTAAAGGAGAGAGGGAAAAAAAATCTGGAACACAAGATTTTACAAAAGTGAATGTTGAAAACTATCTTTGCATATATTTGGAAAAAATAAAATACTATTAAAAAAAAAAAGGAATTTGCCACAATGTTATAACAAGTAAGTAAGAGGCATGGGATCCAAACCCAAGTGATAGAATTAGGATTAGATTATGAGCTGGAAGCTACCTGAGAAGTCATCTAGTTCAATATCCTAATCTTATCTGTAGCCAGGTAGGGCTTCCTATCCTAACCTCCACTTTTTCTTGCTCCTAGATTAAAACTAAATTTCTCTCTGGATTCCAAAGCAGTCTGGGGCAGGAATAAATTCAGAGAAGACTAAAATTGCAGAAATTCTCTTTCCAATTGGCTGGCCACCACCTCAGCCTGTGGCAAGGTACTTCACCTCTCCCTTTGAAGTTAGTTTCTCTCTTAACGGAGCCTTATTGACTTGGATTTAAAGTAATTCTAAATGGCCATTTAGAATTATTTTCATACTTGCATATCAGCATTCCTGCCCCAAATCTTCATGGTCACATCCCTACTAGAAAAGTTACATACAGATGATGAAACTGAGGAACAGAGAGATGAAGTTTATTCACTGTATTTACTTTTGTAGTGAGCAATCTCTGTGTTTATTCTACTGGAGCGGGGTCTACAACATTTCCTTCTCAGGATTCTAGGAGTGCGCTGAGGGATTTGTGGGCATCTGTTGTCTAATCCAGGAGGCTTAAATCTGGTTGTACCCCCAACAGATACCAGTCACAATTCCATTTTGCTTCAGATGGATTAGATTTTACAAAAGGATAATTACTTAGCAAGAATAAGATTGCAAACGTTTTCTCCAACATCTTAAGAGGGATCTTCAATTTCATTTTAGTTTGTAGGGAGAGTAAATTCAAATTTAGCTCAGGTCCCATATAGCATTGGTTCACAGCCAAATACCAGATTAAGCCTTGTATCAATTACTGCTGGGTTTCTCCTTGTTTCTTGGGACACAGATACTGAACCATGTATAAAACCCATCAGGATACCTGAATGCTGTCAGTGAAGGACCCAAGTACAGACAAGCCAAGAGAGAAATGTTCAAGAATCTAGATGCCAGTCCCTTTTGAATGTCTTAATAACCATCACCACTTTCTGGGAAGAAGGCTTTCCGGGCTCTTTCACGTGTTGGAGGCATTTTATGCTTGTAGTAAAGTCCCTATTCTTCTTTAATAGTAATTTCAATAGCATAAGAATTTAATAACTAATTTATATATATATATATAAACTTTATTTGTATAATTTTTATAATTTATATTTTATACATACAATATATTACTTATATAACATAAGATATATTTTATATATAATATTTAACTCATTTATTTATATATTTATATGTAGGTTATTTATATATTTATTTATATTTATATAATTTTTTTATCTATAGGTTTGCTCTGTGTGTATTTGCTATGTTAAGTCCTTTGCAATTATTATCTCATTTGGTCCTCACAATAGAGATAGGGATACTAATAGCACCCCCATTTTACAGTGGAGAATACTAAGGTAGAGATTAAGTGACTTGTTAAGGATCACAGTAGTGTTCTACTCTTTGTGATCCCATTGGGGTTTTCTTAGCAAAGATACTGAAGTAGTTTGCCATTTCCTTCTTCAGTTCATTTTGCAGATGAGGAAACTGAGGTAAACAGAGTTAAGTGATTTGCCCAGGATCACATAGTTGAGAGCTTGAGGCTAAACTTGAACTCAGGTCTTCCTGATTCCATGCCCAGCACTCTCTCTACTGCACCACCTACCTGCACTAAACAGCAGGCTTTAATATGAATTATATTAGATAGAATGAATTTTCTTCTCCCCTCTCCCTTGTTTCCATTCATCAGAGGGGAAATGGGAGGGAAATGAAGTAAGTGGACAAAGGGTTTTCCCCTTAGGGTAAGGGGAGCAGGGAAAGGGAGAAGGTGTGGACTGTTCTCAGGTCCTATCACCAGGTTTATCCTGCTCCACTTGGCTAGCATGCTGGCTGGCTGCTTCTCATTGTCTCCATGCACACACATATCAGGGCTGCTTGCCTTCTGTGCTTTCTGTCACAGGGGCAATACCCAGAACTCCTCACTCCCTTCCCCTTCCCTGCTGGCTCAGTAAGAGACCATCACATGGTATACCATCAGAACTAATCACTTCTTTTCTTCAGTGTCTCTGTATGGCTTCTTTTTGTCTTAGCCTTGTGGCTGTTCAGGAGGAAGTTCCCCCAAAGTGAAAAGCCTCAGAAAGTTGGGGAAACTCTGGATAATACCTACGTATCACCTTTACTGTCCCAGGTTCCTGGGGGAAAGATACAGACAGATGAGGAAACTGAGGATTGTAGAGATGGAATGACCTGACTAGTCCATTGTGGACCAGGGAGTAAAGGGCTGAGCCATATTCATATCTAATCTCCTCACATCCAGATGCAGACTCTTGCCATTGCATCACCAAATTCACTTTTTCAAACATATCACACTGCCTGCCCATGCTGTAGACAATAATCCAGCTGTACCCACTCTTCACATTAATACTTATGATCCCACCATGTAAAGTACACTAAGTAACCTACCCAGCAAACTTCTAATTTGCCAACCTATCCCAGGTCCCCAGGGTATTATTAGCAAATGCAGTGATTACCTACTCTTACTCAAGTCTATCCACTCAGAGCAATCAATACTCCTTACAATAAATAGAAAGAAAACCTCTGAGAGACTATAGTGAAGGGCAGACCAGCTGGGAGTAGGAACTAGTTGGAGGCAGCTGGGTGGAAAAGGATCTTCTGTTACTATATATATTTAGCTGATTAATAATGCACCAGACTTTCTCAATCTCAGATCTCTAAGCACTTATATTTGTTTTGTTGTTTTCCTCCTTAAAGCTCTCAGAGAGGGAGAGGCTTGTGAGGGAGTTAGAAAATGAAAGATATGTCAGTATAGATGGAACCAGAGTTATGGACTAAGAAAGAAAGGCAATGACTGGACCAGTCTAAGACCTTTTATGAGGAGATAAATCTTGTTAAGACTTTTGCCTGTTTTTTCCTTCCCAAGCAGGTCTCTTGGTAGACAAAAAGAGAGGAGAAAAGCAGGACATAGGACAACATCTGGGGATACCATAAGATATGATCTTCTTGGGCTAAGGATCAGGACCCCCCAAAACTCATACTAGCATTGATTAGATGTTCTGAAGAAAATTCATATATACTATTTCATTTAATCAGCACAACAACCCTGTAAATTAGGTGTTAACACTATTCCTCATTTCCAGATAAGGAAACTGAATCTTAAGAGAATATTAAGAGATTTGCCCAAGGTCACACAACTGGTAAATATCGGAGCCAAGATTTGAAATCGGGTTTTCTCATTCTAAGACCAGTGCTCTCTCTACCCATTCACCATCTCAGTTCTTCTAGTCCTTGCCCTGACACTGAATAGTTGTGTGATCTTGTGTTACTTATGCTCTCTGTCTCATTTCCTTCACAAGTAAAATAAGGGGACTGGATCAAATGATCTTTTAAGTTTCTGCCAATTGCATTATTTAATAAGCATTAATTAGGCACCAATTGTGTAATCAAACACACTTCTAGATGCTAAAGATACAAAAACAAAAATATAACTGTCTCAAACGTGAGCACTTTATAATCTACTGGGTTCTTGACGTCAAGGAATTGACTGTGTGGGATCCTCTTGGCTTCTCTCTTTATTTCATGTTGACTCTATCAGTTCCCAAGACTTTGATCATGGCCTCTGTGAATGACTCCTAAACTTAGATATCTGGTGTTCATGGATGCTTCAGTTTCATGTTTCCACTAGCCTGCTTGAACAATTCCTAGGTGTGCTGGTGTCACGCAGAACCCATTCCAAATAAAATGGATGTTATCACATTTGTATGCTTTATATATTGTAAAGTCTCTCCACAATGCATGTTACGACCCCTTTATGACTTCCTAAATGAACTTCAAATGTTCTTGCATCACAAAAATTTATCATTTTGACCTCAATCTGCTGCTGAATTTCTCTGAACATAGCCAGTCTTGTCCCACATAAGAGATACAAATGGACCTCAGTGATCATGAAAAAGGGGAAAGGATCCACAGGTGCAAAAATGTAGCAGCCCTTTTTGTAGTGGCAAGGAACTGGAAACTGAGTGAATGCCCATCAGTTGGAGAATGGCTAAGTTATAATATATGAATGTAATGGAATATTATGATTCTATACAAAATGATGAGCAGGCTGATTTCAGAAAAGCCTGTAAAGACTTACATGAACTGATGCAAAATAAAGTGAGTAGATCCAAGAGAAGATTGTACACAGTAAAGGAAAGATAATGATGATCAACTAGGATGGACATGACTCTTCAATAATGAGGTGATTCAGGGCAATTTCTATAGATTTGAGATGGAGTCATCTGCATCCAGAGAAAGAACTATGGAGACTGAATGTGCATCACAACACAGTATTTCCACCTTTATCTGTTGTTGTTTGTGGTTGTTTCTCTTTTTTTTTTCTTTTTGATCATTCTTGTGCAGCATGATAAATGTGGAAATATGTTTAGAAGAATTGAACCTGTTTAACCTATATTGGATTACTCACTGTCTAGGGGAGGGATCAGGTGAAGAGGGAGGGAGAAAAATTTGGAACACAAGGCTTTGCAAAGATGAATGTTGAAAACTATCTGCATTTTGAAAAATAAAAGGCTTTTTTAAAAAATGGATCTCTGTTTGCAGGCCCTCCTAAAGCTTATACTTTACTGCATAGCCTTGGAAAATCCAGTCACAATGAAATATAGATATAGAATCTATGTGGAGAAAACATATCATATGCCTCCCTAATTTTAATCCTTTTTACAACTTGCTATTTTTATTGATGACAAAGCCCATCACCCACCCGTTCACCCAAGCCTATAGTTTCTACTTCTACAATACCTCTCCCATAGGTCTCCTCACCACTCATATAGCCACCTCTTTTTAATTAAGGACATTGTTACCACTCAACTAGACGACTGTAATAAACTTCTAACTGATTTCCCAGCATGAAATCTTTCTCCAACCTGTGTTTCAAATAGCTATCAAAATAATTGTCCTGTCATTGCAAAGATCTATAATACTCCTCTGCTCAGTAACTTTAAAAGGCTCCCTATTACCTAGAGGATAAAATATAAATTACTTTAGCCATCATTCAAGGTAATTTTATTATTTGGCTCCAGGATACCTCTCCAGTTCAACCTCATACAATTCCTCTTTATATATTTTGTTTCATATAACTCATTATCCCTCAGCTTCATTCTGCCACCTGAGCTCAAATCCTCAATCTGTTAATTAGTATTTGGGTGACCTCAAAGAAGTCAATTAATTCCTGTGAGCCTGAATTATCTCATATAAAATGAGGGTATAGGGATAGATGAACTTTAAGTTTATTTTCAGCTATAAATCTATAATCCTGTGATCAGAAAAATAAGGTCCTCTCCCATCAATGTGTATCCTCCATGCCTGAAACAATTTCTCTCCTACATTTCTCTATTTGCTAAAATCGTTTCTTTCCTTACAAAACTCATACTACCCAGTGGACAGGATATGTCCTGATTGACTAAGAATGAGCCTGGGATCACAGATTGGATGAATAAAGGCAATCCAGAGGATTCCGGCAAATCCCAAATCCATAGATGGACACAACGGTTCTAATTAATCCAGGCCAGTCTTGACCCAAGCAATGAAAGTCAGAATAACTGGGGAGTTAGGTATTACACAGAATAAACTTGGGAGATTTCAAGTATCCTCTGGTTACTATTCTCTTGTACATTATATCTAAATTTTCACAATCTCTTTTCCCTTGGGGGAAAAACCCTAAAGGATGAATATACTTGAAGCACTATAGACACACAACATCAGAGTAAAAATGGCCACCAGTGGGAATTTAAACCGTAGATAAATTTTTTCTAGAACATACCTGACAGGTAATCTCCAAGCTTCCATTTGAAGTAACTGGGGATTTACTGTCTCCCAGGTTCTAATTGACCAGGTTTCACTGTTTGGATATTTTTATTTGTATGGATCTGAAATCTACCTCTCTTAAACTTTCACCAACTGCTTCTAGTTCTCCCATCTAGACCCAAAGTAAAACAATAGTGAAGAGGTGTGAGCAGTATTGTTCAAAAGTTCATATTTTAGTTAGCTTTTGAGACAGCTAGGTGGTACGGTGGATAAAACATCTGAATTCAAATCCATGCTCAGATACTTGCTATGTGACTTTCTCAATTCACTTACCCTCATTCTACCTTGGTTTCCTCATCTGTAAAATAAAAATAACAGCATCTACTTCCTATGGAACCTGAAAGGATCAAATTATATCTATAAAGCATGAAGCCCAATGCCTGGCACATAATAGACTCTATAAATACTATTCCAATTGAGGAAATGCCCATCAATTGGGGAATGGATGAATAAGTTATGCTATATGAATGTAATGAAATATTATTGTTCTGTGAGCAATGATAAGCAGCATGATTTCAGAAAAGCCTAGAAAGACTTACATGAACTGATGCTGAGTGAAGTGAGCAGAACCAGGAGATCACTATATACAGTAAAAGCAAGATTGTGTGATGATGTACTATGATAGACTTAGCTCTTCTCAACAATACAATGATTCAAGGCAATTCCAGTAGGATTATGGAAAATGCCATACACATCCAAAAAAAGAACTATAGCTACTGAATTCATATTGAAGCATACCATTTTCACTTTTTATTGTTTTTTTTTCTTTTTCATGTTTTTTTTTGCCTTTTGTTTTGATTTTTCTTTCACCACATGACTAATATGGGAAAATCTTTAAAATGATTGTACATGAATATTAGATTGCATGCTGTCTTGGAGGGAGGGAGAAAAAGTTCAAAACTACAAATCTTACCAAAAAAAAGTTTAAAACTATTTTATATATAACTAAAAAAAAATACTATTAAGAAGGTAAAAAGTAACATTAAAAAAAGGAAAAAAAATATTTCCTGCCTCCTTTCCTCCCTATAGAGAGCTCCTTAGGTCCTTACAGATTCATTGACTAGATAGTTTTCCCAGCAAAAATGTTCCTTCTCTGATCTAGAGAGCTGTGTTAAGGGACTTACAATTGTCTAATTTTCTCTGTTTCTCTCTGTCTCTGTCTGTCTGTCTTTCTCCTTCCTTCCTTCTTTTCCTCCCTCCCTCCCCCCACCCTCTCTTTCTGTGTATACATCTCTCTCTTTCTTTTTCCCTCCATCCTTTCTTTCCTCCCTCCCCCCCCACTCTTTCTTCCTGTATATTTATCTCTGTCTCTCCCCATCCCTCCTGTCTCTCTGTCTCTGTGTCTCTTTAGTTCTAAGTTCTTAGCCAGAAAACAACATTTTGGCAAAACAAACAAAAACTCTCAGAGATTTCTCTCTCCTACTTTCTGTGGATACTCTCCTTTCAATTGCCTCCTCCCAACTACATTTCAAATAGATATGTTCATACTAGTAAAAGTCTGCAGTTAACACAGTTTATAAGGACAAAGTGAACTTTTAAAACAAAGAAAGATAAACAGACTCCCATTCCTAGAAAGAAAGTCTTCAGACTTCAAGGAGAGAACTCAAGGAGAGAAAACAAATTCAGGATTGCTGTCTTGGAATCTATAGTTCAAGGAATAGGAGTCAGCAGCACAGCATCTGTCTAAAGATTCTTTATGTCTGACCATCCCAAATAGCCTTGATCCTAGAGCACAAGTCCCTTCCTTTGTGAAGAAAGATTGCCCTCCTATTTCTCACTTCAAGCCCCCTCCTTCTGCTCTAGATACCTTCTATTCATCAGGATCAGGATTTGATTTTGTTTTCCAGTCACAGTATTTCTATTTGTCCTGATTTTTAAAGCTAATCTATGTTGCGTGACCTCTCATTGTTCATAATACATGGTACCTTCTTGTTCATCGTACCACTCACCTAGCAGAGCCAATTTTAATACCTCATTCTCAATTCACTTTAAGTCTTGGGCTTTCAAAGATCAATTCCTTTACATGAGCAAAACAAGTTTACTTTCAGTATAGAATGTAAGGTGGCCAGGCTAGAGTTGCGTATCTACTAGATCAGTGTCAAAAGTAGGAAAGGTAATGGAGAGTCAAATGTGTTGAATACCTTAACCCAGGGAACCAAACAGATCTAATAGCACATCGTGGGCATGAGTACCTCTAGTCAGTTCTCCCTTTACAACATCACTCATATTCAGTCCTTTCCACATCCATACCACTACTCACCTAGACTATTTTATCTTGAATTCCCTGCTTCCAGTCTTCCTCTTCAACAATCCATTTTCCATACAACTGCCAAAATAATCTACCAAAAATATGATTCTGTCCCTTACTCCTTTACTCAAGAACCCTCTCCATATTGAATCTTTGATAAAATATAAACTCTTCCACTAAGGATTTAAAGCCTTTCACTAGATTCAGATAAAAAAAAATTATATATAGCTCTTGTCCAAATATCCCCAAGCCTGGGGCTCCAACACATGGGTTCAATACTGGGAGCTGCTAATAAATTTCATAAGGGCCTCCTGGGTCTGGGTCTATCCCTATAGCCAGGAACTCCCAAATGACCTGGGTTGGATGGAGTAAGAATAAGTGAAGAAACAATCCTGGAATCAGGCAACTCTGGGGATCAAAAGGCATAAAAGCTGTTAATCTTTGATGCTCATAACTGGGCTTATAATTACCAGAGACGTTGTTTTGCCAATAACCTTCATCTGTTCCCCTATCTGTTGCCAAATTTATTCAGCTCCTGAATGCTGAAGGCCTTAGGTAATTCCTACTTAATGTTTCCTTACATTTCCTCTTCTCCCCAAAGAAAGCTGGGAAATAAATATACTGCCAAGGGCATCTGGTGCCCTAGACCTGCTAGACCCAAAAGCATGGGCCATTTCTGACTCCATGTTCGTGCATGTGTTTGGTAGCCAATCTAAACATCAGTGTGAATACAGCTTTGTGAGGAGAGGAAGGAAAAGAGCCCAGGCTACTCATACCTCATCCCTGCTTACAATTCATCATTTAAGCAGCCTCAAGGGGCAAGTACCAGCATTGACTAGGAGATGGTGATGGAAAGCATGTGGTCAGAAGATTCAACCAAAAAAAGCAGTTTGTCAGAAAGTAATAGTCTGTGGTTATTTGGCTCTCCACTGGTTTTCCTTCATCAGAAACCAGTTATTTCTCCACTCTCCTGCCTCCCATGATAATGGGTGAGAAGAGAGACTCATGCAGAGAAAGAGATGGAGGCTAATTAAAGCATTTTCTCTGTGCCTAAGCCTCAGTCACTTCTTCCACTTACTTCAAATGGAGCCTGAGATAGGCCCCACATGGCACTGATTCTCAGCAAGCTCTCCAGAGCTGGGTTTCAGGAGGGATGAGTCTTGGAGAACAAGAACAGTTAGAGATGAACATTTCTCATTCACTCAGGCTTTCATTTGTCTCTTTCCTACTGCATAATGACATTTGTTCAGTCAAATCTCATTAACTGGCGATTCTTTCTCCTTTCCTGTAACAAAACCACAGCAGTCAATCTGAGACAAAGCACTTTCTTGTCTAGAATAAGCTAGCGACCTTTTCTTCCTTCCCTCTTCCTCCTTCCTCTCACATTCACAGTTCATTTTTCCCTTGGTGGGACATGAAGAATCATCTGGGAGAAATCAGAAGAAAGTCACTAGTCTCACACACACACACACACACAGAGTTTGCAGTGGTTCTGCATACTACACAGCTGTGTTGATAAGTAAAAGTCCAATTTCCCATGTGTAATGGGTATTATATTTCTTATCAAAGGGAGGAGAAGAAAAAGGAAAATTTGGAACTAATTTTTTTTCAATTTAAGTAAAATTCTGAGATAAAATAAAAATTAAGCTACAGAAAAGAAGTAATGACAAATATTACCAGGAGAAAGAGAAAACAGGGAGGGAGAGTTATCTCCCTACAATAAGTCAAGTTTCCATGAAGCCATGCTATCAGGCCAACATTTTCTGAGATCCAACTTCTGAATCATCCTAATTCGGTGGAAAGAAGACTAGATAGTGAATTAGATGATCCAAGTCACATAGTAGGTATTTAATAAATGTTTATTTCCCTCCTTCATCTTTCTTTCCTTCTATCTTTTTTCTTTCTTCCTTTCTCCCTCCCATTCTCTTTGCCCTTCCTCCTTTCCTTCTTCTCTTCCTTCTTTTTTCCTTCCTTCCCTCTTCCCTCACTTCTTCTCTTTTTACTTCTTTTCTTCCTTTTTTTCCTCTCTCCCTTTTAATCTCCTCATTCTTTAT
Organism: Sminthopsis crassicaudata; assembly: GCF_048593235.1. Classification (NCBI taxonomy): domain Eukaryota; kingdom Metazoa; phylum Chordata; class Mammalia; order Dasyuromorphia; family Dasyuridae; genus Sminthopsis; species Sminthopsis crassicaudata. Next base: position 98,959,510 of record NC_133620.1, on the reverse strand, counting down.
TTCCCTTCCTTCCCTCCCTCTTTCCTTCCTTCTTTCTTGCCTTCTTTCCTTCTTTCCTTTCTTTCTTCATTCTTTCTTTTTCTTCTCCTCTTCATCCTCCTCCCTTTTCTCTTCCTCCTTTACAAGCCACAGAAAAGTCATGAAGGAATAGAGGGCCACACCCTTCAAAGGAAGGACCCACAACAATTAAAAATATGTTATCTATTCAAGTATGGAAGTACATTAAGTACTTGAGAAACAATCTCAATATAGTAAGGGAGACCATGTATATGTTTCCCCAGTTTCCAAGGTGGGTCCATAAGCCGAAAGAATAGAAATATCCCCCAAAGAATAACAGAACCCTTTTACTTCAAGAAGAGACAGTCTCTAATTCAAGGGTGAATGCTTCCCTGCCTTCAATTTCTTCTACCTCACCCACAAACTCTACTTCACACTTGTATCTTCTCCCCAACCTACTTCCCACACAAGTTATTACATAAATTTCAGAGTCTTAGCTGTTGGCATTAACTCTAAGGGGTTCAGCTTGAAAGAGGTGGGAATGTTGCTACTGGATTTGTATCCCAAAGAGATCTTAAAGAAGGGAAAGGGACCTGTATGTGCAAGAATGTTTGTGGCAGCCCTCTTTGTAGAGTCCAGAAACTGGAAACTGATGTGGATACCCATCAATTGGAGAATGATTGAATAAATTGTGGTATATAAATGTTATGGAATATTATTGTTCTGTAAGAAATGACCAGCAGGATGATTTCAGAAAGGCCTGGAGAGACTTACAGGAACTGATGCTGAGTGAAATGAGCAGGACCAGGAGATCATTATACACTTCAACAACAATATTACATGATGATCAATTCTGATGGACGTGGCTCTCCAACAATGAGATGAACCAAATCAGTTCCAACAGAGCAGTAATGAACTGAAGCAGCTACACCCAGCGAAAGAACTCTGGGAGATGACTATAACCACTACATAGAATTCCCAATCCCTCTAATTTTGTCCACCTGCATTTTGGAGTTCCTTCACAGGCTAATTGTACACTGTTTCAAAGTCCGATTCTTTTTGTACAGCAAAACAACTGTTTAGACGTGTATACATATATTGTATTTGATTTATACTCTAACATATTTAACATGTATTGGTCAACCTGCCATCTGGGTGGGGGGGGTGAGGGGAAGGAGGGGAAAAGTTGGAACAAAAGGTTTGGCAATTGTCAATGTTGTAAAATATATCTGGTAAATAAAAACTATTAAAATAAAAATAAAATTAAAAAAATAGAAAGAAAGAAAGAGGTAGGAATAAGAATTAGTAGTAGATTAGAGGAGAGGAATGGGTTGGAAAATAGGAGCTGTGCCAGTAGAATTCTGAAGTACCAGATAGTATTCTTACATCAGGAATAACTTGGACAACTCTTTGCAAGGCTGGCTGCTGCCAGGGAAATGAGAGGAAAAGCTCATTCTCTCGCAAAGACCCCAAATCCCTTCTTGAAGTTGTTGGCAGTCTAGAAAGCCTAGAAATGGGAAAGATAGAAATGAATCTTTCTATATCCTGATTGAAGATCAAAACAGTTTCTATTCTTGCAAATTCCCTCTGAAAGATAGGCTCATGAAGAACCAGGAGAACATTATACACAACATTATGCAATGATCAGTTCTGATGGACATGGCTTTCATCAACAATGAGATGATTCAAACCAGTTCTAATTGTTCAATGATAAAGAGAGCCATCACACCCAGAAAGAAGACAGTGGTAACTGAATGTAGTTCACAACATAGTATTCTCATTCTTTTGTTGTTGTTTCCTTGCATTTTATTTGCTTCACTTTTTCGTCTTTTTCTTTTCTTTTCTTTTCTTTTTACTGGTTTGAGTTGATTTTTCTTGTGCAGCACAATAATTGTATAAATATGTATGCATATATTGGATTTGATGTATATTTCTACCATGTTTAACATATATTGGCATCTAGGGGAGGACATGGGGAAAGGGGGGGGGGAAATTGGAACACAAGGTTTTGCAAGGGCTGATGTTGAAGAATTGTCCATGCATATGTTTTGAAAAATAAAAAACTTTAATAAAAAGAAAGAAAGATAGGCTCATGAAGATCAGAAAAAAAGAATATCTTTGCAAAGCTTCTAGAAACAACTCAAATAACCTTTAAGCTGAGGGAGAAAAGGCAAATATCTTCCTTGGAAATGTTAGGACATCAAGGGTAACCAAAGTAGCCAAGATTTCTCACTAAAATCCCAGACTAGTAAAAATACTCTCTGGTGTCAGAGTTTCCAGGATTGTCCAGCAAATGGGAGCTGGATTATCTCATCAGGGTTGTCTTTTTTCAGCCTTTTTAACATTCCAAGACAAGGATGCTATATTTCTTCTCTCCCCACTCCAGTCATCCAGGAACAGAGGTAATTAGGGGACATTTGATGCTGGATGAAGAATGAAGAAGAAAGGATTGAAGGCCATAGGAATGTTACTACTGGTGGAAATCTGGACTAGGATACACATGGTTATTCAGACATGGTGGGATCATTGTCAAAGACAATCAGACATTTGCCCCATGACCTATGGGTTACCATACAGGTTTGTACAATTTTATATGGAGGACAAAATGAGAAGTGGCTAGAATCCCTGAAAATTCTGCTAATTGTCCTGACATTTGCTTTCTGTATTGGTGGAGCTCATCCTATTTTATTTTCTAGACATGAAAGACAAGAATATGTATAATAGGAGAGAAACAGAAATCAAATGGATTCTCTGTCCTCCAAACTATGATCAGAGAGATCAACAGCTTTCATCCCTCCAAGTCATCCCTTCCAAGTTCCTAAAATCTGTTTCCACATCTGGACCACCCCTTTACTTATCCCGTAAACTCTTCAAGAGCTTAATATATGAGCTTATTGATGCTAGTATATAAAAGTCTGGATCCAAGACATAGTAACTGAATAGACCAATATTTCCAAATGAAGGGAAATAGTGAGTGAACTACAGAGAATATCAAAGAGGTCTTAGTAATATGCATGACTCATCAGCCCCCGACATTCTTCCATATTCTCTGTGGCTCCTACATTGAAATTGTGACCATTTATACCCCTCTTCTCCCTTTCCATTCCTAAACCATCTCAGGTTTCTTGAATCAAAATGGGTTTTTTTAAAAAGAGTTTGAGTGTCACTTGCCAAGAGAAAGGCAACTTCTTCATGTGAAACAATGATGAAATAAGAAATAGTAATAGAAGGCATTTGAACAATTTAAAATGAAAAACAGGGAAGAAGACCAGGATAGAAACGTTTGAGAATAAAAGTATAGAAACAGAAGTGAATTGAGTCAGAGGACCTGATTTCTATTCCTAATTCTGGGACTCTCTTCTCTTTTAAAAAGATGGGACTGAACTAAACGATTTCCAAAGTCCCTTCTAACACTAAATTAATTTTTATGAGTCACAGAAAGAGACTCAGATCCCCTAAGACTGTTCAGTCAAACCTGCATTCCAGAATTGCACTGGCCATTTTTCCTGTGGCCTTAGCCTGGTTTTAGACAATTCTGAACAGCAAAATGCTCTTTCTTGCAGCTCCTTCTGTTGCAAATAACATTTTATTAGCTTCATTAGGCTCAAGAACACTATAAAGCCTCTTCAGTGAAATCCAAAACAATGTCCAAGAGATCAATCTAACTATCCATAACAGGAAAACAAGGTGGATAAAAGCATATATTGCTCATATGATGTCATATAGCTAGATGGACAGCTCATTAAACAATTGGTCTGTGATTGTAAGGAAGAAAAATGAGACTTTGGCCACAGAAGGATAAGTAGGAGCTTTCAAAATAAGGAATGGTCTGTCTGCCTAGAGAAATTGTGAGATGGGCACCTCCTCCTTTCGGGTCTCCAAGCAGACACTTCACCACTTGATGAGTATTTTACAATAAGTAAGAAGTAAACCAGGTGGTTTCCAACTCTCAGATTCCTTGATTTTCTATTGCAGATGCACAGTAAAACTCCAAATTTATGCTCTCATTCACCAGCATTTAAGTGCCTAATATGTGCCAAACACTAAAGGTACTAAGAAAAAAACCAATCTATTCTTCCTTTGAATTTACATTATGCTGAGAAGAAATGATACCACACACAGGTAGTTAAATATGAAATACATATTCATCAGTCAGTCACTTAGCACTCATTAAGTCCCTACTGTATGCCAGGAATGCAAAGCATTGGCAGAAAATCAAAAAGAAGCCCCTTCTCCCAAGGAACTCACAGTATAGGAGGAGACAACGTGCAAATAACTGTGAACAAACAAGATACAGACTCAACAAATTGTAGGTGACTTCAGTCAGAAAATTCTAAGATTAAGTAGTGTGAGGAAAGATTTTTGCAGCAAGTGGGACTTTAGTTGAGACCTCAGGGAAGCTAGAAAGCTGAAATGAAAAAGAAGAGTGTTATAGGCATAGAGGAAAATCAGGGGAAATGACAGGAGTAGGACAATAACTGGCAAACATGGATAGATCAAGTGAAGGATTTTTCAGGACAGGAGAGACATTGGTCTGTTTGTAGGCAGTAAAGAAATGGCTAGTAGATAGGGAGCAGTTGAAGATGAGTGAGATAATAGGGATGACAGAGGAATCAATATTCCAGAAAAGGCAAGACGAAATGGGATAGCATGTATGTAGAGTAGTTTCCCTTGGCCAAGAGAAAGGCAACTTCTTCATGTGAAACAAGAATGAAAGAAGAAATAATAACAGAAGGCATTTGAACAATTTAAAATGAAAAACAGGGAAGAAGAAAGAGCTCTCAGTAAATGACCTCTATTTTTTCAGTGAAATATAAGACAAGATTCTCAGCCAAGAGGTGAGGAAAGGGGAAATTATGGGAACTTGGAGGAGGGAAGAAAAAATTTAGGAGAACTGCTGTGGTGAGTGGGACAGTAAAGCAATTGAGGAGGTACAAAAGGCATTCCTTCCCACAGTAAGGACCCAGTTAAAATTATGTAACCTGAACTTTCAATGGACCTATTCTTTTGTGTGTGTGTGATTTTTCTCCAGCTTCATTTGACAGCATATGAATAAGAATAAAGTGTACAGATGGGGGACTATTTCAGGACTGAGTTTTAGAAGGGCAAGATTTCCAATATTATAAAAGGTCAAGGGACTTGAAAAAAGAGAAAGGTATGGAGTTGAACTGGTTCATCAATAGATCAAAATAAAGAAGGGAAGAGAGTATAGTCAGGATAGGCACTCAGAAAGAAATGGAAGGGATTAGAGATGATGGTAAGGAAAAAACAGGGTTTGAATTTGCAAGGCAAAGGGAAAAGTGGAACGACAACTATCATGATCAGATAAAGGAATTTCTGAGTTTATGAACACGGACATAGAACTCCTATGTAAAGTAAGATGGAAGACTATGACTGTCTCTGTAGTATGCCAATGGTAGAGTAGAAGACCGGGTCATGGAAAATGAAGAGATTGAGGAATTAGAATGTATTTGAGAGAGTAGCATTATGTATGTTGAAGTTTCCAAAGATGAGGGCAAGAGTTGGGAGAAAGAGAATGCTATGAGCTGGGCAGTGAACTCATTGAAAAAGGAAAAAGAGTGTCATAGAGGTTTATTGATAAAACAGTTACCACCATCTTGACTGAGTGATAAATATGGATTGAATGAATTTCAAAGTAAGAGAGGTTACTGAGTAATCGTGTTTGAGGGAGAGCCTGGAAGTTACTATAAGGAACAAAGAGCAATCCAGTCTATTCCCCCCCAAAATTAGGGGTTTGAATAAAATTGTAACCAATACTGGAGGGAGGATGAGGCAAGGAAACTGTGTCATCAAGAGGGAGTCCTGACTCAGTGCAAGAAGATGGAAGAAGAAAAATGGAAAAGGCATGAGATGAAATCTAGTTTGTTACCTATAAAGCAGGCATTCCAGAGAGCAGAGTAGAAGTGTTGGAGCTTTACAGTAAGAGGTTGTGGGGTTAGATTGAAAGAGAGTGAAACTAGGAAGTGGCCAGCAGGGAATTAAATTTGAACAATAACAACCAGGGGTTCTGAATCACTAGAATGAAGTGGGTATGAAGCAGTAGTTTGGTAGAGTGGAAAGAAAATTGGAATCACTAAGGAATTAAATCAAATAAATTATCATTATCTACAGTGGTTTGTCATTAGATGGAACTGTCCCAGGACTTTAGGCAGCTTTGGTGTAACTGAAAAACAAGGGTGGAGGGGTTGCAATATGGAGAAAGGGCCTCAGCAAAGGCAAGGCAAGTGTTGTAGAGCTGTAGGTGACTGAAAATTATGCCTGCCGTTAGATCCATGGAAGAATACAGACAAAGCAGAACCTATGGAGCTGTCGGTGAATCAAGCAAGAAAGGATTTATAAAACATGTAGCATATTCCAGGTACTCTGCAAGATGCAAGAGATTCAAAGACAAAAGTGAATCTCTTCCCACCCTTGAGTTTACATTCCTTCAAGGGGGAAAAATATGTTCATGTATAATTATTTGCAAAATAGATACAAAGTACTTTTGAGAAGGGAAGCACCAGAAATCAAAAATTCTTCAGGAAAAAGAAAGTTGACCTTTGAAGCAAACTAGAGATTTTAAGAAGGAGAGGTAAGGAATGACTATATTTAAGAGGGGAAAGTTTATATTAAAGCACAAAAATAAGAGATGAATCATCGTGAGACAAACAACAAAAATTCCATGTTGATATTGGAAGTGCATGAAAAGGAATAATATATAACAAAGCTGGAGAGGCAGGGTGGGGTTAGGGTGGGAAGGATTTGAAATACCAAACAGAGGGATATATATTTCATCCTAGCAGTAAGAAAAATCCAGTCGAGTTACTAAATGAGAATACAGCTGGACCTATGTTTTAGGATAATTACTGAAAGCTTATAGAGAATGAAATAGAAGAGAAACAATACAGGAAACCAATTGAGAAATTAGGGGAAATTATCTAGTCAAGAGATGATGAGAGATTGAATGACAGTGGCTGTATGAATGGAGAGAAGAGAATGGATGTGAGATATGGTGTGTGTGCGCACATGTGTGTGTGTGTGTGTGTGTGTGCATGTGTGTGTGTGTGTGTGTGTGTGTGTGTGTGTGTGTGTGTGTGTGTGTGTGTGTGTGTGTTGGAAGAGGAAAAAACAAGATTTGGCAGCTGATTGGGTCTGTGGGGTAAGAGAAATGAAGAGCCAAAGATGATACCAATGTTTCAAACTTGAGAAATTTAAGACTGGACATATTCTCAATAGAAATAGAAAAGTTTGGAAGAGGGATGGTTTTAGGGGAAAGATCTGTTTAGGACATATTGAGTTTGAGATACCTATATCAAATAGAAAGCTGGGGATATAGCTCCTGACACTGTCTGTAGGACCTTAACCTTGGAACTTAAACTCTCTGGGCCTCAATTTCTTTCTTTTTTTTTTTTTTCCCTGAGGCAATTGGGGTTAAGTGACTTGCCTACGCCCACACAGCTACTCAGTAAGTGTCTGAGGCTGTATTTGAACTCAGGTCCTCCTGACTTCAGAGCCAGTTCTCTATCTACTCAGCCATCTTGTTTCCCCTGTCAATTTCTTTATCATGTAAAAATGTCATATAAAAATATGCAATGAAGAGAAACTAAGGCACAAAGTTCCAAAAATAACCTATTTATTAGCAAGGCTAGAAGTTTCCAGTAATAGAGATCAATGGTCTTTCATTAACCAAAGATATAATCTGTATCTTTGTACAACTGTTCAGTCAGAACAGCTTTTTATAGAGTTTAGTGGTTACACAAGGTCGTGTGATGCAAACTAAGCCAAAACTGTGATGGGTCTATAAGAAAGGCAAAGGGGGAGTTCCACATCACACTGACTGGCAAGAAGGGGTCTTCAGAATCCACAGCAATGTGGAGGTCACAGAGTCCCACGCCAGATACCACTCAGTACCACAGAGCAGTACAGGGCAAAGCATTTCCTGACCAGCTCAACTCATCTCCCCTTCATCTTCTTTCTCCCTCAAGAGACAAGATCAGCCCTTTAAATTAGGGTATCTAAACTCCTACAAACTCTAATGTTGAGGCTATATAATTAAATCTAAATCAGACCCAGAGATTAGTTTAACTCAAAACTCTTAACAATTTATCAATTTATAATCAATTTCACATTTGGAAGATCAAGAGGTTGAACTAGATTGCCTCAGAAATCCCTTTCAACCCTACATCTAGGCTTTATCCTACAATTATGATGCTTTGATTGAAGCTCATGAGTCAAGATCTGGAGATATTGATCATTTGCATAGAGATAATAGTCAAACCCATGGAAGTCGATGACATAATCAAATGAAATAATGTATTAAGAAAAACAAAAAGACCAAGAATAGAACCCTGGAGTTACATTGACAAAGGATGTGCCACGTGTGGCCGATGAGTTTGTGAAGAATTTTGAAAAGAAACAAGTCCTTAGGTAGGAGGAGAACACAGAGAGAAAAGTGAAAACCCCAGAGGAAAGGGTGGTCAGCCATGTCAGCTGCTTCTGAGAGGTCAAGAAGAATAGGGATTGAGAAAGGACCATGAGATTTGGTCATTTAAGGATTGTTGGAAATAAGACTTAGTTGAATGATAAGACAAAAAGCCAAGTTGCAAAAGGTTGAGAAAGGGGTGGGAAGAAAATAAGTAGAGACAAGAAATGTAAAGAGTTTCTTCTAGAATTTTAGTTGAGAATTGGGAACTATGGCCAAAGGATTATCAAATTGTGCCTATCCTTTGGTCCAGCAGTGTCTCTATACCAAAAAACTCATAAAAGGGGGAAAAGGACTCACACATGCAAAAATGTTTGTAATAGCCCTTTTTGTAGTGGCAAAGAGTTAGAAAGTGAATGGATGCCCCTCAGTTGGGGAATGACTGAATAAGTTATGGCATATGGATATAATGGAATATTATTGTTCTATAAGAAATAATGAGCAGGCTAATTTCAGAAAAGCCTAAAAAGACTTCCATGAACTGATGCTGAGTAAAATGAGCAAAACCAAGAGAATATTATACACAGTAACAAGACTATGTGATGATCAACTGTAATGGATTTTGCTCTTCTCAACAGTTAGATGATTCAGGGCAATTCTGATAGACTAGGGATGGAAAATGGCATCCACATTCAGAGAGAGAATTATGAACACTGAATATGGATCGAAGCATAGTATTTTCATCTTTTCATTTTTCTTACTCATGGTTTTTCCTTTTTGATTTAATTTTTCATATACAACATGACAAATATGAAAATATGCTTAAAATAATTGCACATATTTAATCTATATACTAGCTATCTTAGGGAGGGGAGAAGTAAGAGAAGAAGGGAGAAAAATTTGGGACACAAAGTCTTACAAAAATGAATGTTGAAAATTATCTTTATAAGTATTTGCAAAATAAAATATTATTGAATTTTTTAAATGAGGATTTTAGTTGAGAAAGGGAGGAGAGATAAGAAAGAACAACTTGAGGCAATGTTAGGTCCTAGTGAGGGTTTTTAATGGATGGGAAGAAACTTGGGCCTGTTGGTAGGCAGTAGGGAAGAAACCAGTAAATATGGGAAGGTTGAAAGTGAGGGAGCTAGGGGATGACTGTAGGGCTATCTGCTACAAACAATGAAAAGAGATATAAATCAAGAGTGTACACAGAGACAAAGAGAAGGGCCAACTCTTATCAGAGCCTGAAGTAAAGAGAAGGAGAATGGGGGGAGATATAGGGAATTCCCAGAGTTTTTGAGATGCAGAGAAAAAAGAAAATTTACATCAAATTAACTTTCTTTTTTAAGTTTAAAAAAATTAGATAAGAATCCTTAACTGAGAAGGTAGGGAAGGAGGTGGTATAGGAGACTTGCAAAGAGCAAATTTGGAATAGCCACTGTGGATAAAAATTCAATTAGGAAGAAATAAAAAGATTGCTTTGCTGCAGTAAGAGTCTAATTGAGGTTAGATAACATAAATTTTATAGTGGAACCATTCAGCTCAATTTTGGGACTTCCTCCAATTCAGTAGGAACAGAGGAGACAGATGGTGGGAGTAATCCAGAGTTGGGGTTTGGCCAGGCATGAGGGATATGACAGGAGAGCAAGGAATTTTAGAGGATAGTGTAAAAGTTGAACTGGCCAGCTCTAGGGCTGAGACTGGGAATGAAAGAAAAGGAAGGCAGACCAGGTGAATGGCAGTAGAAAATATTTTTGAGGGGCTGGAGGAATTAGAGGTAATTGGGAAAATCAGAATACGCTCTTTCAGGGAGCTGAAAAGGTCAGACTTTGATCTCATTGTTCATATGTGACCCTTGATTTCATGTTTCCATGGTTTTACACTGGCTGTGCCCCATGACAAGAATATACTACCTCATCACCAACCATTAGAATCCCTAGATTCTTTTACTCAACTCAATCTCTAACTTTTACATGAAGCATTTTTGATACCTCCTAATGCTAATGTTTTCCTCACCCAAAAAAATCTCCTAGTATCATTTTTGCTTATTTTATAGATATCTATGTGTGTGTGTGTGTATATATATATTTCTTCCCCAGAATGTAACTGCCTGAGAGCAGGAACCATTTCACTTTCATCCCAGTTCCTAGTACAGTACCTAACACATTGTAGGTACTTAACAAATACTTGCTTGCTTATTATTCTATAAATTACAGAAAGATGGACAGTTACATAGTGGAAGGAGAACAGGACTTGGAGTCAGAGCTCCTGGATTCAGATGCTGTTCTAATATCTCTATGAACATGTTTACTTGTTTACAATTCTGTTTTCTAATTTATAAAAAGAGGCTAATGGTAATGAACCAATTTCACAGGGTTGTTGTCTCAAATAAGATAACATACATAATGTGCTATATAAATATCAACTTTTTTATTCTTCACATATATCATTGACACTTTCAATAAACCCAACTGCTTCCTACAAGCAAAACCCAAATGATATTGTGTGGTTGTAAATCATGATATGCTGCCATCTTGGAAGAATCAGTTGTAAATAGCCTAGAGGACAATGGAAAATGACTGGTGGATTATAGGATATTCCATAGCATATTACTGATTATAACTAGCATGTGAGAAGTAGTATAAAAGTAGGTTTCAGAGGAACATAAGAAAGGAGCAGTGAGGGGGTGCAATAGATACAGCACCAGACCTGGAGTCAGGAGGCCCTGAATTTAATTTCAGATACTTCTGAGCTGTGTAACCCTGAGTAAGTCACTTAATTCCCCTCCAAAAAATAAATAAAAAAGAAAGGTAGGAAGAAAGAAAACAAATACTTATTACCTACTATGTGCAAAGCACTTTACAAATATTATTGCATTTGATCCTCACAACAGTCATAGAAATGCTATTATTAACCCCATTTTTTCTCAATTTTTAGATCAGGAAACTGAGGTAGGCAGATTAAATTACTTACCCAGGATCACACAGCAAGTAAGTAGTATCTGAAACCAGATTTTAAACTCAGGTCTGAGAAATTTCAACTATCATCTATTTGGCCAATTCAAGGAGATAAAAAGCTCTGCACTTCTAGACTCCCTTCTAATTACAATTGTGGACAGAATAGAGGAATGGCACAGGACTTGAGGTCAGGAGACCTAGGTTCAGGGCATAGTGCTGCCATTTTGTCCATTGAATTTCATTACCATTTCTACATTGATTATTTTCAAATTTATTTTCACTGCCCTAATTTCTTTGCCGACTTTCAGTCTTGCATCTCCAACTGCCTTTCAACCATTTTGAAATTGGATGTCAAATAAACAGCTTAAACTCACTATGTCCAAAACAGAACTTATTCTTTCCCCCTAAATCCTCCTCTACTTCTACATTCCTTATTACTGTAGAGTATAATATAGTTCTTAAGAAAAAGAAAAGAAAAGAAAAAAGGAGCTTCCCCACTGAAGACCAAACAACAGAGCTTCCTTCCTTCCTCCCTCCCTTCCTTCCTCCCTCCTTCTCTTCCTCCCTTCCTACTTTCCTTCCTACTTTCCTTCCTTCCTTCCTTGGTCTTCTCCTCCCACAATTACTTGCTTCTTTTTTCAACTAGATGAAAAAGACTATTCTTTGCCTCATTTCTTATCCAACTTTAATCACTGAATAGGCAGTTGCCTCAGTCAAACTGAGACCTGGGAAAGAACTTAACTTAAAAAAGCCAAGGTCTCTCACTGCTCCCAGAGCCATCTTCAGTCATCCTGATCTATATCTTGACACTGTACCCAGATGGCTCTGGATGAGGTATAAGGCTGGTGACTTTGTATAGCTTTCTCTCATTGAAATCTGATTCACTTGCATGTCATGGTTTCCCCTTTCTGAGGTCTCTTCCAGAACAAAGGAAAAAATAAGAGAGTAACATCATCCTCTCAATCGCTCAGGCTCACAATCTCAAAGTCATCCTGAATTAGTAACTGTTTCTCATGCCCCATATACAAACTATAGCTAAGGCTTGTCGATTTTAACTTTGTAACATCTCTTAAATAAGCCACCTTGTCTCTTCTGACACTTCCATCCTGCAGGTCTTCTGCACCTCATATCTTGAGTATTGTAAGAGGTTGTGGGTGGGTCTGTCAGCCTCAAGACCCTCCCTATTCCAATCTATTTTCCATTCTGACACTAAATTGATTTTCCTAAAATGCAGGTCCAATCATGTCACCCCACTCAGCTCAATAATCTCTGGTGGTTTCCCATGGCTTCAGGAAGGAAATACAAAATGCTTTGCTTTCTTTTCTTGTCAGAAATCTTAGGATGGTTGCCATTTCCTTCTCTAGTTCATTTTACAGATGAGGAAACTGAGGCAAACAAGGCCCCTTTTATTTAAAGATCCCATGTATGCCCTTTTTATAGTTGTAAGGAACTGGAAATTGAGTGGATGCCCATCAGTTAGGAATGGTTGAATAAGTTATGGTTTATGAATGTAATGGAATACTATTGTTCTATAAGAAAGAATGAGCAAGCTGATTTCAGAAAATCCTGGAAAGTCTTACATGAACTGATGTAAGTGACATGAGTGGAACCAAGAAATATTACACACACCAACAACAAACCAAGGGATGATCAACTGTGATTGAGTTTCTGTAGTTTTCATAGTGAGGTGATTCCAAGCCAATTCCAATAGACTTGTGATAGAAAAAGCTATCCGCATCCAGAAAAAGAACCATGTAGACTGAATGTGGACCAAAGCAGTGTTTTCACCTTTTTTTGATGTTGTTATTGTTTGTTTGTGTTTTTCCCTCTTTGTTGTGTTTTTTTCTTCCTTTTGATATAATTTTTCTTGGGCAACATAAAGAATCTGGCAATATGTTCAGAAGAATTGAATTTATTTAACCTATAGGTAGAATGCTTGCTGTCTGGGGTGGGGGAGGGGAGGACATAGAGGAAGGAGGGAGAAAATTTTGAAATACAGGGTTTTGTAAGGATTAATATTCAAAGCTATCTTTGCATATATTTGGAAAAATAAAAAAAAACTACTATTTTTAAAAATACATAAAGATCACATGCATGTTCCTCAGGCGCTATCATGGGCTGGAAGTGAGTATACCTAGTAATAGAACTGCTGGGCTCATTTTTGTTACCTAGATGTTGAATGACTTTGGGGGGGATTGGGAGAGGAGGGGTGTGATTGAACTGGATGACCTGGTAAGAACCTGCCTGACCCTAGGTTCATGGTCTCATGACTATGAAATTTCTGCTCTTCTTTGAGCTTTGTTGTTCGGTCATTTTTCAGTTGTGCCTGACTCTCTGTGATCTCATTCGGGTTTGGGTGGGGGCTTTTTGTGGGGAGGGTTTAATTTTTTGGCAGGAATGATGTCTTTTCTTCTCCAACTCATTTTACAGATAAAGGCAAATGAAATGACTTTCCCATCAGTGAGTCTTGATTTGAATTCAAATCTTCCTGACTCTTACACTGCTGCTCTATCCACTGTGCCACCTCGCTGACATGATTCTTTGAATTTGAGTACATATTCATTCTTTCAACACTTATTAAGTACCTACTGCATACAGAGCAATATGGCAGTGACTAAGGGATACTCAAAGTTTAGATAAGATATATCAGTCTGATTATAAGATACAAGACATCAACAGAGATAGCTGCTGTATATCACAATAAAACACATACTGCAGCCACATGTGAGCTTTGAGGGAGAAGATCATTAACAACTGGGGAAAATATTTAGCAATTGAATTGAATTTTAAAGGATGAATAAGAATATGACAGGTACAGAGGGAAAGATAAGTTTATTCCAGGTATTAACAATAATAATAACAAAAACATGGGAAAAAAGTACAGTAGAGAAATCCTTACTAAATTATGCTTATCTGGCATCTTCCTATTCAAGGAAAATGCCTTCATATTTAGCCCCTCATTTCAGCCACTTCACACTATAAGAGTTGAGAAGGCATTACTCTCTCCTTGTTATAGAACAAAGGGGGTCACAAAATCTAGGTTCTGATGCTTCCTCCAATCTTCTCTGAATCAAGTCAGTTTTTGTTTCCTCATCTATAAAATGGAGACAAAAGAAAGTCTAGATGAAGCAGGGGATAGAGCACCAGCCCTGAAGTCAGGAGGACCGGAGTTCAAATCTGGCCTCAGACACTTAACACTTCCTGGCTGTGTGACCCTGGGTAAGTCACTTAACCCCAATTGCCCCAGGGGGGGAAACAATCTAATGTAGATAGAGAGCTTTGGAATCATAGACCTGGATTCAAATCCTGACTCCTGATTCCCCCTCCTTGGGCAAGTAACTTTAACCCTCAATGGCTGGGACAACCCTTTAAGACTATAAATTATAAAAAAAAACAATTTTTCTTATGTGTTGGTAGAATCAATTTCTTTACTGAGAATTCCCAACACCAGTGAATTTGCAGGTCCAGGTTCTCACTTCCCACCTACCCTCCTGGAAGAATTACCACCTATACCCATCCCCAAGTGATTTGCCCCCAAGTGACTGAAGTCCAGGCTACCTCATCAGCCCCTTGCTATGATCACTGGTCCAATCATGACCCACTTCTCAATAAACCCCTGAAGCTGATTCCCAAAGGATCCAGGCTTTTGGTTTTCCTAGGGAACTAGTGGAAGGCTGAAGGAGTTAAGGGGGCTGCTCCCAAACGCTGGCCTTCTCCCACCCCAGCATCTGCATCTGCCCTGGTTGGATTTAATGAGAAACCCAGACACCTCATAAGTGACTATACAAACAACTTCTGGGACAACCACTAACTCATTCAGCAGAGAGAGACCCAGAGTTGCCAACACTTTGAGGGAAGATAAGTGAATGGAAAGACCAAGGGGAAAGAGGGTGGGTTTATAGCAGCCAGTCAACAGAAGGATTTTTGCACATTTGTCTGCAAAACTCTCTCTCAAAAGTCAAACTTCTTAGCAGGTTCCTTAGGGAGCCAGAATTAGAGCTCACCAGCCCCCAACTTCACAATATTTGATTAGGAATTTTGGGGCGGGACCCCTGGCTGGCATACACCAGCACACACTCCAATACTCTTTTTCTACACACACACACACACACACACACACACACACACACACACACACACACACACATCTGCCAATCCAGAGAAGACTAGACGGAGAGACGTGGTCGCTTTCTAAGAGAGACAACTCTCTTAGGTAAGTTTATTCATTTTTGTCTCCTTTTGGTACTTGGTATCCCTGATGGAGAGGCAGGAAAAAAGGGAAAAGAAGAAGTATGAGTCAGAGGAGGAATCATTCCTTTTCCCAGCCCCTAACGCCAGTGACAATTCCAGAGATGCTAGAGCGAGGAGGGGGGGTGGGGAGGAGAGAAGGCTTGCAGGATTTCCCTCGGTGTGTGTCTGCCTTGACTTTTCCACTTGAGGACTCCTGAATCTTATCTGTGAAAAAGTGATCAGGTAAGTGCATAGGACAGCTGCTGCTTTTTAAATTCTATTTCCCAGCTCTATAAGTGCCTTTGGCTTACTCTACTGGGGGCTGCCCACATGAAACTCTGTGTACCAAGATACAGGTGAGCTAGGCTCAAGAGAAAAGTGGGTGAGGGGTCCTGTTGTCATTAGGTAGTTATTAATCCTTACTAAATGATTAGTTATTAATCCAGATTGGAGATGTTAATTTCTTTGCTTCAGAAAGAATGTGGGTGAGGGTATTCTGCTATTATTAATTATGAATCCAGATGTGAAGGTATTAATTTCTCAGTCTCCAGAAAAATGTGAGTGAAAAGTACTGCTGCTATTAAATAGCTATTAATCTATTTATTAATCCAGATTGGAGATGTTAATTTCTCAGTGGTGGATATAGATGAGGAAAGCAAGAAAAAAAGAGAGAAATAAAAACACAGAAACAGATAGGGAAAAAAAAAAGAAGCAGAATTTTTTTTAAAAGGAAGCAGAAGGGGAGGGATGATAAAAGAGAAAGAAGAAAAACAAAGAAGAGAGAGGAAGAATGTATTTCCATGAAAGGGGAAGGTAGCACATAGAGTGGTGCCCTCACCCCAAATTCTAACTCTTAAGATGTTCCTCTTGCAAAACTTCAAATTCCTCTGTTATTGGGTATCCACTACAGGTCTGTCTTAAATAGGAAAGAATTGCCTTTGAAAAGTAGGGATGGACAGCTAGGTAAGATATGCCAGCCAGGGATCCCACCCCAAAGGTAGGGACTGTCCAGGGGAAAGGTAAGAACAGCACCAGAAATGCTTCTTGGAAAAGGATAAATTCTTACCAAAATGCCTAGTCTAGGAGAAGTGGAAATGGAGACAATGTTTCTCTATGCCAATCTTCTCCCTCCTCTCAAATCCACCCCCCCCCCCACCAGCAGCTACCTTAGTCCAGCAGAAGCAGAGAGGTTATGCATGGAAAAATATGTGGTTGGCAGTGGGCAGTTCCATCCATCTTCACTTGTTTCTGGAGCCAAGGGCCGGCCAGCATGCCCAGGCTGTGGGGCAGCCGAGTCTATTCCTAAGGAACACTATGAGCTCTTTGTCTAAAATCTGAGTCTGCCTGAGAACAGGCCAGGGATCTTGTTCCCCCAGCAACCCCAGGGCTTATTGGGACTCAATAATCCTTACTTAGAAAGCTAATAGCAGCAGAATTTGGGGGAGATCTCTCAATTCCTCCAACATATGTCTGTTTAAAGAAGCCCAGGGAGAAGTCATGTCCAGGAAGGTGGGCTCCCTCCATGCCCAATGTCACACGAATTTGGGGGTCTATCTCTTCAGCAGATGTAATGAAATGCTTTCCTTTGTTTTCTATTCTAAGAGTCTAAGATGATACAGTGGGGAAGATGTTCTGTTGCTTAGTCTTCCTATGACCTTGGACAAATTAATTCTTTCCTCTGAGCCTCAGTTTCAACTGTAAAATGAAGGGATGCAATGACTCTATGGTCCCTTCCAGCTGATTCTTTAACACCATTACTTTTCTCCTACTCAGAGCTGCCAGTGTTCAATAGTTATGAAGATAATACTTGAAATGATCGTAGTAACCTCTATTCTGAGGGACCTTCCAGTCTGATAGGAAACAGATAGGGCTGAGTGTGTTTGAAAATTGAGGATTCATTTCTAGGAATTTGATTCTCCATCTCTGGAAAGTGCCCACCATCCCCACTCGTGGAGTAGGCACGTGGCGGGGATGAATGCGATGGTGGCTTAACTGCACTTGGTGTGCTTGATGCCCATTTTCCTCACCTACAGACCTTCCTAAAAGGTGAAATGCCTTCTCTCCCCACCAAGCTCTCCTCCAATCCAATGTTCTCATCCAATCAATGTGGTTAGCATGGTGGCAGTGAGCCGTGGAGCGCCATGGGTGATCTAGGCAAGGGGCCTAGCAAGTCAGATGCCAACACTCGGTGCCCTCTGGAGAGAAAATGACATTCCTAGATCATCCCTGCCAGGCAGGTATCTTGGCAAGAGATGGATGAATTGAAAAGGGGGTGATGTCAGAAGACTCTCAGGCAGTAACCATCTGAAAGAGCCTGGGAATAGTCAGAGGATCATAAAGTCAGAGCTGGAAGAGATAATCTAGCCTCAAGTCACTTCAAAGTATCCCAAGGCATCTAGGAAAAAATCAGAAGGCTTTGAAGCCTTGAAGAAGGCTCCATGGGAAATGTGTCATTGTCCCGGGAAGCCCCGAAGTGATCACACTTGACCCAATGTAACCTACAGGGTCCTAAAGGCTCCAAAGGCTTCCAAGTCCAATTTCAAGGTCCTTCCCAGCCTGGAAGAGTCATACTCTGGGACCATCAGGAGAAGAGCTTGGTTTCTTAATTCACCCTCTTAGGTGGTCAACACTCTGTGTGCCCTTTGGGTCTGTGTCCCCCAGTACAGAAGCATATATGGAGTTACTGGGATAAAATTCAGATAAAAGCAGGCAGTACAGGGCCATAGATCATTAAACTAACTCAAAGATTAACCAGTCCATCTGTTTATTCTTACAAATGAGGAAACCAGGGTTCAGGGACAAGCAAGATCTGAGATCGCAGAACAGCCAGATCCTGAAAGAAATGAAATTCAGCTCCTACCCTTGGGGAATTTTCATTCTAAAGGGAATGTTTGATCTGGTCTGATGGCTTCTTCAACTCCATGTTTTGCTTTCTTTGGCTTCCTCTAAGTCTCAGTTACAATCCCATCTTCTACAGGAAAGTTTTCCCAACCTCTCTTAATCCTAATACCTTCCCTCTCTTAATTATTTGTTATTTTTCTTATATATAAGTTATTTTTTACATATTTATTTGCTTGATGTCTTTCCTTTTAGACTGTGAGGTCCTTGAGAACAGGGGCTGTCTTTGCCTCTTTTTGTAACCTCTTTCCTTATTACAATATTTGGCACATAGAGGTTGCTTAATAAATATTTATTGATTAATTGATGGAAGAGACCTGGTCTTTATCCTTGGGAAACCTCAGTCTGAGAAAGACGGCATAGTCCCTGCCTTTAATATTCTTCCAATCTGATGAAGACAACCAGACAAACAGACATCTGCCTGGCTACCTTGGATACAGATATCCTAAATGATCGTCATGATTCCAGAGGACCAATAATAAAATATGCCATCTAATTCCTATCAGAGAGCTTACGGTGCAGAATTGGACATGACCAATATGGGAGTTGGTTTTGCTAGACAACTTTATTTATTACAAGGGTTTGGGGTTTCTCCTCCCTCTGAAAGGAGAAAGGATTGGGGAGGGGAAGGAAATGGGTGTTTGTAAACTGAAAAATGTAACTTTACAGCAAATATTATATAGCCAAGAATATGCACATTCCAGCTCACTCTATCTTCTCTCCCCTGACAGGTACCAGAGACAAAATGCAGTGGGTGCCCCTACTGCTTCTGGCTGGGCTTTGCTCCATCTCCTGGGCCCAGTATGAAGATGACACTCATTGGTGGTTCCACTACCTTCGAAGCCAGCAGTCGACATATTACGATCCCTATGACCCTTATGAGCCCTACGAGCCCTATCCCTATGGAGTGGAAGAAGGTCCTGCCTACGCCTATGGCAGTCAGCCTCCCCCCGAGCCCCGAGACTGCCCCCAAGAATGTGACTGCCCTCCCACCTTCCCCACAGCCATGTATTGTGACAACAGAAACCTCAAGTACCTGCCTTTTGTCCCTTCTCGGATGAAGTACGTCTATTTCCAGAACAACCAGATTTCAGCCATTCAGGAAGCCGTCTTTGACAACGCCACTGGACTGCTCTGGATTGCTCTCCATGGTAACCAGATCACCAGTGATAAGATTGGCAGGAGAGTCTTCTCCAAGCTGAAGCACCTGGAGAGGCTGTACCTGGACCACAACAACCTGACCCGGATGCCCGGTCCCCTGCCCAGATCCCTGAGGGAACTCCATCTGGACCACAACCAAATCTCCCGCGTGCCCAACAATGCTCTGGAAGGCCTGGAGAACCTGACCGCCCTGTACCTTCAGCACAATGAGATCCAAGAGGTGGGGACTGCGATGCGGGGTCTCCGATCACTAATCATGCTGGATCTGAGCTATAACCACCTCCGGAGGCTGCCCGACGGACTGCCTGCTGCCCTCGAGCAGCTGTACCTGGAGCACAACAATGTCTACACTGTCCCAGATAGTTATTTCCGGGGGTCACCCAAGTTGCTCTATGTGCGACTGTCTCACAACAGTCTTACCAACAACGGGTTGTCCACCAACACCTTCAACGCCAGTAGTCTCCTTGAGCTCGACCTCTCCTACAACCAGCTGCAGAAGATACCACCAGTCAACACCAACCTGGAGAATCTCTATCTTCAAGGCAATCGGATCAATGGTGAGGCTTGGGGATGAGAGATGGGGATGAGAGTTATCTTTTCTTGCCCAAATTATAAATTTAATGGCCTCCCATGGGACCGACTGGTCCTGTACCCATTGGGTTCGGGGCTTTAGTTTGCTCCTCCTTACAATAAACTAGTTCCCATCAGCAGCACCACTAAGGGCTCACCAATTGGTGCCAGACTTGGCGTGAGCATAGGATTGGCTTAACTCACTATAGCTCAGAAGCCCTGGCTCAGGGGATCCTCCCATCTCAGTTCCCCCTATAGCACGGATTGCAGGTATGTGTTCACACGCTGGGTAGATGGTTGGAACTTTATGGAGCATTGGCTAGTAGGCCACCCTAGCTGGAGAGCAGCAGGAAATTTGTCCTAGTAGGAAGTAGCACAAGTTATATTAGGAAGAACATTGGGTTTCTTTCTTTGTTTTTTTTTTTTTTTTTTTTTTTTTAATTGGGATTCTATATTAGAAAAAAATAGAAAATTACTTGTTAAACTTAGAATATACAGAGAATTTAAAAGCCTTTAATGCCATAAATAGCTAAATTCTCTAGACCAGTAGTTATGGGTCAAAATTAATTGCCTATAGGGCAATGTTATAAGATACTAGAAGGTATCAAGCGATGTTAACAGTCTGGACTATAGCAAAATTCAAAACCTGTTGGGCCTAATAATTTGCATTTATTTGACTCTATCTCTTGTAACACCTTTATTTCACCCTGGAGCCTCACCTTAAGGTTCTAAGTCCCTGGTTTGTCACTATTTTATCCTCCAAAATGGGTTTTTTGACTTGTTTTGTTTTTCCATCAGATGAACCCACATTTTTCATTTGCCATTTTAATGCAGAGTAATTGTCTAGAAACCCCTTAATAAATTTAAAAACCCTTCAGATAGGCCTTTGTTCATTAAGAGCCTTTCCTGGCAGGGCAAATCCATTATGGACCCCTCCTAGCAACTGCTTGAAATATTAATAAATATGTGTTTCTAATAGGTCAGACCCATAAAACACAAGATGTAATGACTTATTTTTATTGATTACCACAGGAAAAAGGAGCTCTAGATTTAAATTTACAAGGAGTAGCCATAAGTAAAATTATCACATCTTAGAGTTTGTTTCCCTATATGTAAAACAGGGCACTATAGTATATGCACTATCTACCTCACCAGATTGCTATAAGGAAAAGAATAATACAAATAAATAAAATAAAGCAATAAAATAAATATATATTTGTATAGGACTTTAAGATTTGCAAAGCATTTTACATGTTTTATTGTTTGATATAGCACCTACCTCATATAACAAAGTGTGAGACAGATATGATTCAATATGACAATATATTACAAGATTTATATTATATTATAGTGACTTGTTCAGGTTCATACAGTTAGTAATTGTCCAGAATTCTAATCACTAAGTCTAGTACACTTTGTAAAACTTAAAAATGGGAGTAAATATGAATTATCATTGTGAACAAAGGTACAGTGAGTCTAGCCCCCTGCAAGTGAATCAACAAGATTTCTCTTTTCTAAAAGCTTCTACATTCAGACCTAACTAAAATAAAAAGAACCAGCCTCCAGCTCTCCAAGAACTTTCACTCTCAGACAACAAACAGCTAGTATTGACAGTGAATGAAAGCATTATTTTGTAATGAGATTACCCAGGTGCTCTTTAACTCACTTTCCTAATGAGGTCTCACGTTTAGCATAAACCTAGTTCAACCAAAAGCTTTTGAGGTCTTAATCCTAGCTGGGAGGGACTGGACCAGCATTTAATCTCCTCCTTCTAACAACAAAATTCTCTTTTCCCCAAGATAAAGTAGGACTCATTAATGCCCCAGGGTAAGGATTTTAAAGACCTAAACTGTTACAAGAGAAATGCTCAGAGAGAAATGCCTTTTTTTCTTTCTTAGGCTTGTCTCTTTTTGTGATTAAGCGGACTAGAGAAGACAGGGAATCCAAAAGGATGGAAAGCCCACTCCCAAAAACATATCAGGGAGGTTGGTGATGGGGTGGGCATAAGATAATGAGCTTTAGGGAAAGTTTACAGTTTTACCATTGGCTTCCAGCCCAAGCTGGTTTTCTTGAAAACCATTTAGCTTCTCCTGGGTCTTCCTATCCCAAGAAAGCTTTTCTCTAAAAAGCTGTATTCTGCAAAAGGCTGGGCATTCATGCATTCAGCGGGGCTGAGCCACCATCTGATCGTGGTACACACTTAAGGTTTAGTTGTTGCCTTAGAACCAAACTACTCCCTCTTGAAAGACCTTCTAAAGGCTAACCTGACAGCAGAGCTTAACTTTCTTTCTTCTTTTTCTTTTTTTTTAAATAATATTTTAAGGGGGCAGCTAAGTGGCGCAGTGGATAGAGCACCAGCCTTGAATTCAGGAGGACCCGAGTTTAAATCTGGTCTCAGACACTTAGCACTTCCTAGCTGTGTGACCCTGGGCAAGTCACTTCACCCCAGCCTCTGTGTGTGTGTGTGTGTGTGTGTGTGTGTGTGTGTGTGTGTGTGTGTGTGTGTGTGTATATGTATGTATGTATTATTCTTCAAAATACATGAAAGGATAGTTTTCCACATTTACTTTTGTAGAACTTTGTATTCCAAATTTTTCTCTCTCTCTTTCTCCCTCTCCCTTCCCCAAAATAATAAGCAATCGGATATAGGTTAAATATGGGCAGTTCTCTTAAAAAAAAAAAAAATCAGATCAAAAGGGGAAAAAACACACTAGAGTGGAGGGAAGCAAACAAACAAACAAACAACAACAACAACAACAAAAGGTGAAAATATTATACTTGATCCACATTCAATCTCCATAGTTCTCTCTCTGAAATGGATGGCACTCTCCATCACATCTACTGGAATCGCCTTGAATCTCCTCATTGTTGAAAAGAGCCAGGTCCATCACAGTTGATCAACACATAATCTTCTTGTTGCTGTGTACAATGTTCTCTTGATTCTGCTCACTTCACTCAGCATTAGTTCATGCAAGTTTTTCCAGAACTTTCTGAAATCATCCTGCTGGTCATTTCTTACAGAACAATAATATTCCATAATATTCATATACTCTAACTTATTCAGCCATCCCCTAACTGAAGGGCACCCAATCAATTTTCAATTCCTCGTCACTACAAATAGGGCTGCCACAAACATTTTTGTACATTTAGGTTTTTTTCACTCTTTTATGATCTCTTTGGGATACAAATCCAGTATCATTTGATTTGCTGAATCAAAGGGTATGCATAGTTTTATCGCTCTTTGGGCATAGTTCCAAATTGCAGAGCTTAATTTTCAAGAGGAGTTCTTACCTCCCAATCCAGAGCCATCTTCTGTATTTCTGCATAACTTCGAGGCTTCATCTTGAACATATGACCTGAAAGAGCATCCTATACTTTGGGGTAGAATAGATTATTTTTGTCATGATAGAAAGTTCTACTTTCTATCTATTTTAATTTTTTCTGCATTCCCAAATCTCTCCGGCAGTATAAAACCAATTGCCATTTGTCTTATCAGTTATCACTTACCACCACTGCCACGAAGATAGTGGGGGAATAACAAGAAAATAGGAAAACCAACTTGAAGTAAAAAAAAGACCTAGGTTCAAATATTATCTCAGACACTTACTCTGTGATCCTCTTTACCTCAAATTCTTCTTTTGGACTCAATGGACACTAAATTCCCCTCTGGCTCTGATCCTCTGTTCTCTTCTAGGACTAAAAGACTAACTCTAAGTTTCTGCTCCTAACCTTCTCTTCTCTAGACATAACCTCAATTTCTTATTTCTTTCCGTCCCACTTACGATTATTTTATTGCAAAGATGCAGAAAACAGAGTTTCAGATAAAAGTTAGGGTTTACCTAAGTTCATATAGACAAGAATACTAGAATCCATGAATCTTAAATTCATTCATTGGGCTCCCAAAGCATAGTATCTTAGAGTTGTTGATTACTCATTGACCCTTCTCTGATTCAAAATAATGGCAGAAGATGGACTTCCTATTGCTTCAGATATTCTCTCTAGAGAGTGGAAAAGTATATACTGAGATCTAGAAGGGACCTTAAAGGCTACCTAGTTTGGGGACATCTAGATGGGGCAGTAGATAGAGCACTAGCCTTGTGTGACTCTGGGCAAGTCACTTAATCTCAATAGTCTCACGAAAATAAAATAAAACGAAAAACTTCAACAATTACCTAATTCAATCCCCACAGTTTGAAAGTGGGGAAAGTGAGGCACAGGGACAAAAAGTGATTTGTTCATGTTAGTAAACAGGGTTAGGATTTGAACTCAGGTCCTCTGACTCTAAGTAAGTGTCTTTTTTTATGGTATTACTTTGCCTTCTAGCCAGAGATTCTGGCTCTCGGCGCAGCAGCCTGGGGAATGAGAATGATCAAATTCCTGAAGCCAATGGGCATGAGGTAGAATGATGGACAGGCTGCTCCCTCCCTGCCCCCTCCTCCCATCAGCATATCCTTCAGCTTTTCCAGCTTGGCAGCAGCAGAGGAACACAGCTCACAATGTTATTTCAAAACCCTGGGATCCATCGAAGCAGGGCGGGTGTACTAGGAGGAATTTGGAAAGACTTAGGTCAGTGTTTAATCTGGGCTGAGAAATGTCTTCCCACTGTCTCTAACAGAAGCCCTGTCCCATTCATCATCACTCTTTAGAGCTAAATGGAGGGGTTCGGTATGTCTAGTTTAGTGGAAAGGAATCTACAAGGCACCATGAGCATAAATATATGTCTATCTGGGTGAACACAAAGTATATACATAAACATTTGCAACCCAAATGGTTAGCACAGTCTGGGCACCTTGACAAAGCATTCCTACCTGAGCCCCCCCTCCCTATCCCAGGTCTGGGACTAAGCCTCCAGCCAAACTCCAGACTGAGCTGCTACATATTTGCTGTGGGACCTTGGAAACAGACCTTGCCCCTCTTTTGTACTATCATCTCTTTTCTGTGGGTAGAGGAGCTCTCCAAAGACCATAGAAGCCATTCTCCTGCCTCCAAAGAGGAGTCCACAAAAATAGTTCCGTTATTATGGCACTGCTTTCCGGGAGATCTATGGGAAAGGACATTTTCCAGCCTCCCCAAAAATTCCTTCCAGATTCTAAAACAACTTTTGGTAGTCTGGAAATCCTTGCCTATGTCTCAGTACAGATCCAGAGGCCATGTAATATAGTTCCTAAAGTCAGGAGGACTTCTCCATGCATCAGTTTTCTTATGCAGGGTGATGTGGAGAGGTGAATTTGATGACCTCAGAGTTCCCTTCAGCTATAATTCTAGGATCCTATGCTCCTGAACTATAGCAGCAGCTCTATTTTGTGGATCTAAAATAGTCACTTATGTATATTAACACTGTTAATTTTTCTTCATCTCTTCTCCAACTGATTCCAACTATTTTCATTTGTCCTCATCCATCTACTTTTGTTTTCCAAATGGTTTCTTTCAAGGTAACTAATCCTTATTTTCCTTCTCCCAAATTACAAAATGTCAAAGCTGAAAAGGGCCTTATATTTTATAGTTCAACCTCCTGATTTGGATAGGTAAGGAAACTGAGGCCCATAAAAGGGGGATAATTTTTCCAAGGTCACATAGCTCTTGTGTAGCAAAACTGGAGCTAGAAAGCATACTTTTTTAATCAGGATGACTTATCTTCATGAGTTCAAATCCAGCTTCAGACACTCACTAGCTCTATGACACTAGACAAGTCACTTAACTCTGTTTGCCTCAGTTTTTTCAACTGTAAAATAGGTTGGAGAAAGAAATGGCAAACCAGTCCAGTATCTTTGCCAAAAACAAAACAAAACAAATAGGGTCACAAAGAATTGGACAGCAACAACACCAGCACCATTTGTTCCCTCTATATCTCAGTTATAAAATCATCACATGAGTCCAAACCCTCATGGGCTGATCTAAATCTAACTGACAAGCTCAAATGGATAATGAGTATCTGAGATAGGATTTGAATTCAGACCTCTAGGTCTCTGAGTCTAATGTTCCATCTACAATACTATATTTCACTTTCCAGTTCCCAAACTCAGAACTTAGAGGGAGGGTCCCTGCTACCTAGAGGGGGAGAGAAAAATGACCCTGAGGAAACAGTTCTAGAATAACCCAAAGATCAGCTTCCTGCATCCTTAGATGCAGTCTCTGCTTACCCTGTAGACACCACATTGGACAGGGAATATCCTGAAGAACAGCTAAAGGAAGGGTCAACAGTCATTTCCTCCCCCCAAGTCTATGAATGCTCCTTTGCATATAAGGGGCCACAGAGTCCTCTCAGCTTCTCAAAACTGTTAGAACACTGACCAGCAATGGAGCGGGCAATGACCATGGCTTGGCTCTTTCTCTTAGGATCCCCAGCACAGCAGGTTTTGCAGAGGAATGCCACATTTATCTAAAATAGGAAGTATGCTGGGAAAGCAAGATCATTTAGACCAACTGAGGCCAGCAGAGAAAGAATGGGCCAAGTTCTAGTTATAGAAAATAAAGTGAAAGCCACAAACTCAAGATTGTGATTGTGATTGAATAGATTTGGAACTAGGGCAGGCCATATGATATAATAGAAAATATACTGAACTCATAAGCAGAAGACCTTCTAGTTTTTGCTCTGACCCTAACTAGCTAGCTATGTGACCTTCAATTTCCATATCTTTAAAATTAGAGACTAGAATAATCTCTTAAGAATCTTCTTCATCATCTGATCTTTCTCCATTAGATGGTAAGCTCCTTGAGGGCAGGGACTGTCTCTTTTTCTTGTTTGTATTCCCAGCACTTTTCATAGTGCCTGGTACATTTTGGGTACTCAAAAAATGTTTATTAAATTGAATCCTGGAATTCTTAGTTCCTAAGGGAGCTTTAAGAACCTTTTCACCGAAGCAACCAAAAAGCATTTATTAAGTGCTTACTATGTGCCAGGCACTAAGATTACAAATACAAATAATCCGGCATTGTAAAGAAAAGGGAAATGGATTAAAAAAAATTAATCTGCAAGAGGCAAAGGAACTCTTTCTTTGACCTCTGGAGGTCCTACGCACTCTGAGTGGGCTATGATTTTCAAGCTTTTCAAGTGTCATTCTTACCCATGAAAGACTTTCTGTTCTCTCCTTTGGCAGAGTACAGACTGGGAGAGATAGTGTACACTTTATATGCCCACCAAGCTCTGATGCTTAGAGGTACTTATCTCTAGGCTTAATCTCCCTCTCTCTGATTTCCTGCCACTTTCTGTATCTGCAAAATGACAAGAGTGATTTGAGATCTGAATCCCTCCACTTTTGCCCTCTTGCTCATTGCAGTTCCCTGGGGAACTTCCCTATCCAGAAGCTAACAATCAGTGTTTCTCATATGCAAGCTTTTCTTCCAAACTGCTGTGCTGCGGCCCTCTTTCTGTTCCATGCTGATGACAGATGAGAAAAATTGTTCCTCCTAACTCACCAGAATTTCCAGGACTATAAAGTCTAACTTGTGGCCTGCAGATCACAAAGCTCAGATCTGTGACATCAGTGGATAGGTTCATTCCCTTCTCCAGTTTTCAGATGGTTCTAAGCCTCAGAGCTCCAACTCCATCTTATCCCTAATTTATATCCTACTAATATCATCAGAAAAGATGAGCATGGCCCCTGTAAGGGCAGAAATCAGGAAAAGGCTCAGAAGGAAATGGGACAAGTTGAGATTAGAAGGAATCTAGGGATTCTACGACATGTGTGGAATGGAATGGAAGGCAGTCTATGTAATGACATGGAGATGGAATATGGGATACGAGGAATTTGGAGTGTTTTACTGGAAAATAGAATGTTTAAAGGGAAGTAATGTATACTAACTTGGAATACTAAGCTAAACACAGATGGCACAGGATTTTAAAGGCCACACAGAGAAGTACTTTATCCTGGAGGCAAGAGATAGTCACTATGCAGGGGAGCAAGAGGTAGTTATTCTGTAGGATAGTGACATGAGCAAAGTGACATGTGCTTTAAGAATATAAATTTAATTCTGACCCTTAATGACTATGTGATAGTCAATTTACCTAACTTTGAGACTCAGTGCCTTTCTTTGTAAAATAAAAAAGATGGATGATTTCCAACCTCCAGCATTAACCATATCCTATGATTCAAGAAGCCAATCCCTGGATGTTCTACACAGAAGCACTATCTCAACCAGCCCAAAGAGGCTGCCTAATATTCTTTGACTTGTTAGGGGAGAAGGTCTGAGATACTCAGAATGTGTCCGGGTCTCTAACTGGGATTCTTGCCTCCCTCTCCCTCTTCTCCCCACAGAGTTTTCCATCAGTAGCTTCTGCACTGTCGTTGATGTCATGAACTTCTCCAAGCTCCAGGTGCTGAGACTGGATGGGAATGAGATCCAGCGCAGCGCCGTACCTGTTGATGCTCCCCTCTGCCTTCGCCTGGCCAGCCTCATTGAGATCTGATCCATCTCCTTCACTGGGCCCCAAGGGGAGGGAGAAGTGGCCCAGGGGAGGGAACTCTGATCAGAGATGTCAGCAGTTGCTCACTGCCCCATTGTGTCTGGCTTGATGGTTTGGTTTGGCTTTTGCTGGAAGATCTGGGACTGCCCCATGTGAGTGTGAGGGTCTTACCTATGGTTATCAACATTGTAACAAAAACTAACCATAATCAGAGGCATCAGTAACCATCAATCAGCCTCTGTGATAAGATATTAGTCATATGTCTCAAAACTGGCCAGATGGCCACCATAGTCACCCCCAAGATGGGCATCCAATGGATCCCTAATTCATTGTCTCCTTTTAAATAAAGTTAGATTACAGGGGGTGGGTGGGAATGATGCAGGATTTAGGCATATACCTAGTAATCTCATGAGGAAGCCATCACTTTGAAAGGGCCAGAAGTTGGTGGGAGACCTAAATGATGTCATTCTCAACAATTCCTGGAAATCCCACTCCCCAAATTTACAATCTTTCAAAGGTAAACTCAGGGGTCTGGGATCATGGAAAGAAATCTTTTTATATTGGGTAAATGCTGCCAAGCTTTCCTGTTGGATGCAAACAATCCCCACTGACCAGTTGTTTCTCTTAGCCTTCTCAGGAAGTTTCTTCAAGCAAAAACTTGAGTTAACTAATACTCCCTACCTTGCTCTATCCTGATTCTCTTTCAATGAGCAACATTTGACATTGCCTCTGCCCATAGACAGAGTTTTCCTCTGGGGCCCCACTACAACCATAGTTCAAAATACACTTTTTATCTAACTCCCTTCTCTGAGTTTCCCACAATCCCCCAAACCTTTTTCCCATGAAAGCCTCTTCCATATTTGAGATGTTCTGCTGTGAGACAGGTAATACGATACATGAGCTTTTGCTCTATGGCCTATAGGGAAACCTACACTTTTTCAGAAGTGGAAAAAAATAACAATAATATACTTCTTTCCAACTCTACCCCTTGGAAAATATCATACTGTAGGCCATTAATACCCAGAAGTCTCATCCCTTAAATGTCCTGGCATCCTAGCAATTTCCTTAGTCTATTGAAAGGCATTTACCTTAGCTTCTACTAAGCTTTCCATAACTAGACAGTGGTTATCTTACTCAGAGAAGGGATTTTCTATTCATAATCAGACTACATAAGACAAGCAGACTTTGTACAGTTTTTCAGGAAAACTGAGAAATCAGCTAACAAATCCCCTGACTTCACAGATGTCAGCAATTCCATCCATTCCTCTGTTTCTATCCTTCTTTGCCATTAGACCAGTCCAGGAAGGGTAGGGAGTAAGCAGGGGAAGAATCTCCCGAAAGCACAGTGGAAGAGGCTTTGAAGAAATGGTTCCTCCAGGATTAGGGCATAAAAAAGACTTGTCCCTTGCTTTGAATATTTTAAGACCTGATAGGTAACAGAAACTTTAGTAGACCTTAGGTGTGTTCTCAGGGTCAGAAGTCAGGGGACTGTGGTCAGAGTGAATTCTGCTTCTTCTTAGATTCCCTCTAGAGATCCAAAGAAAAGACTAAACCATCTTCTCCTCTTTGCTATCCATTTGCAGGGCTTCCTGAAAAGAGAAGAGGAATTCACATTAGTTGGGGCATCTTAGAGCTTGGGAGAAATGTGCTAGATCTGTCTGGAAGTGCTCTTTAAGGCTCATTGTGTCCAAGCTGAAATGTAAAATCTTGTCTCAGCTTGGCATTTCTGGGCTGTCCTCAATTCTGAGGTAGCCTGGAGAATATAGTTAGCATTTTATTTCCATTTCAGAATGGATGTACTTGTCCAGTTCTTCAACATCCCCTTCCCCTTCTCCTTCTCTCCTGTAAAGCTTAAAAAAGGGGACAATATTGGAGTGAGGATCCCTAAGCTGCCTATTGCCAGCTAATGAAACCTAGTCTTATACCTGCTTCCTACACAGCCCTTCTCAACCCCACCCCATGACCACCATTACTCCCCACCATCATATATGGTATCTGCTTTCTAGTATTCTTTATAAAATAAGAGGGATTATATTCTTGACCATAAACCCTGAATCCTGCAAAAGCCAAACAACCTGCTCATTTTGGTCAGGGAGCTTCTGGGTGAGGGGATAAGTGCTGTCCCCTGTCCCAGTACTCCCCAGAAACCATCTGCATGTAAATTCCATGGCATCCATATAAAGAACATTGTACTATTGGCAAAGCATGATTGGTAGCTATCCTGACCAATAAAACCCTTTTATGATTGCACTTGGAGGATTGAAGAACTCTTTAAAAAGAGATGGTTCAGAGCACCTAGGAAACATCTAGAAGTACCAAATGCCATATGTGTATTTGGGAAGGGTTGGAAGTTATGGGAGTCACTGAGTTCTCAGAGTAGGGAAGCCCCATCTCCTCCATTCACCTGCCCAATGAGGTGAAGGGAAGGGAAGTGTTTCTTTAGTATCTTTTGATTACCTTCTATTTCAAGACTTTATGACCCTATGAGATCAATTAGTTATCTTTGTTTATTCTTAAGGAGTCAGGAATCCTGGATTCTAATTTTAATACTTCCAGAAACTAGCTGTGACAAGCCATTCAGCATTAATGGGCTTCAGCTTTTTTCATCTGTATGAATGAAAGTAGATGATCTCTAGATTTTATTTTAATAACCCTAACTCTTTTCTCCACATCACCTTATACAATCAGCTTTGAAATTCTAAGATTGAGAAAGCATCAGGATGTAGTGGGTTAGAAAGAAATTCAACCTCAGAATTGGAAAGACCTGGCCCACCTCTCACACATACTGACTAAAAATGGAAGGAAGGAAAAAAGGAAAGAAGGAACAAGGAAAAGAGAAAAAGAAAATGCAGACCCAGTCCTAGGGGTCGGAACCTGAGCTTCTCCTGCCCTCTGGTGGCAGATGCCTTGCACTGGAGGAATGCATACCCATTATGCATAAGTACCAGGCACACGCCAAGGATGGAAAGACTAGAAGGATCTCTGGCCTCTTGGACTTCCAGTCCATTAGGATGGGGAGGTGCAACTTAAGAGTGTGTATGCAAATTGAACACAGAAAATTGAAAAGATACAGAAATGAAAGGATGGGAAATCATAAATTTTGAGAAGGATGAAAGAGAACAAGTTACGTCCATATTTTTTCATATAGTTCTCTTTGGGGGTCATTTCCTGATAGATAACCCCTGAAAATGTCACATCTGTATTTGACAGAGGCTTCCCTAAAGAGGGGAAGTGATTTGAAATTGTAGCTATACAAACTTTAGAGAAGTCCTCTAGTCCAATAACTGCAGTTTACAGATTAGGGAACTAAGATCCAGGGGAGTTAAATGATTTGTGTAAGAACTAGAAAATAGCTGGCATTAGATCTGAACACAAGTCCTTCATTTTAGAACTACTACTCTTTCTACAATGGCATTACTCTTCCATGAAAATTCCCTAAAACAAGAACAGGGTCAGAGAGAGTAGTTTCCAAACATACATAGAGTGATACATAGTCAACTGACCAGTTCTCACTGGTTACAAAATTCATCTAAAATAATCTTCATCAGACTCTTTTTGGGGATGGATTTTGGGCTTCACTAAATGGTCAGATGTTCATCACTTCCCTTCCTAGCTAGACAATCTTTCACCCTACTTCCTCCTTGAATGTTTGGGACAGATCCTTGACCCCATCACCAAAGGCTTAGGGGTGCTGCCCTTCTCATCTCCAGCTTTCTTTTGTTTTAGAACACACATGGTCACTCCATCCCTGACTTCTCAGGGAGGTGAAAAACCCCAAAAAGGAGGTGATCACACCCTACCTGACTTCTCAGGAAAGGAGGTGAAGACACCAAAAAGGAGGTGATCACACCCCCCCCGACTTCTCAGGAAGGGAGGTGAAAGCACTAAAAAGGAGATGATCACACCCTCCCTGACATCTCAGGAAGGGAGATGAAAAGCACCAAAGGGAAGTGGGGATTGCTAGCGGGTTTCTGGGCTGAAGGGTCTTATTAGAAAAAGGTAATGCCAAACCTATCAGCATGGGAGGTATTACACAACCACATAGCAATAACGCACAGGCTATATTAGTGATGACTCTCCTCACAGCCAGGGCAGGCTCAATGTGGTGTAACAAACATGAATCGTACATGCAAGTAGTGATATAAAAAACAATATAAATCAACACAGTTTTGTAAAAGATTTAAAGAAGTCCTAGAAGGAGGGTATGTAAACATCAGTCACACATACGCCTTCTTCAGCAGCCAGGAGATAGTCCAAAACCGATCTATTGTCCATTGCTTCATGTGTCAGGGAAACCAATGATCCCCATAAGTTTTTGGAAGTCCTGCAAGAGTCTTTTTATG
The DNA here is from genome assembly GCF_048593235.1 of Sminthopsis crassicaudata. Lineage (NCBI taxonomy): Eukaryota > Metazoa > Chordata > Mammalia > Dasyuromorphia > Dasyuridae > Sminthopsis > Sminthopsis crassicaudata. The sequence goes on along the minus strand of NC_133620.1, from coordinate 98,926,528 downwards.
TGTTAGGGAATCCAATGATTCCTACAGATTTTGAAGTCCTGCAAGTTTTATCATTTCTCAGAAAATCCAATGATTCCTGAGGGTTTTCAAGTCCTACAACAGTCTTATCATGTCTCAGAGAATCCAATGATTCCTGAGGGTTTAGAAGTCCTACAACAATCTTTTCATGTCTCAGGGATTCCAGCGATTCCTGAGGATTTTGAAATCCAACAATTCTTGATGTCCATGAGTCAAACCCCATAACTGCTATACTCTTTTAGTGGTGGGCACAGTCAGCAATGGAACCACCCAATGTTTCTTGGGTCTTCTCCTTCGTTTCAAGGGTCTGCTCTGGCTCTCTCTGATGGACAAGGCAAATACAGCTTGTTGGCACCCATTTGATTTCTTCTCCATCTGTGGAGATACAAGCAAACCTTCTCCCCCAAGCAATTAACCTATCTAGTCCCTTCCATTCACCACTTTCTGGGTCTCTCCTCATCACCTGGAGATTACTAAAAATAGTGGAGCTGCCTGCACTGGACACTGCCCTTCTGGTGGGTTATAAAACCTGTCTGCCTGAGCCAGTGCCTCTTTGTCAAAAATCAAGAAGTTAATAGTATAAAAAGCTAGATTTAGAAGTTCTCTAGGGTTACCTGTGGCTCCCCCTTTCTTTTGTTTTTGGAGAAGAGTCTTAATGTCTCTGTTTCTCCTCTCTACTATTGCTTTCCTTGATTAAAATGTATGTCAGTGGTGTGTAAAATCTCATACTGCACACAAAAGTGTGAAAAATATTTAGAAGTATATGCAGGTCCATTGTCTGTTTTTATTGCTTATGGCACACCCATAATTGAAAATTCAGTGACCAGTTGGGCTGTTTCTTTTGCTGCTGGTATTGCAAAAGTGGATCCTGAAAAGGTGTCTACCACAACATGGATAAAAGACAGATGACCAAAAGAGTTATAATGGGTCACATCCATTTGCTAAATGTCATTAGGTCTCAAACCACGAGAGTTCTTCCCTGGAAGGAGTACAGGAGCTTTTACTATACTCCTAGCTTCCTCGCTTGTTATTCCAAATTGCAACCGTAAAGCTTGAGAAGCCTGATGATATTTAAGATGAGATTCATGGGCTTCTTGAAACAAAAAAGTATTGGCCAACATGGTTAGAAGGCTATCTGCCTTCAAATTACCATAAAAAATAGGACCTGGAAGTCCACTAGGAGAGTGGACATACAAGATATAAATCTTACCTGGATGCTTTCTCACTTGCTCTTGAAGTTCCTTAAAGAGCTGATATATGTTAGAGGCTACATATTTTATTTGGGCTGTGGCAATTCTTTGTACCACACCTACTGAATAGGCTGAATCAGATATTATATTTATATCTCCTGAATAATAAGTAAGATCTAGAATGATTGCATACAATTCATTCTGCTGAGTGGACTGAAAAGGAGTTCTACTACTCTCTTTATAGTTAATTTGCAAGAGTACACAGCACAAATATTATGTTTGGATGCATCTGTAAAAATAGTTGGTCCTTTAAGAGGAACTTTAGAAACCTTTTCTTCAAGAATCCATCACCAATTATGTAATAGTCTGGTTATCTTTAATGGAGACCGTGTGTAAAATTTGGAACCATGGCTAATAAAATTTGCCACACTGGGATGGTTTCACAGCATACATTAGTTTGTGCTTAGTATAAAAGGTGTATATCTTGTCAGGTCTTATCTCAGATAATTGTACTGCTCGCTTAATGGCCTTTAATAAAATTCTAGCCACAAGCACTGGGTAAGGAGTAAGGCTTTGTTCTGGTTGTGCTGGGAGGTTCACCCACTCTATCACCCCTGATGAAGGACTGATGTGGGGGCCTCTTGTGTAGCAAAAGCCAAAGGGTTTTGAGTGATTCTTTCAACTACATTAGATAAAGCCAGTTCAACTTCTCTCAAAGATGCTTGAGCTTCTTTTGTAAACTGGCATGGTGAGTTTAAAGCACTGTCTCCCCTTAAGATGTCATATAATGGTTGCAATTGATAGGTAGTCAAGCCTAACACTGGATGTATCCATTGGATATCTCCTATCAATTTCTGAAAGTCATTTAAGGTGTTTAACTTCTCTATTCTTAAGGAAAGTTTTTATACTAAAAGCATCTTAGGGTATACTTCATATCCTAAATATTGAAAAGGAGCATGTCTTTGAATTTTTTTCTGGAGCTATGTGCAATTTGTAGTTCCTTAGTGTTCTTCAGGTGCACATCCCAATATCATCCATTAATGTAATAACATTACTTTTGAAAATGCTTTTCTTACTGGAGTAAGAGCAGCAGCAACATACATTTGACACATGGTAGGGCTGTTTTTCATTCCCTGTGGCAAAACTGTCCATTCATATCTTTTATAAGGCTCAGCTAAGTTAACGCTGGGCACTGAAAAGGCAAATCTTTTCATATCCTCCTTATCTAGAGGGATAGAATGGAAACAATCCTTAATGTCTATAACCCACAGAGGCCATTCTCTAGGTAATTGAATAGAAGATGGAAGTCCAGGCTGAAGAATTCCCATAGTTTCCATCTGTTCATTTACCTTTCTGACATCAGTCAACATCCTCCATTTTCCAGATTTCTTTCTTACAACAAATACTGGGAAATTCCAAGGACTTAGAGAAGGTTGTAAGTGTCCTTGGTCAAGTTGCTCCTGTACTATATCTAATAAGGCCTGAATTTTATTGCTACCTAAGGGCCACTGTTCTATCCACACTGGTGTATCAGTTTTCCATTGGATAGGAACAGGTGAAAGTGTTGGCAGGCCTTCAACAGCAGCCCTGCCTAAAAAACAGAAGTACTCATTTTTAACCCTAATTGTTGTAAAATGTCTCTTCCCCACAGATTGATGGGGATTTTTTCAACTATAAAAGGAGTAAAAACTCCTGTTTCACCTTCAAATATCGATCTCAAAAGGGTAGCACTAATTTCAGCTGCTATTAATCCTTTTACGCCAGACATGTAGGTTCTGCCTTAATCTTTGGCCAGTGACTGGGCCAGTTGGCACCTCTAATGACTGTACGATCTGCACCGGTGTCTACCATTCCTTCTAATGGCATGCCATTTACATAGACAGTGAGCATGTCCAGTATACTCCTGGATTTTGCTGCTTGGAGTCAGAATGTGGGTGACTATCACCAGGTTGCTTATTAGGGGTCTGTATCAGTAAACCTGATGCTACTACTTCTCCTGGTTGATAAGTCACACATTGTCTACCTGTATTAGTAACAAGAATAGTTTCCCACATGAGTATATGGATGGACACTGTTTTGTAAGTACTCTTAGGAGGTGAAATGGTCAAGCCTACTGTGCCTGCAGGCAAGGGATTCATAGGCTAGAGAGGAACAGATTTCACTTCTTCAGGGGTATCTCAGTTGTCCCAGTTGCATGCAACTCTATTCTCCCCAATTGTAATCCCTTTCTCCCATCAGGTTGCTTCCTGGCTGATTGGTCTTGTCTGGCTATTGGACTTCTAGGCACTCTCTGGGTGTGGCATCAGCTACCATCATGCCCCAAGTGTTTTTTGCCTTAGACCCTGGAGCTGGGTCCCTCATCCCATTTCCCTGAATCAGTCTACATTCTGATGCCCAATGGAAGCCTCTGTTGCATTTTGAACAAGGGGTTTTGGTCTTGTTCTCCCACCCTGTTTTCTCACTCTGTCTCTATGCCAACATTGAGCCCTACTTTACCACATTGAAAGCAGTGATGAATCTCTCTGAAAGTTATTTGCCAAAAGTGACCCTGTCTTCCCATGTTGGGATCTTGGGAAGTCTGCATCATATCCTGGCTATAAAAGGCATTTGTGCCTACTATGGCACAGTGTCTTATGATCTCCTCTAAAGGAGCACCCTTGCATAGTCCAAGATAATTCTTTTACAAATCTCATTAGCATTTTCTTTAGCAAGTTGCCTTATCATAATGTCTGTTACTGCATTTTCACCAATAGTTCGTATGACAGCTGTCTGCAAACATCCCACAAAATCAGCTTCTATTTCTTCTTCCTTTAAGAACCAAGGGGATGTGTGTTCTAATGTACCCAAGAGTCTAGCGATCTGCAACCAAGGTATAATTAAACCTTGTCCCTTGATCATCTAAAGCGTGCTTTCTATAGCACCCCCTCGGGGTGGGGGTGAGGCTGGGGGAGAACCTTTTCCTAATATCTGCCCCATTTCAGCTAGAAAAGATTACTAGTTTAGCCCTTAACAAAGTAAGTTCCCTGTTTGTCTGTTAAAATACTCACCCTATTTCTTGGTCACCAAGGGCTTCTTCAGTGAATTTAGGATCCTTGGAGCCACATTGGGCACCAAATGTGGCTACCGCATTAGCACCCTGGGTACCTTAGAATCAGCCGGAGTCAGGATAAGCAAAAGTCTTTATTCTTTTTTTTTATTTCATTTATAAATTTTTTGACAGTATATATGCATGAGTAATTTTTTTATAACATTATCCCTTGTATTCATTTTTCCAAATTATCCCCTCCCTCCCTCTACTCCCTCCCCTAGATGACAGGCAATCCCATACATTTTACATGTGTTACAATATAACCTAGATACAATATATGTGTGTAAACCCCATTTTCTTGTTGCACGTTAAGTATTAGATTCCGAAGGTATAAGTAGCCTGGGTAGAAAGACAGTAGTGCTAACAATTTACATTCACTTCCCAGTGTTCCTTCTCTGGGTGTAGTTGCTTTTGTCCATCATTGATCAACTGGAAGTGAGTTGGATCTTCTTTATGTTGAAGATATCCACTTTCCATCAGAATACATCTTCATACAGCACTGAAGTGTACAGCGATCTTCTGGTAAAAGTCTTCATTCTTGGTCTTTAGTGGTAGAAGTGAAGAGAGTGAATGCGTAGAATCCCCTCGACCTCACCTCCTCTTCTCTCTCAAAGAAGTGACCCTGGCTAGTCTCTCTGTACCTCCTAATCCCTCCCACAATTCTCTATATACACCAAATGGTTGGGCCAGCACAGGATAATAGGAAGGGCCCTTTTCCAACCATATTCTCATAGAGTATTATCCAAACGCTAATTAGCCTCAAATGCTCGATTGTCCAACCCCAGTGTGTTGGCTCAAAAGTTTCAGCCCAGCCTCACAGGTCTGGAGTTAGGAATATCCAAGTTCAAATGTGGCCACAGTCACTTCCCAGCTATGTGACCTAGGCAAGTCACTTAATCCTGATTACCTCAGTTTCATTATCTATAAAATGAGGTGAAAAAGATAATGGCAAACCACTACAATATCTTTGCCAAGGAAACCCCAAATAAGTCCCAAAGAGCCTGGACTGAAAGACAACTGAACAGCCACAATTGTAAAGAAGATCTTAGGCTGAGCCAAAATCTACCTCCTTGTAATGTTTTAGCTTCACCAAAACATTTAAGAAAAATTTTCACAAGATCTTTGTGGGCAAAATGAAGAATTTGGGATTAGATGATAAAACAATTAGTTGCATTTTAAATTATTTGAACAATTAGATCCCCAAACAGTGAGAATTACAGAATAAAATTCAATGTAGAGAGAATTCTTGCAATGTATTGTACGATTTTGCCCTTGGTGCTATGCTGTGAATATTTTTAATCAGTGAATTGGGGGCAGCTAGGTGGTGCAGTGGATAGAGCACTAGCCTTGAATTCAGGAGGACCAGAGTTCAAATGTGATCTCAGACACTTAACACTTCCTAGCTGAGTGACCCTGGGCAAGTCACTTAACCCCAGCCTCAGGAAAAAAAAAAAATCAGTGAATTGGTTGAAGATGAAGATTACATGTTTCATAACGATTAAAAGATTGATTATTTAGTCAATGAATAGATTCATGAATAGATGAAATTATGACAAATGCTGTGGATAACTGAATTAAAGTCCTCAAAAAAAGATCTTTGTTAAGAAAATCCCAAATAGGGTCACAAAAAATAGGATGTTATTGAAAAGCAAAAGTTTTTGGGAGGAGTTGGACTTATTGTTTTAATGATTTCCTAGAATTTGGAGGGGGAACTGCTATTTCAGGTTAAACTTTAAAGTGAGAGAGAGAGAGACAGAGACACAGAGACAGAAAGAGAGAGAGACAGAGACAGAGAGACAGAGAGACAGACAGAGACAGACAGAGAGACAGAGAGACAGAGAGAGAGACAGAGAGAGAGACAGAGAGAGACAGAGACAGAGACAGAGACAGAGAGACAGAGAGAGACAGAGAGAGAGAGAGAGAGAAAGAGAATCTGATTCATTTACTAGAACACATCTGTGCAGTTTCTATATGGATACTGGTGAGGGGAAATGCACTAGTTGTCAAAGAAGCTCAGGCCACAATGTACAACTGTACAGAAATTATTATTATCACAGAAAATGAAGAAGCTCTGGAAGTTCTAGGTGACATCTAGAGCTCAAGAAGAAACAAAGAATATGATTATATCTCAGAAGATGATTAGATTTCTGTTTCTGGCCTGGTTTCCTTTGCTTTTGTTTTAGGGCAGCTAGATAGTACAGTGGATAGAGCATCAGGCCTGGAATCAGGAAGTCTCATCTTTTTTAACTTAAATCTAGCCTTGGATACCCACCAGATATATGATTTTGAACAAATCATTCAACCCCATTTGCCTCAGTTTCCACAACAAAAGTTTATTGATGATGCCCCCACTTATCCTACTTCTGGGGAAATCGAGGGGGCTTTCTGGACAAGGTCCTGGACTTGAAATCAGTACATCTGGACTCAAATCCTTCCTCAGATACTTAGTAGCTATGATTATAGACAACTTATTTAACTCTTCAGTGCCTCAATTTTCTCATCTGAAAAGGAAAAATCTTAAGATTTCTACCGTCCACCTTTCAATATTGCTGTAAGAAAAGCACTTTGCCAACAATAAAGTCTATATGATTACTACTATCTATCTCTGTGTGGCTCTCAGGATAGTCAATCCTGCAGATTTTCTGTTATGAACAAAATGGACAAAGCTTTCCTTTTAAAGGACAATATGATATAGAAGATAAGAAACTGGACCTGGAGTCAGGAATACCCAGTTTCAAAGGTTGCCTATGTAACTGTCTGTATTTACCTATGTGACTTAATCTCTTTGGATCTCAATATCCCCATTTATAAAATGAGAAGACTGAACTTGATGGTCCTTAAGAATGCTTCAATACCAACATTAGGGATAAAAATTCATTATTCGGAAAAAACTGTTGGGAAAACTGGAAATTAGTATGGCAGAAATTAGATATGGATCCACACTTAACACCATATACCAAGATAAGATCAAAATGGGTCCATGATTTAGGCATAAAGAATGAGATCATAAATAGATTAGAGGAACAGAGGATAGTCTACCTCTCAGACCTGTGGAGGAGGAAGGAATTTATGACCAGAGGAGAACTAGAGATCATTATTAATCACAAAATAGAAGATTTTGATTACATCAAACTAAAAAGTTTCTGTACAAATAATACTAATGCAAACAAGATTAGAAGGGAAGTAACAAATTGGGAAAATAGTTTTTAAAAACAAAGGTTCTGACAAAGGTCTCATTTCCAAAATATATAGAGAACTGACCCTGATTTATAAGAAACCGAACCATTCTCCAATTGATAAATGGTCAAAGGATATGAAGAGACAATTCTCAGAGGAAGAAATTGAAACTATATCCACTCACATGAAAGAGTGTTCCAAATCACTATTGATCAGAGAAATGCAAATTAAGACAACTCTGAGATACCACTACATACCTGTGAGTTTGGCTATGATGATAGGAACAAATGATGAATGTTGGAGGGGATGTAGGAAACCTGGGACACTGATGCATTGTTGGTGGAGCTGTGAAAGAATCCAGCCATTCTGGAGAGCAATCTAGAATTATGCCCAAAAAGTTATCAAACTGTGCATACCCTTTGACCCAGCAGTGCTACTACTGGGATTATATCCCAAAGAAATACTAAAGAGTGGAAAGGGACCTGTATGTGCCAAAATGTTTGTGGCAGCTCTTTTTGTTGTAGCTAGAAACTGGAAGTTGAATGGATGTCCATCAGTTGGAGAATGGTTGGGTAAATTATGGTATATGAAGGTTATGGAATATTATTGCTCTGTAAGAAATGACCAGCAGGAGGAATACAGAGAGGCTTGGAGAGACTTACATCAACTGATGCTGAGTGAAATGAGCAGAACCAGAAGATCATTATACACTTCAACAACAATACTGTATGAGGATGTATTCTGATAGAAGTGGAAATCTTCAACATAAAGAAAAACCAACTCACTTCCAGTTGATCAATGATGGACAGAGGTAGCTACACCCAGAGAAGAAACACTGGGAAGTGAATGAAAATTGTTAGCACTAATATCTGTCTGCCCAGGTTACATGTATCTTCGGAATCTAAAGTTTATTGTGCAACAAGAAAATGATATTCACACACATGTATTGTATCTAGGTTATATTGTAACACATGTAAAATGTATGGGATTGCCTGTCATCGGGGGGAGGGAATAGAGGGGAGGGGGGATAATTTGGAAAAATGAATACAAGGGATAATATTATAAAATATATATATAATAATAAAAAATTATTAATTAAAAAAAAAGAATCCTTCAAACTCTGAATCCATGATCCCCATCACTGGAGCCCCCTACTAAGGCATGAAGGAGATGTGATTTATGTCAGAAGGAAAAAAGAATCCTAAAGAAATCAGCTCTTTTGAAGTATTAAAATATCTAGAGAAGAAAGTGCCTTAGAACACCACTTGCAGAATCTCATTGTTGAAAAGGATCTTCTGCATTTTCCTAAAATTAAGAGTACACATCTGACTATTCCCAGGGTGCTTCTATTTAGTTATTACAAAATCTAAGAAGTCACAGTCATTCCTTCCCAAGCTTCTCACCAGTTCCTTTTTATGACCCCATTCTTTGTCACAGTTAGGTATCCCAATAGAAGCCTCTTTTGTTGATCAGATGATTCCAACAAAAATACTCAGACATTTATTAGAAGCCTGGCTTTTAGTGAAAAGAAAGTTCTTGCAGATATCTGAACCATTGGATAGTTCTTGTCCATATTCTTGTCCCTGGCCCAATTTTGTGATCCCTCGTTGGGTTGTGAATTATCGATATAAATAGGGTTAATAGGTGGTACGATGGATTGAGTTCCAGATCTGGAGGCAAGAAGATTCATTTTCCCAAGTTCAGATCAGTCTCAGGTACTTACTAGCTGTGTGATCTTGTGCAAGTCACTTAACCCTATTTGCTTTAATCTACTGGAGAAGGAAATGGCAAACCACTCTGTTATCTTTGTCAAAACAAAACAAAAAACAACCTCCATGGACAGGTCTGCTGTGGTCCAGAGTCAAAAACAACGGACAACTCAACAATACAAGTCACTAGAGGGCAGCATTGAACCTTGAATGAGCAAGAGTGAATTTCTGTCATGAATTTCTGTTCTCAGTTCCTTTACAATCCTATCCACAAAGTTTTAATTATACCCACTTACTCTCAGCCTACTTTAGCTAGTCCCCATTTTCCTTCAGACCCTGGTAAAATAAAAATAAAATAAAATAAAAATAAAAATAAAATAAAATAAATAAAAATAAAAAAAGTCTCCACTGAAAAAGCCTTTAAGGAAGAACAAAGAATTGTCATTGCAGATCAGGGTAGGTCAAGAAAAGATGTCAGATCAGGGATCTTTTCCTATTAAGAATATAATCAGCAATAATTGATCAAGTGTCTACTATGTGTAAATCATGTACTGGACCTGTGGCCATTATTGATACCAAAAAAAAAAAATTTGTTAAATGAATGAGTAAATGAGGACCAAGTGACACTGTTCACTGGGTTAAGTCATAAGATCTGAGTTCCAGCAGAACCAGGAACACATTGTTCGCAATAATAGCAAGATTATGTGATAATTAACTATGACAGATTTGGTTCTTCTCAGTGGTTCAGTGATTCAACCCAATCCCAATAAACATGGGATGGAAAATGCCATCCGCATCAGAGAAAAGAACAATGGAGACTGACTGTAAATCAACACATGCTACGTTCACTTTTTTTTTCCTTTTTATTCCGTTTCTTTTTTCTCTCATGGTTTTTCCCTTTTGCTCTGATTTCCCCCCCCCCAACCCGATTCATAAGGAAATATGGTTTTAAAAATGAATGTATGTGTATAAACAAAAAAAAAAAAAAGTTGTTTTTTTTTTTGTTTTTTTTTTTTGTTTTTTTTAATGTAACTGGGGAAAAAAATATTTCAGCTTCAATCCTATCTTTACCATTTAGAAATGTGGCCAAGTAGTCACTTACCTTCTTTAATCCTTAGTTTCCTCATCTACAAATTAAAGAGATTGAACTAAATGATCTCCAAAATTCCTTCTGTCTCTAAATTCTGGCATTTTTAATTATTTCTAAAAGGTACAAACCAGACTATTGCCCTAAATGAATTATAAAAAAGATAACTAACATTACAAAAAAATGCTTTTAACATGAAGGATTACTTGAGAAAGAATGGCCAAGAGCTGAGGTAATCAGAAAAATCCTCTCAGACCAACCATTAATTATCATCACCCTAAGGGCATAAGAGGCAGTTTGGTGACTCAGTGAATAATGAGTTCGGACACTTATTAGCCATGTGACCCTGCCTAAGTCACTTCACCCTCTTTGCCTCCATTTACTCATCTGTAAAATAATCTGGAGAAGGAAATGGCAAACCAATCCAGTTTGTCAAGAAAACTCGAAATGGGGTCTTGAAGAATTGGACACTACTGAAAACAAGGACTGAAATTATAAAATACCCAAGTCTGGTGGCTAGAGAGAAGAGACCTTGAAATAGATACATGGAACTTTTCTAATCTGATTTGCTGAATGAATTTAGACAATGCTTGGCACATAGTAGCTCTTAACAATTGCTTATTTATTGACTCACTAACAATCACTCCTTCACCTTCTCTAAGCCTATTCCTATTCCCCCTCAGTGACAATATCATGCACCATACCAACAAAGTTTACATAGAAAAATTAGACCTTGTTGAAGTTCACAAACCTCGAAGAAGAGAAGCAAAACTACAAGAGAAGTATTGTACCCTACCCTAAAGACTTGAGTTCTGATACTCTTTTGTTGTCTACAGAGCTGAGTCATGTCTCTTAATTTACCATCTGGAAGATTAAGGAAATGGTCTAGAGTAGAAATATCAAACAAATTTGCCTACTATAGTCCACAAACCTCTGGGAGTGTCACCAGACCAAAATAAAATGTACCTGGGAAATATTTAACAAAACAAATAAAAATACAATAAAACACAGATAAAATCAATATGTGGGGTTTTTGGTTTTTTTTAAGTCAATATGGCCCCAGGAAGGATCCTTGTGGGCAATTTAGTGGTTTTTTATTTCAATTTGACACCACTGGTTTAGAACAAGGATTGTTAACTTCTCACATGTCATGGACCCCTTTGGCATTCTGGAGAAGCCAGTGGACCTCTTCTCAGAATACTGTTTTTTTAAATGCATAGGGATTATAGTCAATCATAATGAAAAACTTATCCAAAAGAATTTGTTTTAAATTTCACAGATTCCAGATTTAGAACTCCTGGCTAGATAATATAAGCTTTCTTCTAACTCTACAATACTATGAACTTTAATAATTATTTCAGTATTTGAAGCACTGTCCATTGCCCTCCCATCCCCCTCCAAATTCTCCTGTTCCAAACTACATCTTTTATTTCCTAATATAAACAATGTTTGGCTTGTATAAGTCAAGGTACCCAATGTTCCCATGTATGGCCCTTGTAGTCATGCTCAAATATAGAAGCAAGATTAAGCCAATGAATATAGATGAGTTTGGGGGGTTGGGATGATGAAGATCTCAGTGGGCAATGGAAAAGATTTTGTGCCCATCCCTATCTGAGTGTCTAGGTGAATGCAAGCCACTATGATTTGCCCACATTAGGTAAACACATTGTGCAAGTCCATGGCAGCTTGTACTTCCAGATCAATGATTCTTCCAGGAAACTAGGTCATATTCTGGGGATAAAGCCCAGATGTGGAGTTGGGGAAAATTGCTGCAATATGCTGAAACGTGCTCTTTAGCAGTACCCAGGGTGGCACCGCCCATGGAGCTAAGCAAAGGGAAATTAGGGCACAGAGAAAAACAAGAAAACAAGGACCAAAGCTCACCTAAATGAGTTACTCTGGGCTGGAGATAAAAGGAATATTACCTTCCACTTGTCCAGGGAATCTAGCAGAAGCAAAAAACCTGAATTACTTCTGACCCAATTATAGAAGCACTGATACAAAATGGGGTGGGAACCCTATTTGGAGGTATTAGAAGACTCCAAGGGAAAGATTACAATGTAAATTTAGAATTGGTCCTGAAGTCTCTTAGAAGTCACTAAAATTTGGAGGGCTAAGAAATATTCAATCTATCCTAATAATTTCCCCCAATTTCTTAACAGCTATGACTCACTTTTAGTCATTCTTTTAGTCAGAGAATGGATGGTTCCTTCTCTGGGATTTGGGGTGAAGAGGTGAAGAAGTTTAAATCACCCTACTCTTTTGCCATAATAGCTTTCCATATCTCCTAGACTCTAGGAAATAGACTTTGTCCAAAAGTAATTCTGACACTTACCTTGTCCAACCCCTTTATAGATGAGACTGATATTTATGTCCTGATTTATCCAAAGTCACACAGCTTCTTTGTGGTACAGTGAACTGGTCTAATGTTAGAAAGGACAGGAAAAAAATCAGAATTAAATGAAATTTAATTGCATTTGACAAATATTTACGTCCTATTGCTTGCAAAGCATTTATACAATCGATATACAAAAGTTCTGTCCCTTGCTTCTATTAAAGGAAGGAAAAGGGATGAAGAATAAGGGTTGATTAAGCATCTACTATGTGTCAGGCCCAATGCTAAGTGCTTGACAGATATTATCTCATTGAGTGCTTAAAGCTGCCACTGTTTTATTGAAACAGTGAATGTTCAACTGTTAAATCTAGTTAAACATTACAGATGTGCCCAGGAAGAGGTTGTTCCCAAATCAGGGCAAACTTCTCTGAAATGGTGGGATGGTCAGTCGGGTATCTAGAGAGGGAAACATGGATTGATAGATATGGTATTGGTGAAATATTCACTAGGAATTAGGTACGAAATTGAAAAGAAGAGAAGACCCAGTATCTCTCTTCCAGATGTGAATGTTCTGATGAAATTCATGTTGGAGAAGGTCTTTGGTGGGTATCAGGTATTCACATTCTGCAAGCAAAATGAATCTGTATAAGTCTGGTGCAGGCTCAAACATTTGCGTCTCAACAGGTAAAAGGCCTAATGCTTCACCCTTCCTAAACATGCCTATAAACCATCACAGGTGTACAGCTGCAGCTGCTTTCTCAAGCCCATCACTGCTTGCTCCTCTGCCCCTAGGTGCTATTCCATGAATCCAATCCAACCTCCATGCATTTGTGGCACAAATTTACTGTGCAAATGTACAGGATGCCCCAATGGCTCAGAAGGACTCCCTCTTTGCTGCTGCCTCTTAGAAACCTGAACTTTCATCAAGACTCAACACCAGCTGTTTCCTTATGTCACATCAAGTTTCCTTATGTGCCATGGCCTTATGGAAGTCTGGGAAAACTTATGTTCTCCTCAGAATGATGTTTTTAAATACATAAAATAAAACAAATAGGAACACAAAGGAAATCAATTATATTGAAATAGTTTTACAAATATATTTAAAACAATAATAATAGCTAGCATTTATATGGTACTTTAAGGTTTGTAAAGCATTTATGCACATTAATTTTCTTATTTCATCCTTAAAACAGCCCTGGAAGGCTGATACTGTTATTTTCATCCCCATTTTATAGCTGAGGAAACTGAGGCAAATAGAGGTTAAATGGCTTTTCTATGGTCACACACCTAAGTCAGTTTCTAAGGATGGATTTGAACTCAGATATTTCTGACTCCAAATCATTCTGTCCACTATGACACTTAGCGTCTTATGTTAAGAATGCTTGTTTTATAGGAAGCCTTTTCTAATTTCCTTAGGGTTATTGCATGCTCTCTCCTCAAATTATATTGATTTTATATGCTTAAATGTTGTGTCCCCAAGTAGAATGTAAGCTCCTTGAGGTTAGGAATTCTTTTTCATTTTGTCTCTATATCTCCAGGGTCTGACGCACATGTAAATAGACCCTTACTAAATCTCAGTTTGCCTAAGAAAGAAAAGTGACTCAGTGGATAGAGTGCCAAGTCTGAAATCAGGAAAAACTTAGTTCAAATTTAGCTGCAGATACTTACTGGCTGTGTGATACTAGGCAAGTCACTTAACCCTACCTCAATTTCCTCCTCTGTAAAATGAGTTGAAATAGCTAGTATTTTTACCAAGAAAACCCCAAACGGGGACATGGCTGAACTACTAACTTAGTAAATTAATAAATTACTCCCTTAATTCCCTGAAAACTCATTATGTTTTTCCTTGCTCCTTCATATCTGATGACTTCATATAGTAAGTGTTGGTCAGATGTCATGGCAGCTTCTCAGACATTCAAGACTAGATGCTACATTGCTTGAAATAGATCTTTGAGGGAAATGTGTTTCTCTCCCTTCTTGAGGTCATTCTATTTCATTGTTTTATATAATTCTGGGGGAGCCTGTTATCTATTTTCTATACAGAATAATAATTTCAAAAATAATAAATGTATGGTACACAGCTCATCAGATATTTCTGCAACATGAGCTCATGCGATACTATCCTGGGAGTCGCTGTGACAAGAACCAGTGTTTCCACTTAACAAATGAGGAAAGTAGGTCTCAGGGGACAGCAAACCTGGATCTTATCATGCTAGGGAGATGACCAAAAATCAGAGAATCTGAAGAGTTACAGGGGTCCTCTAAGGCCATTTAGTCTGATCTCCCCTTCCCCTCATGTAAAATTACACCTCCATCAATAGGAAGCTGTTTCCCTCATAAGACAGCTCATTCCATTTGGGGCCAGCTCTAATTTTAGAGTAAGTTTACTTCCATTGACTTGAAACCTGCTTCCTTCTAAATTCTAATGATTAGGACCAATAGACCTGCCTTCAAGAGCCAAACAAAATACATCTATTTAAACACCCTTTTAAATATTTAAAAATAGCTGTTGTAAAAGAAGAAGAAGAAGAAAAAGGAAAAGGGGGGAAAAGAGGAGGAGAAGGAGGAAATGAAGGAGAAGGAGGAACCACAATGAGAAATAGCTGTCATGTAACAATGGAGAGAGCACTGGGCCTGGAGTCAGGGAGACATCTTTCTGAGTTCAAATCAAGTATCAGACACTTACTAGCTGTCTGAAACTAAGCAAGTCATTTAACCCTGTTTACCTCAGTTTCTTCATCTGCCAAATGATCTGGAGAAGGAAAAGGCAAGCAACTGCAGTGTTTTTGTCAAGAAAAGCCCAAATGATTCATGAAAAGTTAGGTACAACTTAGCAACAACAACAACAAAATCATTCCCACTTATTTCTGTCTTCTCTCCTATAAGTGCCCCTGGTTCGCCTCTTTTGTCAACTGTTGGTAGGCTTTTAAATGTCCTTATTGTCTTGGTCACCTTCCTTGTGAAGGCACTTAAGTTTGTCAATGTTTCTCTAAAAAATGGATCCAAAACTAAACACAATACTCTAAATACAATCTGATCAATGAAGAATACAGAGAAAACTCTTGCCGCCATTTTCTGGACATTAACACCATCTATGATGGCATTGGCTTTTCTGCCATTCACATCATATGACTGTCTCATTAAATTCCTATTCTACTGTGGGCATAGTCAGGTATCCCCAGTTCTACACTAATGTCAGTGACTTTTTGAACCTAGGCACAAAGCTCAACTTGTGTCCCTATTAAAATTAAATTTTCATATATGATTCACTGTTTCAGCCTGTGTGGATTTATTTGTATATGAATTCTGTCACTCAAGATATTTAAATCTCACTCTAACTTTTGTTTCAGGAATAGATAATGATAAATGTTGGAGAGGATGTGGGAGAACTGAGACACTAATACATTGTTGGTAGAGTTGTGAAATAAACTTTGTGTCAGATGAATTATTTGGTAAATTTACTATATGTTCAATTGTCCTTTTTATGTTACTAACATTTCTGAATCTCTATCAAAAAGGATGAGCCATAGACTGGAAAGGATAAAACAAATATGGTCAAAAGGGAGCTGACGTTCACAGTAGTAAGATGGTAGTTGGCATTGTAAAAGCATGCAAATCCTCTGACCCAGATGAATCATATTCGGAAAGAACCTGCAATTGCTGAATAGCTCTCATCACTCTTTGAAGAACTGTGGAGAGCAGATGAGGTGCTATAAACCTGGAAAAGAGCAAATGTTAATCCAGTCTTCAAAAAGGAAAAGATGATAAATTCCAAAAACTAGAATTCCAGAACTAGCGTTTGATGTAATCACTGCCTTCAAATCAAGAACTATAATATGGAAAATATTTTAATTTATTATGTGTGCTATAAAGGAGAGAACCAGAACTAACTAGTACAAGTTAGAGGGAGGCAGGTTTTGATTAAATATCAGGAAGAACTTTGACAAATTCAGTTGTCTATAAATGGAATAAACTGACTCATGGAGTAGTTAATCTCCCATTACTGGAGATAAGTAAAACAGAGGTCAGATGACCCTTGGCCAAGAATGTTATAGAGGAGAGATTGTTCATCGAGGGAACTGAACCAGATCGGCTCTGAAGTCCCTTCAGATTTCAAGATTCTATAAATCTGTACACAAAATAGACAGAGTAATTCTGATTTCAATACAATGCCCTTCATTAACCTCCTCCATCCTACCTTTCCAACCTTCTTACACCTTAGTCCCTGATATGTATGCTTTGATCCAGTGTCACTGGCATCCTGGTTGTTAAAAAACAAGACATTACACCTCTCAGTTGCAGGTATTTTCTCTGGTTATCCCTCATACCTGGAAAGTTCTCAGTCCTTTCCTCTGACTCCTGCATCCCTGGTTTCCTTTAAGTTCCAAATAAAATCCCAATTTCTACAGGAATCCTTGCCTAGCTTTTTTAATTTTTCCTGTTAAGTATTTCCTAATTATCCTGTAAATAGCTTGTTTGTCATATTTCTTTGCATTTCTCCCTCTTTAGATTGTGGGTTCCTTGAGAGCAGGAACTCTTTTGCTTCTTTTGGTATGCCTACACTTAGTAGGCACCTAATAAATGTTTATTGAATTGAATGGACTTTTTTCTTTGTCATATATGAACTTTAGGTAATCTCTCTCAAACAATGAGGCTATGCCTTCCTTTCTCTTCCTATGCCAAACACAAATTTTTAAGCCCTTTTGCCTGTCCATTTTGTCTTTTTTTTAATCTTAGTTTATTATGGCCTTCATAGTATTAATCTTACCAGTCTACTGTAATCTGATATCAAACCCCATACAATCTACTGAACTGCCTTTCAAAGAATAGCCAGTGACCTCTTCTTGCCAATTTCAATTGCCTTTTCTCACTCCTCATTCTTTTTAGCACCTTAACACTGTTGGCCATTGATTCCTTTTTGAAACTCTCTCCTTATTTGGCTTTTGTAACTTGGCACTTAAAATTTAGAACAAAAGAACTTAGTTCTTTTGCCTTTCACTGCTCTTTCTATGTCTTTTCTTCTTCCTACCATCTTGTGGATATCTCCTCAATGTTATAGTTTGGGATTTTGCTTTTTTTTCCATCTCTCTCTCTTCATTCAGGGCCTTGAAGTACTCACCTGGTCCAATTATCATTTATATTCTGGTGTCATACTGTCAGCTGTTTATAGTATTTTCCCACTTGCATACCTTGAATATCAATTCAAACTCAATACTCATCTCATCATCTTACCCCCAAAATGGCTTCCCTTTCAAAAATTCCCATTACAGCTAGTGCTACCACTACTTTTCCTGTCTCTCTGGATGGAAAACTCTAGAGTTGTTTTTGACCTCCTTTAAACTCTAGATCCAATCTCTTGCTAAGCATGGTTGCTTTTTTCCCTTTGAATGTGCCCCTCGAGTTTGCTTTTTCCTTTGTCTTCCTGCATCTGAACCTTTACTGTTTATTACTACAACAATCTTCTCTTCAGTCTTTCCCCCTCCAAACCATGCTGTACTGATCATAGGACTATAGAGTTAAAGCTGATAAAGAGCCTGGAAGAAATCAAGTCCCATCCTTTAATTTTACAGATAAGGCAACTGAGGCTAAGGGTGGTTGAATGATTTTCCCAGAGCCAAAGTACCGGAGACAGGTTTTGAATCTAAATCTTCCTGACTCTGAGTTCAGTACCCAATCCACCATGCCATCATGCTTCTCAAATGTGCTGCAAACTTTATAATTCTGAATAAAGCCTTCATCATGTTAACCTAGAACATTGTTCAATAATTTAGAACAGCTCCCAACTGCTTTCATCCATCTCCTTTAAATTCTCCTCCTGACTTTCAAGTCCTTCCTTAATTTTACCTCACTTTATCCATCTAATCAACTTTCCCATTAATCCCCAGTGCCTACTATTTTTGAATCAAATTAAAATCTCCAAAACAAGTAGGACACTATTCTCTACTTTGCCATGCTTTATGCTTCCTCCTTGACTTTATAGAATGGAAAAAGCATTGGATCTAAATTGGAATACAGTTCAGAAGACTTGAGTTCAAATCCAGTTTCTAACACATTCTAGATGTATGTCTTTGAGCAAGTTATTTAACCTGTTTCTCTGTTTCTTCATCTATTAAAAAAAGAAAAAGGCAAAATAATAGCATCTATCTCCCAGGCTTATGAGGGTTAAATGAGAGAGCATTTGTCAAGTATCTTATAAACTTTAAAGTGATATATAAATGCTTATTACTTTGTTGTTGTTATTATATTCATGCTACTATCCCCACTTAGAATGCCCTGTTCCTTACTGCTCTCTACTAATACTAATCCTACAAATTATTTAAGGCCCAACTCAAAATCCCGGTTTTACCTTATGTTTATATATATATACATATATATATATACATATACATATATACATATATATATGTATATATGTATATGTATATATATATGTATATACATAGTATGTATCATAGCATACCTAGCATATGTATAGCTATATAGCTATCCACTTCACTATCTTCCTTTTAGTTATTTGTTGTTCAATAATTCAATTATGTCTGACGCTTCATGACCCCATTTAGGGTTTTCTTATTAAAGATACTGGTTTGCCATTTCCTTCTCCAGGTCATTTTACAGTTGTGAAAATGAAGGCAAACATAAATTGACTTGACTAGTTTTTCTTACTCTCAGCCCATCATTCCATCTACTAAATCATTTAGCTGTTTCCATACAATTATCAAGAAAATGGTTATTATGATTTGCTTCATTCTGTAATTATTTTGTGTTAGTTTTATATTTCCAACTACATGATCAGTTCCTTAAGGTAAGAAATATATGTTAAGCAGCTTGTTGGTACAACGAAGATTTCCTAGGAGTGTAATAAGTGTAGTGTAGTATAAGTAGTAAGTGACCTCATTTTCTTTCCCCCAAAATTCAGAAGAAACAGATTCTCTCCAATTTTTTTAACAAATGAGGAAAAACAGCGAGGTTGATTGACTTACTCCAAATCATAGTGCTACAATTAGAGCCCAGGTTCCCTGAATTTCAACGCCAGATTCTATAAATTGGGCAGTTTACATTCCATCTCATGCTGCCCCCATCTTCCTAAGTCACAGTGATGCTTCAAACACAGCATCTTCTTTGTTCCTGGGAACAAAACATAGGATACACTCTTACCATCAGCACTGCCAGGCAGGGGGAGGCTCTAGAAGCTGCCAGCAAAATCAGGGACTACAGAGTATTGCATATCTCTAGTTTCTTTCTAAGTGAAAGAAGAAATTTATGAAACTCCATGTTTATGTGGTGATGGTGGTGGTAATGAAGTAGTAGGGAGATGGATTTAAGCAGGGAATATTTGGGTGGCCAAGAAGGAGAGCTCAGGGATTATGGATAAAGCATAATGTTTTAATACAAGTATGTTCAGTGTCCTTTGCCCTAATTTACTCTGCTCATAGCTGCTACTGTTCCTAAACTGAACATCCACTCTGCTTGGCTATCATAAGTCAAGATTAGAAGGTTATTCTCCTAGGTCAAAGTTAAAAGATTCTAGACTGTGCCTGTATGGCTTCAGTCCAGCACAGGTATCCACGATGATAGGAACCACCCTGTTTGGATCAATTTTCAGTCCCTTCTTTTCATCTTTAAATTGATCCCAGGCAGTTAATGAGGTTTAAATACCCCCAGGTAGTTAATGATTAAGGAGTAATTAAATATCCCTTTTAATACCCCCAAATAAGCAAGTTCTTAGGGCAAACCCAAATAAGTGACACATTAGCACTGTCTAGGACATAATTGTTCTATCATACAGAAAAATGCTTTGAAAACTGTAAAACATCATGCAAATATAAGGTATTATGAAATTCAAGAGAGGCAGCTGAGGCAGGGTGACTAGAGTTGTCCCTGGAATCAGGAAGGCCTGGCTTCAAGTCTTATCTTTGATATATACTGGATACCTTGGGCAAGTCATCTAACTTCTCTGAAATTGTCTCCTGAGACAGTTCTTTAAGACCATAACTTGCAGAGCAAGTTCTCACTGGTCTGCACTGGCTGTTCCCTACATGGATGAAACAAAAGATCCATTTCCACCTTTCTCCATCCAAAAAACAAAAACAAAAACAAACAAACAAACAAAAATAGGTGAATGGGTGCTTCAAAATTCTCTGCTATTTGTTCTGGGAATAATCAAATCAATACTACCATTGTGTCTGGAAAGGGCATGCCCATTAACTTCCCTCTTGTTCCACTCACCATTTCAGTGACTCACCAGATAAAAACTCTTTCCTGGCCACTATTCTCCTAAATATACTGTCTCCCTCATTAGAATGTAAGCTTGTCAGGAGCAGATACTCTCTCACTCTTCTCATTATTCCCTTGCCTGGCATCTAGTCTACATTCATTCATTTGTTCATACCATCTTTTGCTTTCCAATGGTAATTTAAAATATCTTCCATAAAATAAGGAATTAGTGAGCAGAAGGGAAACTCATTATTTTCTCAAAATATTCATTCAACAAATATTTCTTGAACTGTCACGGTGTGCTCACAGGATCTTGCTGGGGAGTGGTGGGAGAAATGGCTAGAAGGGTAGGTTGCCCAAGGCACAAAGGCCTTTGCATGCTGAGCTAACCAGTTTGTAATTTAAACTTTCTATCTCTCTGCATCTCTCTCCCAGTGCCTAGAATACTGCTCTGAACTGAATAGTCTGTTGAATATTTATTGTAATTGTTAGTTTATCCTTTTGGACACTGTTCTAAACTCCAATTTAGTCTTAGTTTTCAATTTTATCACTCACCTATTTGTATTGCTGCCTAAATCATTGTCTCTTTATATAGGAAATGGAGAACCACTGAAGATCTTTAAATTGAGACACGGTCTAAGGGTTCTTTTAGGAGAGAGATACTGTTACCGTGTTCAAATCCTGGTTTTGCTAATAATTCACACAATAATTTACTTTAAGGTTTACAACATGCTTTCCACAGTATTGTGAGATACCCAACATGAGCATTAAAGAATACTGAGAAGGAAAAAGACATAGTGAAAAACTATAAAGAAATATATAAAATAATACTCCAAATCACTAATAATAAAAGAAATGCATATTCCTACAATGATAATGTTCTACCTCACACCCAAAATATTGGCAGAGGTTACTAAAAGGGAAAATGAAAACTGAGACTATTATTATTGTTCAGTCATGCCCGACTTCATGACTCAATTTGGGGTTTTCTTGGCAAAAATATTGGAGTAACTTACATTTCCTTCTCTAGCTCATTTGACAGATGAAGAAACTGAGTAGGTCAGTCACACAATTAGCGTCTGAGGCCAGATTTGAACTCAGGAACATGATTCTTCCTTACTCCATGCCCAGCACTCTAATCACTCTGCTACCTAACTGCCCTTGAGAATCTGTTAAAGGATCACATAGAACAGCTGCATGTGGAGCTGTGAAACAGTCTAATTGTTTTGGAAAACAATTTGTGACTATAACCAGAAAGTTATAAACTCTGCCTACCTCCTGACCCAGTAATACCACAACTAGGCAGATAGATTGATAAATGAAAGAGATAGACAGAGACAGAGACACACAGAGAGAGAATATATTAAGTGCTTACACCAAACATTGTGCTAAATACTAGATATAGAAAACAAAACATTTTGGTTTTATCTACAAAATTGTTTGTAAGCTCCCGAGTCCAAGGGAATTTACATCCTCACATGGGAAGACAAAATAAAAGGGAATTGAGGGGTAGCTAGGTGGCATAATAGATAAAGTTGAAGTCAGGAGGACCTGAGTTCAAATCAGATCTCAGACACTTAACATTTCCTAGCTGTGTGACCCTGGGCAAGTCACTTAACCCCAATCACCTCAGCACAAATAAATACATAAATAGGAATTGAAAAGAGAGTTAGGGGAAAGAGGGAAAGTGAAGGGGAAGGAAAAGGTAAAGAGGAAGAGGAAGGGCTCCTACTGAGGTCAGGTAGCGGTGTGAAATAGAAGAGATCTGAGGATGAGCCAAGATTGTCTTCTCATGATATATTGGTTCCACAGCAAAACTCACTAATCATCCAATCAGACACAGGTTAGTGTTCTCCCCAGGGGAGCAGGCAATAAGTATAAAAGTTGTGTAGACCCCAAAGACAATGGAAAAGAACCCACATGTACAAAAATATTTAGAGCAGCATTTTTTTGTTGTTGTTGTTGTAGCAAAGAACCAGAAACAACTATAGGGGAATGGTTGAACAGGTTGTGCTATATAAATGGATATTACTGTGCTGTAAAAAATTTACAAAATGTATTGAATCCTGGGAAGACTTGTTATGAACTAATGGAAAGTAGAATGAGAAAGAGGAAAACAATTTATGCAATGAATGGAAAATAACTTGGAAAGACTTAAAAATTCTGATCAACGTGATAACATGATGAAGGTAGAAACTTGATATGAATAATGCCTCCCACCTCTTGGCAGAGAAGCGCTGGGCTGAGGTGCAGATTGAGGCCTGAGTTTTCAGATCCAAACAATGCATAAATTTGTTTTCCTAGGCTATACATATTTGTGCCAAAGGAGAGTTTTTGTTTGGGGAGGTGAGGTTTGAATTGAGTAAGGGAGGAATGGATAGATAGCAACAGTGATTTTAAAAAAGAAAAGAAAAAAAGTAATCTAGTAAAACAAAAAATACACAATATCAGAAATTTAGAAAGACTTGGGCAAGTAAAGGAAATATTGGTTAAATTATTGCATTGAATTTAACAAATTTATTGATTTTTTACTTATAATTATTAAATTTAATTAATTGTACTAAATTGATATTATTGTGTTAAATTAATAGATTCTTCAAAATAATTTTATGTAATACATTTGTTTACTGATGATTCTTTGTGTTATTAAATATTAAAGATTTGAGCAAAGTTATTTAACTTTCTGTGAGGTTCCATTGTCTCATCTGGAAATTTAAGGGGTAGGACAAGATGAGTTTCCCACTGCGCTTCTTGTTTTGATCTTTCATACGAGGAAATTAAGTCTCCGATCAGAGTGGTTAAAATACTTTCCTGTGGTTACTGTTATATCTACACTGATACATTTGTATCCAGCACTAAGCTACATGCTTCTTCCCTGCTGACCAAGGTATGAAGGGCATTCTGAAAGAAACGGGCTGGATAGTTGAGTTACAGCAGACAGAGGCGTCCCGGGGAGCTGGGGAAGCGTGGAGCCGTTAACAGAGAGGTCTGGAAGAGGAGCTGATCTGGGATAAAGATACAGCTCAGTTTGGATTGATGGACACTCCCAACCTGCACATCTCGGGGCCTACGGCTGGAAAGCGGCGTCTGGAGCCGGGGCAGTGACAGAGGGGGCGTGTCGGGAGGGTTATGAATTATGGGAGTGGTGGGATCCCCCAGATAGTGCGCAGGGAGCAGAGCCAGGGGCGGCCCCTCCCAGAGATCTCCGGGACTCGTGCCGAGGGCCCCCAGGAGCGAAGTCCGCCCCGGACTTAGCGAGGACCGCAGACGATAACGGAGCTGCGTTAGCCAAGCTGAGGCCGACGAGGGGAGGGGAGGGTTAGCAACACTAAAACATCCCTTAACACAGGTTGTGGAAAGTGTCGGGCACAACAGCTGCCCCTCTCCGCTCCCGCTCACACCCCATCTCCCTTACTTCTTCAAAGACCCCTCCTCCCCCGAAACCACAAAGGAAGAGCCAATGCCCCTTTCAACCACCAAGTGGGGCTCCCTCCCTTTTATTCCGCTCCATCCCAGCCTGTGGAGGTCCTGATTGGCCCGCCGGCTCCCTGGGCTGGCCAATCAGAGGCTTGTTGTCAAGGTGGGGCTGCTGCGGAGGTGGAAGGGGAGCAGCTGCAACCCTGTTGCTGGGGCCGGCGGGCAGATTTGCGCCGAGGTGCGCCGTCCCACCAGCTGCTTGCCCTCTGTCCCGGGGTGTCCTAGGTGACCTGGTACCGCAGCTCCAGAGCTGGGACACCTGGCTTTCCTCCGGAATCACCCGGCCCCTCCTCCCGCTTCCAGCTGCCCAGATGCTTGGGAAGCACCCCGCGAGGGTTCGTCATGAAGAAAACAGACCCCTAACCCCCTCCCCCCCCCCCGTCTTTTCCTTGAGTAGAATGCAGGAGAGTGGGCAGCAGTCCCAGCTCGGTGACCATGGGCAAAAACCCCCGAAACTCTCAGCGCCTACTCTAAAGTCTATTCTGAAAAGAGCGCTTGGGAGGTTATAAAGTGCCACGTATAAGTGATGGTTATTAGCAATCACTATTATTACCCTAATGCAATAAGAAAGAAGAGCTTCCCCACGCTGGAACATCCCGCCAAAAAAGTCTCCCCACAGTCTTCGGGACAAAGGTCCGTTACCCCCTGGGCACAATAAACCCTGTGGGGTCCCAGGATGGAAGTCACATGTATCTTTACGGCTTCTCCATCCCTTACAATGCGACTTGCTGTTTCTGGCCCTCCGATACACACACACATCAAAACTCTCCATCTTTTCCCCCCCCTCAGTTTCCATTGTCTGGGAGTCTACTACAATAGTTCTGATATTAAGTAGACAGAGAGCAGAGGCCTGATGACATCTTCGAGTCTTTTCTCCAAAGTTTCCTTCCAGTCCTATTATCAAAAGAGCAGAAAGAAGAAAAGATTTAGGAACCAGGAGAGAAGACCAGGTCAAGAAATCCCTCTAAGAGAAAGCTTCCTGGGCTGGATTGTTCCTTTAACTCCTAAACCTGAGGTTACCCCACAAGCTATTCTGTAATTGTTCCTTTGCCCTCTGACAGAGTCAGAGTCCTGACAGTATTCTGAAAAAAATACAATACAATACAATGAATGTTACTATTACTCTATTTACTACCCAGTGCCAGAGTCCTGTCCTTGGCACTCAAAAGTGCAAAAGTTTGGCTAGGACCCAGTGGCTACTACCATAAAGCTTACAGTGTACAAAGGGGATAAAGATCCTGACAGTGTCTATGATGCACAATATTACAGGAAGGCATTAGGGAGTTAGAAAGCAAAGTGTGATGTAAGGCAGGGGTGGGAGGGAAGGTCATTATTGACAGAAGGGATCAGGAAATCCTTGTGACAAGTTGTATTTGATGTGGTTGAGGTGGATTTTAAAGGGTAGGCAGGGGGAAAAAGGAGGGCATTCAAGGCTTAGGGAGCACTGTATAAGGACAGAATCATAATAAAAATATGGAACAGTTCATTCATTCACCCAACAGTCAATAAATATTTTTAATATTTTGTGGACCAGACTAACCCCTAAAGACACAATAAAAACAAAAACAGTCCCTACTCTCAAAGTCTACACTCACTTCCTTTTTTACCTCCATCAGTTTCCTTCTTCTCTTTCCTGCCTTTCTTACTTTTTTTGCTTCTGAACTCAAACCCTAAACATTTACAGAGTACACTAGTCCATTAATCCCCATGTCCCTCTAATGCTCAGGTAACTAGGAATTACCAATTC
The DNA here is from genome assembly GCF_048593235.1 of Sminthopsis crassicaudata. Taxonomy (NCBI): domain Eukaryota; kingdom Metazoa; phylum Chordata; class Mammalia; order Dasyuromorphia; family Dasyuridae; genus Sminthopsis; species Sminthopsis crassicaudata. Next base: position 98,900,483 of record NC_133620.1, on the reverse strand, counting down.
ACCCTCAGGAGAAATTCCACCTCAAGGGTCACCAGATTCATAATCTATTTCTTCCAACAAATGCATCCCACACTCTCATGCTGGAAAAAACAAAAAGCAGAAAAGTCTCCCACCTCCTACTGATCATTTTAATCCAATTTGGGGATTCAGATTTTATAGAAGAGAAGTAGCAATATATACCATACTGTTTTGTTGCAGAATCATTATCAAACATCAGAAAGTATCACAAAGGTCATCTAATCTAATCCTTCCCTCCCCATTCCACAGATAAATAAATTGAGACTCAAAAAAGGAAGTGTTCTACCCAAGGTCAAAGCATGGCAGTGGAAGAAGCCTACATGATGTGACTCCCTAGTCAGGTATTTCTATTTCATTGCCTCGAATTGTTATTTAACTTTTTAAAATCACTATTTAATTCTTCATATCTGTAAATTTTGTCTCCCCAATTAGATTGCAAGTTTTCTAAAAGCAAGGACAAAGAGTAATATTCTTTGTTACTCCCACAGTATTTAGCACAATGCTGGATGTGTGAATGTACATCCAGAAAGTTACTTTTACCAGAATGTTGTATTAATTCTTTTTCAGGGAAAAAAAATTAAATAATCATAATCTAGACAATAGAATCTCAGGGCTAAATTCTTGAGAGAACCATAGAGCTAGGATCAACCTCATGCTTCTCATGTGTCTGGGCACTGGTACCACTTTAGCAGGAAGGCATAGAAAGAAAGGATAGGGAATGATGTCCACAACTCACATAGACAAAAAGGTACCTGATAGTGTTCTCTTTGGGTCTGAAAAATAGCCCCTAGCCCTTTCCTCCATTTTAAAAAGACAGATTCTCTTCTTCCTCTCACATTGGAAGCTTTTACTCAACTCCTACCAGCTTTCTCCATTCCCACCCTACGCCCACTTTGCACCCAATTCCCTGGCTCCCTGGGCACACCATCTGCCTGCTCACCCCCTCTCCTCAACCCTCCCCAGGGGCTCAGATCCCTTTATTGAGCCCTTTAAATAATTAAATGCCCCAAACCTTCTCCTGCTCCCAATCCTGGGCCCTCTCCTGGGGTGTTATTCAAAGACCCAGAGCAGGTCTGGCTAGCTGCCAATGGCAGCATTTCCATTCAGTGTCTTTCTTTTCCAGCTCAGCTGCTGGGCTTCTAATGGTCCCTTTCTCTTCCCTCTACCCCTCCACTAATTCAGGCCTCACCCAGCAGAACAAAACAAAAAGAGAAGGGTCTGTGTGAAGCTGCTGGGGGCGGGGAGGAAGCAAGGTTCTAAGCATGGCATCCTAAGGAGAAGAGTGGGCTGTGGGAGCCTATCCATCACTCCCGTGCTAGCATCAACCAGGAAGGAGACAGGGGGAAGGGGGAGGGGGAAGAGGAAGGACAGAAGGAGGAGGGAGTAGTTGACCAGAGCTGCTTTTCCTGCTATTCAGCTCTGCTGGGGGAGCTGGGACCACTCCCTTTAACCCTAGAGGGCTGTTTGGGTTGAAGGGGGAAGGGAGAGTTGTAAGGAGAAAAGGGGGCTGGGGCTGCCAATCATTGGGCTATTTAGGACTGGGGCAGATTCTTCATGCAAATTATCCTTGTGAGTCACCAAAAGTTTGGCCCCAACCTGTGTGAAATAGAGACACAAAGAGCCTGCTTTCTCACAGGTTCCCCCCTCTCCTCCACCCCCACCCCCAGCTCTCTTCACTTGTGCTGCTGGGCCTGCCACCTTCACCCCTCCCTTCAGGCCCAACCAAACCAAAGGTCTAAGCCCAGTGGTGCATGAAGGAGTGAAGCAAAGCCCCTCCTTCTTGACGTCCCACTGGACAGATGGCAACAGTTGCCCAACACCAGTTGCACTCCCCCAAGAAAAAAGCCTCTTTTCATCCATCTCACAATTATAAAGGAAAACCTACCCCGCCTCTCCCCTCCTCCCCGACTCTCCTCCCCTAAACCAAGGACTCCTATGAACTGAATCAGAGACAAGGCCCATGGTGGGGGGAGATGGAAAAAGATGCTGGGAGCTGGGGGGTGGAGGGGAAGCTGAGGACTTGAATGTTTGGCTGCAAAACAAAAAGCAGACTCTAGGGCCAGCCGGCCCATCTGTCCTCCTTTGGGGAGCCTCTGCCCCCACACACTACCACCACCTCTGAACTGGGCCAGCACAGAGCAAACAGAGGGCCCCTGGGAGGGAAGACCTCAATCAGGAAAGTGTCACAGGGAGTACGGTTGTGTGGGGGGGGTTCAAGCTCTGCTGCTTTCATGACTGAAAATCCCCTGAGGAGGCTTTGTTTGGGCTGCTCAAAATAAGGGTGAAAAAAAAATTCATCCCAACTAGGCCTAAAATACTAGGTCTTGGGGACAGATGGGGGAGGACTTGATGCTGAAGTTGACCAAACTAATAAAAAATATTTCTATGTGCTCATTAATAAGAGTTTAAATTTGGGGGAAATTATGTTTTCCCTGAGAAGTTGAATATACTTTCATATTTGTATATATTATAGATTATTCTCATAGCAGATAAGAATAACAATATTTTACATGTGTATGGTACTTAAATACTTTTTACAAAATAGTTTCTGTGAACCGACTGGCTCAAGAGAAGTTTGGGGGTCAAAGTTTTTAAGTTGCAATTAAAAGGTCAAACAGTTATGAACTGAGACTAAAACTAATTCCCTTAAATCCCAAGTGTCTCCTCTCTATTTCTCTGGATTTTCATTTTAAGTTACAGTTTTAGCCTCTGCAAGCTTTACTTTCTGTACCTGTAAAATGGAAATGCTATTTACTGCTTGCACTATTTACTTTGTAGAGCTATTATAAGAAAAATGCTGTAAGGCATTTATAGAAATGTTAGCTCTAATGATGCTTTTTACTAACAAAATTTAAAGTATTTATTATAGTTAAGATGTCAAGACTCCCTTAATTAACTAACTCAAAGTAAATTTATGTACTTAGTTTTTAAAGCTATAATATATAGAAGTTACTCTCATAGATCTACAAATGTTATTCATTATTTTTAGATTTTTTCAATATATCAATCAAGGTGATTTTCTTTCCTCTTAAAAAAAATTACTTTTTATATGGCATATATAGGTTATATGTTGTGTACATATATAGCATAGATATCATGCACAAGAATGTATATTTCATATATGACAAAATTGTGCCTTTTTCTTATATATAACCCATATTTGTACACGTGTATATGTTGAATGTATTTGCATGTGTATTATGTGTGCATATATGTATGCATATTGTATGTATCTGGTGGGTTCCAGAGAAAGATACTGAAGATAAAAGAGAGAGAAGACATCAATACAAACTCATTTTTTAAGTGTTGACTTTCACAATTGCCATCTGCCCAACTTGGAGTCAGGAAGACTTAGGTTCAAATACTACCTTTGATTAATTAATTGTGTTAACTGTGGGCAAGTCATGAAATTTCATTGCCTCATCTATAATATATTTGTATTCTCTAAGTTCCCTTCTGATTCTAAATCTGTGATCCTATCATCCTAGAAGGGCAGAAACGATTTCATCTTTGCCTTTGGTTTTCCCCCCAGGGAACTAGCACAATATCTGACATGATGTAAGTACTTAATAAATATTTGTTGGCTGACTTTGTTTTTTCTTAATATTATAAGATAATGGAGTACCATCCCCCCCCAAAAAAATTCTGGTCTTCCCAAGCCTGATGCTTCCCATCCTCCTCCCTTACCCTGCCAGCCTCCAATTGAGGAAGTCATTGCAATGCTGAATTCTTCATGATACATCTCAGACATTTACTCATTCTTCATTCATAGGATCACAGGATTTACAGAGACAGCGTCATGTGGTAAATGGAGTGCCCGACCTGGCCCAGGTTCAAATATTGCCTCGGATACTTACAAGCTATGTGACTGATCCCTTCATCTCATTCTATCTCTTATATAATACCTTTAGTACATACCTCACAGGGTACTGTGAGGTTCACATAAAATCATGTCAATAAAGGACTTGACAAACATTAAAACACTATATAAATGTCACTTGTGAGCTGAGATTGGAAAGAATTTGAGAGATCATTTGGTCTAACCTCCTTCAATTTACTAAATCTAGAAGAAATCAATCAATAGCACAAGTTTTGTATTTTTATAGTATTTTTTTTTCCCCAGTTACATGTTAAAAAAAATTTTAGCACTGATTTTTAACAAGATTTTGAGTTCTACAGTTCTCTCTTCCTCCCCTCTTCTTTCAAAGTTGGTAATTTGATATAATTAATACATGTGCTATCATGTAAAACATTTCCATATTAGTCACAGTTGCAAAAGAAGAAACCAATCAAAAAAGGAAAAAACCATAAGAAAGAACAAAGTGAACAAAATGTACTTCAATCTGCATTCCAAGTCCATCACTTCTAGTTATAGATAGTTTTTTCCTTTGTTAATCCTTTGTACTTGTCTGGGATCATTGTGTTGCTGAGAAAAACTGAGTCCATTATAGCTGATCATCATTACTGTATGCAATGTTTTCCTGGTTCTGCTCATTTTGATTTACAGCAGTTCATATAAATTTTTTCAAGTTTTTCTGAAATCTGCCTGTTCATCATTTCTTATTGCACAATAGTATTCCAGCTTGTTCAGCCATTTCCCATTTGATGGGCATTCCTTCAGTTTCCAGTATTTTGCACCACAAAAAAAGACTGTTATAATTATTTTTATACATATAAGTCATTTTTCCCTTGGTTATTCTGGGTCAAAGTATATACATAGTTTGGTTGCCTTTTGGGCATAATTGCTCTCCAGAATGGTTCACAATTCTCCTAGTATTGTTAGAATAATTATTGTCTATTCTATAAATGCCAATAAATAATTACTGTCTATTGTATAAATTATAATAATATTACTGTCCCAATTTTCCCACATCCTCTCCAACATTTGTAACTTTTATTTTTTTGCCATATTGGTCTAACACAGGTATTAGATAGTATCTCAGACTTGTTTTAATTTGTATTTCTCTAATTAAAAGTGATACAGGATACTTCTTCATATGCCTATACATTGGTAAATAAACTTACTTTGAGTTAATTAATTAAAGGAAACCTGGCATCTTAGCTATAAAAAGTACTTTAGAATTTGCTAGTTAGAAGCACCATGACAGCTAACATTTCTATAAGTGCCTTGCTGCACCTTTTTTATAGTTCTACAAAGTAAATAATGCAAGTAGTAAGAAATATTTCCATTTCATATTGAGATTTCATATGCTTTTGATTTCTTCATTTAAAAACTGCCTATTCATATCTTTTGAACATTTATCAATTGGGGAATGACTTGTATTCTTATCAATTTGACTCAGTTCTCTATATATTCAAGCACAAGTTGTCTGTGTTGTTAAGTGTTTACAATGTGCCAAGCACTAAGTGCTGGGGTTACAAAGGAGATTTAAACATCCAAACCTGTCCTCGAAGAGTTTATTTTCTATTGGAGAAACAACACATAAAGTAAAAAGCTATATATATAGGCTGGATGAAAGAAAATCTTAGTGAAGAAGGTATTGTCGGCTGGGGCCGAGGAGGGGAATGATAAAATCTTTCTGCAAAAGTTGAAATTTGAGGAAGTATTGAATGAAATTAGGTAAACCAAGATTAGAGATGGGAGGGTAGATCATTTGAGTCATGAGGAACAAGAAGTACAAAAGTATGGAGTCCAGAGATTGGCAATGCTTTGTTTCAGGAAGTAGGACAATGTAGCTGGATTAGAAAAAATTATCCTGTGCTATAGCCTAGGTAGTAAGTAGCAGAATCAGATTTTTGAATTCAGGTTCTTTGAATTCAAATCCCATATTTGTTAATTCTGACTTCTATAAATTTGTTTTGGTTTTAATTTTTTTCCTTTAGTGACTAGAGTGGAGTACTTTTTGGAGAACCCAATCCCACCTCAAATGAGTTAAAAGGAGAGTATTCATGGAAAGACCAGACTTAGACTAGTTACAGTGGCAGACAGAAGGGGATATTTGTCCCCTGCTCCTTTTCCCTGCCCCCAACAGCTTAGAAATACGAACCCAGTTGTAAATAGGGAGGGAAAAAAAAAGAAAGAAAGAAAAAGAAAAAAAGTCCAAGTGGAACTGAGCTGAGGTGTAGCTTTGAGGGTCCCCTTAGTGCCTGAGGTTGTTGGGTTTGTTTTGTTTTTGTTTTTTTTTTTTTTTGGTTTATTTTTTTATCAGTCTCATGACTTTTACAGTCACACCTGGCACTTAAGTAATTTTCCAACTTCTTAGGCCTTAGGCACCTAAGCAGTCATTTAAGATCTATCAGGGAGATATTTCATAAAAGCCCTCCCAGTTGTGTTCTAATCACTCATTGTTCTATAATAGGCAGCTTCAAGGAAAAACAACTCCACCCTAATAAGCTGCTGCACACACTGAAGTCTATGGAGAATAATGCTGACTTGAGAGAATAAAATGAAATACCCCTATATGCCCATGACTAGGTGGAAGAAGGCAGTTAGTGGAATTTAATGGCTGAGCTGACCTTGTAAAAATTGCAAATCTCTCTTAGTCTACCAGAGTCAAAGCCTTTTTCACAAAAGAGCCTAAGTGAAAGCAACATAGAATTCCATCTGGTTCAACTTAGAGCTCATCTCCAACAGTTCATTGAGTTTTCATTTGAAAAGCTGTGATTCTATTTTTCAATTGCTTTACTGACAAAAGCAAGCTTCTTTCTTGTAGGATACTCTCAGATGAGAAGATTCTTCCCACCAAATGAAGTTTGGCATTTAGTCTTAGGATTTTACTTAGAGTACTAAGAAGACAAGAATTTTGCCCAGATCATACAGGCAACCACTGTACATGGTTGTGTTGCTCTGTCATTTTTTGAGTCATGCCTAACTCTCTGTGACCCCATTTGGGGTTTTCCATGGCAAAAGGTTTGCCATTTTCTTCTCCAACTCATTTTATAGATGAGGAAACTAAAATAAACAGGGTTAAGTGACTTGGCTGGGGTCATACAGCCAATAAGTGTCTGAGGCCAGATTTGAACACAGGAAGATTAATCTTCCTGACTTCAGGCCCAGAGCTCCATCCACTATATCATCTAGTTGTTCATATAAACTGCATAGGTTAAAAACAGTATCTGAACTTGCGTCTTCTCTTCATATGTCAGAGAACCAACTCTCTCTCTATGTCACACTACCTCTATGTAACTCAATCGTAGCATGGAGCCTAAATCCACCTCTCTATAATATGCCCTAGCAAGTAAGCATTTATTAAGCCCACTTCATGTGCAGACACTTTTCATTTTCATTTATTGCTCCTAGTTCTATTTTCTGGGATCAAATAAAACAAGTCCAGACTATTTATGCAAGAAAATACTTCATAGCAAGCATGGACCTTTCTCCCCATCTTTTCCCAGGCTAAATATTCCTAGTTCCTTCAATCAATCTTCATGTGTGTGTGTGTGTGTGTGTGTGTGTGTGCGTGTGTGTGTATTAGATAGATAGATAGATGAGATATGGAGTTCCTGCCGTAGTTCCCTCACCATTACTAGGGACCTTTTTTGGTCATGTTTATTGATACTTTACCTAAAATATGGTGACCAAAACTGAATACCATTCATGGCCTGCTGAGGACAAAGTCCAGTGGGGCCAATACCTTTCTTGCTCTGGCCTTGGGCTCCCTTCATGAAGTCTAAATTACATCAGTTTTGGGGCTGCCATTTCACATTGTTGACACATACTGATTTTGCAGTTCAATAAATTCCTCACATCTTTTCTCCCCCACAGGAACTATTGTCTGGTCATATCTCTCTATCTTGAACTTTTGATGTGTGTGTGTGTGTGTGTGTGTGTGTGTCTATGTAAGTCATTCTGACCATAGGACTATAGGCTCCTTGAGGACAAGATCTGCATTTCCTCATTTTAGTTTCCTTATTCACTGTCTTAGCACAGTGCCTTACACATAGTAAAGACTTCAGCAAATGTTGACTTTGCTGTTGAATAAATAACTTATCTTACTCACTTCTGAGAATATTGATGATTCTAGCTGCTTGTATACAATATATAGTTCTGCCTAAAGATTTTACCCTCAATTATGAATGGATTATAATAAATAACATTGATAGATAATAAATAGAGCATTTAGTAAGGACTTAAATGTCAGGCATTGTGCTAAGAGCTGGAAATACAAAGAGAATTTAAAAAAAGCAAGAGAGTCTCCCCTTCAGAGAGTTTATATTAAAAATGAAAAGGAGCAGATATTTTCACATAAATCTATCCTGTGGGCTCTAAGATTGAGTTCTCCCTCAAAACAAAAACCAAGTTCCTTCTTGCCCTTGCATCACTACCTGATGTATAAGAAAGATTTCTGTTCCTCAAAGACACCACTGCAGGATGCTGACTGCCTGGTGCTATAGATGTTTAAAAATGTCCGGACTAGTGTTATCACCACCAACATCATGGAAATAATATTTATTAAGCTGCATTTTGTTCTTGAAACTGTGCTATATGCTGGAGGAAGTCATCACACCAGCTTTGGAATAGTTGGCATGCCATTATTTCTACTTTGGGAAAAGAGGAAAAGGTGAGCATAAATATCCCACAGAAATTGAATAGAACTCTGTATTATGTACCATTAATCATCCACTCTACTGAACACATTAGGTACAAAGTATGCAGAAGCAAATAACATAATAACTTAGTGTTTGATAAACTCAGAGATCCCACCTCCTGGGGTAAAAATTCATTATTTGACAAAAACTTCTGAGAAAACTGGAAAATAGTCTGGTAGAAATTAGGCATAGACCAACATCTCCACCATATACTAAGATAAGATCAAAATAAGTGTTCTAGTAAACAAATTAGTGGAATAATAAAGAAATTTCCTGTCAGAACTATGAATAGGGGAAGGATCCATGACTAAAAAAAGAGAGATAAAGAAGTTCATGGTAGGAAAAATAAATAATTTTGATCTCATAAAAGTAAAAAGTTTTTGCACAAACAAAACCAATGAAGCTAAAATTAGAAAAGCAGAAAACTACAGGAAATATCTTTGATGTAAATGTCTATGATAAAAGTATTATTTCTCAGATATATAGGAAAGTGAGATAATTTTATACAAATAAGAAATATTATTCAATTAATAAGTGGCATAAATAATAAACAGGCAATTTTTTGAAAAAATCAAAGCTATCAATAGTCATATAAAAATTCTTTAAATCACTAATAATTAGAGAAATGCAAATTAAAACAACTCTAAAATACCTCTTCACATCCATCAGATATGAAAAAAGAAAATAACAAGTGTTAGAGGCAATTCAGATAACTAAGTACTGTTAGTGGAGCTATGAACTAGTAGTGTAAACTAAACCTATGGATACCATTACTAAGTCTATACTCCAAAGAGATCAAAGGAAAAGGATTCAGTATGTGTGTCAACTGTTTTTGGTATTGTTAGAGAACTGGAAACTATGAGGATGCCCATCAATTGGGAAAGGGCTGAACAAATTTTGATATATGAATGTGATAGAATACAAGTGTGCTGTAAGAAATGATGAAAAATATTTCAGAAAAAATTTCTGAAGATTTATTTGTGATGCTAAGTGAGTAGAATAGGAAAACAATTTACATAGTAATAACAATATTGTAATTGTAAAGATTATCAATTGTTTAATAACTTTGATCTACACAATAATCCATCACAATTTCAAAGGACTCATGATGAAAAATGCTAGCCATATCTAGACGAAGAATTGATAGATTCAGAGTACAGAATGGAACTTATCTTTTTCTTATCTTTTCCCCCTATCTAATGTAGAAATTTATTTTGCATGACTTCATATTTGTAATGGGGTTTGTATTTCTTGCCTTCTTAATGGGTGATTGAGGGGGTGCAAAGAGGGAAAGAATCTGGAACTGAAAATAAAATAAAATTGAGTCGGGGAGGGGGAAAGAATAAACCTTTCTGCCCTATTTCAGGATTCCTGAATTGTTCCCAAGGATACAAGAACTAATTTTCTTTCCTTGGGGTTGCCTTGGGTCAGATCAAGAGACCAAGCAATCTTCATGCAAAGAGAGTTTGGAATCCAGAATGATTTCACTGAAAAGAAACTTTAAATCACCTAGCATAACTCCCTTCATTTTACAAATAAGGAAACTGGGACCTGGAGACATCCAAGGTCATAGAGACCCAGATCTCCTGCCTCTGAGTTCATTGTTCTTCCAACTTCACACTATCATTTTCCTTTTTTGTAAAAACAAGAGAAACCACCCAGTCCCAGGCTTGATGAGAAAGGAAATAGGCCACATTGTATTGTATGCCAGGTCTGGGAAATCAGTAGCTGAATTTCCCCATTTAACTTTCTAACTTGGTACCTCTTTATTGGTATTTCTCCCATTTGGATCTGAGGCAAAGAAGAAGACACAAAGAAAAACCACAGAATCAGGCCATCCTGGAAATAGGCTGTTTTGTAATCATGTAACCTAAAGGTCCTTAACTTAGGGTCCCCGGAACCATGCATAGATTTCAGGAGGTCTATGAGCGTGGATAAGAAAAAAATTACATTTTAATTTCAATATACTGTAATTAATCTCTTAAAAACATTATTCTGAGAAGGGCTCTACTGTAAGCTTTAATGAAATAGTCAAAGGAAAGGTCACATCACCAAAAAAAGTTAAAACTATCTCAAGAAGGAAATTCAACTGCTTCAAAATAAATATTTATTAAGTATCTACCAGGTTCCAGATATTCTGCTACATTCTAAGGATACAAATATATATGTGTGTGTATATACATCCACATACATATATTATGCAAAGTATATGTATATGTGGTATGTAGTATAGTATACCTACATTATACTGTATTCTATATATGTATATTACATATAATATGTATTCATGTGTATGTAAGCATTCTAACTCTACTGCAGAATAACTCAACTCTACATAGTATGATATAATTTTGGTCTTCTTTGAGAATGAAAGACAACAACCACCACATATACATATATATGTGTGTATATGTGTGTGTGTGTGTGTGTGTGTGTGTGTGTATTTGTGTGTTCTGCCTTTAGGGAGTTTACAATCTACTAGGAAAACAACTTGTACACATATGAATCAATGTAAAATATAGGGAAAATATATGGACCTATGATACAGAGAACTCCCAGGTGAGAAGCTCCTTCTTCCAGTGCAGGTCAGTATCCTCTCTGCAATCATAGTCTTGAGAACAGAAGTTCTTGCTTTTTTTGGTTAAGGAACCTTTTGACAGTCGGGAAAGCCTACAGAACCCTTCTCAGAATAATATGCTTAAATATATAAAATAAAATGCATAAGGTAACAAAGAAAACCAATTCTCTCAAATAAAGATGTGATTTTTTTTTTCCCCATCCAAATCCATCAATTTCCTGAAATCTATATATAGGTTCCTGGACCCCAGGGTAACAGCCCCTGTTTTTCAAAAGTTGCCTAACCCAGAGAAGTTGAGTATCTTGCTTGAGAACATACAGTCAGAATGCATCAGAATCAGCAATCTTAAACTGATCTTAAACTGAGATCTTTTTAGTTCTAAGTCCAGAATACACCATGTTGTCTCAAATATAAAACAAATACAAGATGAAGACAAATGAACTGGGAGGCAGGACAGGAATAGCTTGAGGTAACCACCAACTGGGATAATAAGGAAAGGCAATTCACAGGAGGTAGCTTTGAAAGGAAATAGGGAGTCCTCGTAGTGATGATGAGAAGAGAAGGGACTTTTCAAAAATAAAGGACAAACTGTACAAAGGCTTGGAGATGAAAGATGGAATGCCATGGATGAGAAATAACAAAAGAGACTAGCGTGGCTGCAGCGTAGGATGGATGAGGGTGACAAACAGTGAAATCCGTCATAGAAAATGCATTGGAGCCAAGTTGAATTTGTGGCTGAACAAATGGCTAATTTGTGAAGGGGCTTAAATATTAAAGAGAAGACTTGTGTTTTCTCCTAGAGACAATAGGGATCCACTGGAGTTTCTTGAACAGTGAATATTCCATCTCCTCTCTTGGTCATATATTCCAACATCAACATACCTCTTCATTAATTGAGGCTAGCCTTTAGTCTTTATACTACAAGTGGCAGCTCTGAACCTGGAGTCAAGAAGCCCTGAGTTCAAATCTAGTATACTTCACTTTCTTTAGCTGTAAAATGGGAATACTAATAGCACCTACCTCATAGGGTTGTTGTGAAGATCAAATGAAATATTTATTAAATGTTTAGCACAGTGCCTGGCACATAGTAAGCACTGTATGAATGCTTCTTCCCCTCCCTTCCCTCTAAAATGTGCATCTGTTTCCTCTTCCGTCTTTAATAGAATTAGGGGAATGACCACATGCGACACAATGGCCTTTTGATGCCAAGTTCAGCATTCTTTCTACTTTATTTGGCAGCCTCTTTGGATGAGGTTCAGGTCTAGACCATGACGCAGAATTCTGGGTGCTTTAATTTTTTGCTGAAAAAATGGTGTAGAGGTGATAGGAATGTGATAGAGAAGGGTAGAGGTGGAAGAGGAAGATATGATCAAGGGACAGGCCCTTACAAATCCAGAAAAATGCTAGAAACCCCATATAATGAAACACCCCAACCTTCATGGACAGTAATACTACCTTAATCCTGTCATTCAACAAATATTTATTGAATTTCTCTTGTGTGCTAGGTACCATGTCAGTATTTTGGTTGTTTGCAAAAGGGACAAAACAAACCTAGCCTAGAAAAATAAGGAAACAAATAGCTACAATATAAGGCAGCAATGAATGATTCAGATAATGTGTTATTTATTTATAGGAGCTAAACTTCTGTCTGAGTTGGTTGGAGAAGGAAAGATGTAAGCTGGCTCTTTATTGAAAATGGACAAGATTTTGGTTCTAGATTTTTTACCTTCCTGTAGACTATCCTTGACTAGTATATTAAGAACTATTAAAATACAAAGAATGACTAGATTTTCTCCATGTCTCCCTTCTGTATTCAGGCTATAGCTACCATCCTTTAGTCTAGCTTAACTCTCTCCCAGAATATTTCCCCAATCCCCTTTTCCCCCTACACCACAGAAAGGGATTTCTTTTTACTCCTCTTAGCCAAGTTAGTCTCTAAGGTCTCATCCAAAAAATTAGAGCAGGCCAGGGTCAACTGGGTAGCACAAGGAATATCATTATTGGAGTCAAGAACTCCTGAGTTCAAATCTAGTTTCAGAGACTTCCTTACCTGTGTGATCCTGGGGTAAATCCCTTAATTCTATTTGCCTCAGTTTTCTCATCTGTCAAATCAACTGGAGAAATAAATGATGTGGTAACAAAGAATTAAAAAAGGAATAGATATCCATCAATTGGAGAATGGCTGTTAATGGAATATTATCATTTTATAAAAAATTATGAACAAACTGATTCTAGAAAGGCCTGGAAAGAATTATATGAACAGATGCTGAGCAAATCCAAGCAGAACCAGGACTACATTATACACAGTAATAGCAAGAATACATGATGATCAACTATGAAAGTTTTGGTTCTTTTCAGTAGTTCAGTGATCCAAAGGAATCCCAATAGACTTTGGACAGAAAATGCCATCTGCAACCATCTGCAATCAGAACATACTATATTCACTTTTTTTTTTGTTTTGTTTTTTAATCTCTCCCATGGTTTTTCCCATTTGTTCTGATTTTCCTTTCCCAACATAATTGATAAAAACAATGTGTATTAAAAATAAATTTTAAAAAATGTCAAACCACTCTAGTATTTTTCCCTAATGAGATCACAAAGAATCATGACTAAACAACAAAAGGAATTTTTTCAATTTACATTGTTTTAATTTAATATTTGTACACTCCTATTTTAAATAATAGCTTTTCATTTTCAAAATACATGCAAAGATAGTTTTCAATATTCATCCTTGAAAACATTGCGTTGCAAATTTTTCTCCCTCCCTTTCTCCTACCTTCCTCCCTTAGACAACAAGTAATCCAATATAGGCTAAACATGTAAAATTCTTCTAAACATATTTCTACTTTTATCAAGAAATTCAAAGAAAAATAAAATCAAAAAGGAAAAAATGAGAAAGAAAAAAAGTAACCAAACAACAAAAAAGGTGAAAATGTTATGCTGTGTTACACATTCAGTCCCCATAATCCTTTCTGGATGCCTATGGTTTTCACCATCACAAGTCTATTGGAATTGTCTTGAATCACCTTATTGTTGAAAGGAGCAAGTCCTTCACAGTTGATCATCACATAATCTTGTTATTTGTACATGTTCTCTTGGTTCTACTCACTTTATGTAGCATCAGTTCATGTAAATCTCTCCAGGCCTTTCTGAAATCAGCCTGCTAATCATTTCTTATAGAATAATAATAAGGAATTTAAAAATTTTTTGACAACTATTTAAATATAATTGGTTTATTTTGCAATCCTGTATATTTTATGTTTTTTAAAACATTATTCTGAGAAAGAGGATATCCACAGTTTTCACCAGATTGCTAAAGCAATCCATGGCACCAATAAAGGTTAAGAACTTCTAGATTGGGAGCATCTGTCTAACTCAGTGGATGGAGTGCTGCCTTTGTACTCAGAAGAGTTAGAGTTCAAATCCAGTCTCAGACATTTACTAGCTGTGTAACTCTAGGAAACTCACTTAACCCTGATTACCTCCAAAAAAAAATTTTTTAAAGGAACTTGGGTGGAGACTGAATGTAAATCAACACATGTTGTGTTCATTTTTTTCTCCTTTTCCTTATTTTTTTCCCTCTCTCGTGCTTTTTCCCTCTTGTTCTAAGTTTTCTTTCCCAACATGACTCATAAAGAAATATGTAATAAAAAAATTAATGTATAAGCAGAAAAAAGAGAAAGCAATAAAAAGGGGAAAATATAAAAGATAAAAAGAACCCTGTGAAGAGATTGCCTTTAAAAGTCATGTCCAGCTTTAAGTCTTTGATCCTCCTATTTTCCTAGAGTCCTGCCTCTCTCCTCTTCTCTGCTTTTGTGTACAAATATACTATCCTTCTCTCCCCACTTCCATTTTTTAGCTGCTCATTTCGCCTCAACACCTAGCATCACTAATATGACACATAGAATGTAGTTTAATAAATGGAAGCTGAATAGAATTAGCTGAAAGAAGTCCCAAGATCCAGTCAACAGAATTCCTATTCCCAGGTTGACCGTGGATATTTATGTTTTACTTATTCTCCCTCAATCTTTGCTACCATTTACTAATCACCAAAATTCTCTTGTTCAGTCAGATCTTACTCTTCATTCCCTAGTTGAGGTTTTCTTGACAAAGATACTGGAGTGGTTTACCATTTCCTCCAGGTCAGTTTACAGTTTAAGGATTTACAGTTTACAGATAAGGAAACTGAGGCAAACAGTTATGTGTCCTAGACAGGATCACACAGTTAGGATCACAGATAGTGAGTTTCTGAAGCTGCATTTGAACACAGATCTTCTTGACTCCAGGCTAGTGCTGTATCCACTGAATCATCCAGCTGTTTCCACTACCAAAAGAGGAACACATAAAAACCAAAATGAGACTAACTAATATTTAATATTTATTAAGTCCTTTCCAAAAAAGCAACTCTGTCAGCTGAATGGCGCTTGTCCTCCAACTAATCCAAGCCTCCTGATTTCATCTCTATCTAGCCTTCTTTCCTGTCTCTTCTGCTGCTTCCCTTGATGAGATCAAATTGGTGATGGGAAAATTGCCTCAAGATCTTAGGAAGTACAGCCCTGGAGAAATACAAAGTGTTATTATGTTTAAGATTGAGCACAAAGTGTAGTTTGAGAAAATTTTATGGCCAGGGAGGAGTTGTGGTTATTTCAGGTCTTATGCAGGGACAGAGTAGGAAAAAACAGTTTTGGCCCCAAAAATGCCTCCTTTCAGCTTTTTCCAGACCCAGATTGCATTCCTTTCACCCAGTGGGAGGTAGAGGGTTGGCCAAACCCACCATTTTACCTTAGTAAGAAAGAGGTCAGATCTGAAGGATAATCAGACCTGGCCCAGAGGCCTGTGGGGTAACCTACATTTTTTTGTCATTTCCCCAGGGCGGAAGAAGGAGGGGTTGAGGTCGGGGGAAGAAACTAAGCCCTTGGATTTTCAGTTTATTAAAAAAACGGTATCCTGAGGACCAGTCAGTCTGCTATAGAGAAGTCATCTGACCCTGTCTACTGGTCTGGTCCAACAGAAGCATCCCTGTACGTGCTCAGGGAACCTTTATACCCATGGTTCCTGCTTTGCCAAGTCGGTGATCTAGGGACATGTGTCCTGTTTGCATGCTCTCTGAAAGGCAGGTGCTGTGAGTCAGCTGCTGCTGCTGCTGCCTGTGGTCTGGTCTCCCCAGCTACAGGAGCCTAGCCTCCTCCACACAGCTCTGCCATTGGCCCACAGAGAGCCAAAATAGACTCCCTCCCTTGTCCCCCCTCCCAGCCACCCCAATATGGAAACAAAGAGAGCACAGGAAACACCTGGAGGGGGCAGGCAGCTGGCAAAGGAGCCTTTACCCAAGAGAAGAAAGGTTTTGTGTGAGGTGGTTCAGCTAGTGGGGGGTAGGGAATGAGAGGGAGGGGATTCAAGCCCTTAATTGTGCTTCCCTTGGCACCTACCAGCTGCTGAAAAATAACAGCTGAGATGCTTAAATGCCTCATTTCCCCCTCCTGTTACTCTCCACTCCCAACCCCCCAAAAGTAAATGGATCATCTCTTAGGACCAGCTTTTTCGGAGCCAGGATGTGTGTTTTAAAGAAGCATCAACTTGGGTGGGCCTCTGCCTCCTCTCTTTCCTTTCACAGCCCATCCCCTTTCCCCCTACCTCCCAAGGCAAGGATTTTGAGCCCCTTCTTAACATGTGGAGTGTAAATACACAGGAAAAAGGCCCAGGAAGAAAGCTGGAACTATTAGCAACATGCCAGACTGTATGGCATGGCTACTAGTCAAGAAGGGTCTCTGTTTTACAAGAAGGTCTATTTTATTTCCATTCCTATTATGTATTTTTCAAATTTTCATTTATTTTCTCTTTTCCCCAATGAACATAAAAGAAAGAAAAAGGAAGATAATATTTATAAAACACTTTGTTATCTAAATGCTATCTGTAAAAGACCTCATGATACATAAGTATATTCAAGAAAACAAATTCCCAAATAAGCCACATCCACTAATAAACATGTCTCAATTTGCATGTTGAGTTCATCACCTCCCTATTAGAAGGCAAGCAGTGGGCTTCATCTCAATCCTTTGAAATCCTAGTTGGTCATTGGCATTACATACTGAGTTATAAAGTCTTTCAAAACTGACTTTTAAAATAATGTTGTTATTATATAAATTGTTCTTCTGACTCTGGTCCCTTCACTCTGTATCAGTTCATATAGATTGTCTCAATTTTCTCTAAAATCATCCTTTTTCATTAGTTCAAGTAGCACATCAATATTTCATTATATACAGTAATTTGTTCAATTCTAGACTTTAGCATCCATTTTTTTTTACTTTTACTAAAAAATAGAAAGAAAGAAAGAAACTTGCTATAAATATTTTTATACATATGGGTTTTTTCCCCTCTCTCTGATTGATTCGGTGTATAAGGCTGGTAGTGGGTCAAAGGCTGGAGCGAGCTCAAATTGAAACACCTATTGTTAAATTTTTTCAGGAATCATCAAATGCTACAAATCAAGACTTTATTAATTGTTTCATTGATTGTCTAAATTTTAAAAAGCAAAGGAATGAGCATTTATATAGCACTTACTAAAAAGCTTTACAAATATCTCATTTAAATGATAAACAAAATGTTAATAATTCTGGTTAAATTTTAAAAGTAGACCAAAAAATAATGCAATGGGATACTATTGTGGTAAAAGAAATGATGAGCAGGCAGATTTCAGCAAAACCTGGAAAAACTTACATGAATTGTTGATGAATGAAGTGAGCAGAAGTAGAACATTGTACACAGTAACAACGATGATTTAATTCTTTGCAATACAATGATCCAAGACAATTTCAAAAGGCTCATGATGGAAAATGCTATTCACATCAGAGAAAGAACTGAAGGAGTCTGAATTTTTTCATGTGTTTTTTTCCTTTTGTTCTCTTTCTTCTTTTATAATAAGATTGATGTGGAAATATGTTTAACATGATTACACATGTATAACTTATATCAGATTGCTTGCCATCTGGGGGGAGGGGAAGGTAGGGATGAAGAAAGATTTGGAACTCAAGATTTTTTTTTTTAAATGAATGTTGAAAATTGTCTTTACATGTAATTGGAAAAAAATAAATAAAATACTAAGACTAGCTGGTTGTTAAATATTTATTAGAACAACCCTAGAAGGGTACTCACAATTTAATGATTTGGGAGAAATAGCTTCAAATTTAGAGAATAGTTTGGACCAATTCACAGTTCCACCAAAGTGCATTAGTGTGCCTGTTTTCCTCTAGCACCTTCAACAATTGTCATTTTCCTTTTTTGTCATCTATACCAATCTGACATATCCCTATTATATAGACTTACCTGTATTATATGAAAATCTATTCTTTCTCAGCTTTAAGACTTCTAAGAGAGGGGCAGCTAGGTGGCAAAGTGGATAAAGCACCAGCCTTGAATTCAAGAAGACCTGAGTTCAAATCTGTTCTCAGACACTTAACACTTCCTAGCTGTGTGACCCTGGACAAGTCACTTAACCCCAGCCTCAGGGGGGAAAAAAAAAAAGACTTCTAAGAGAAAACAGAGTGGTTTAGTGGAAAAGTTTTCAATTTGGGGTTAGAGGATGTAGATTAGAATCCTTGCTCTCTTTCTTTCTAGCTACATGACCTTGAAGAATTCAATTAACTACTGTGGGCCTCAATATTTTGTTGTTCAGTCATTTCAGTTGTGTCCTATTTTTTGTGACCCTGTGTGTAATTGTCTTGGCAAAGATACTTGAGTGGTTTGCTATTTCCTTCTCCAGCCCATTTTACAGATGAGGAAACTGAGGCAGACAGGGTTAAGGGACTTGCCCAGGCTCACAAAGCTAGTATTTTAGGTTGGATTTAAACTCAAGAAGTTGTCTTCCTCATCGATGAAATAAGGGAATTGACCTAAAAGACCTCTTACATCTTCTATGACCCTATGATCTTAAATTCTTAAGAGCACAGATTACAATAGGTTTCACCAATAAGACTAGACCAATCAATCAATATTTATTAAGTGCCTACTATATATTAGGCTCCATCCTAAGCACTGGGGATTTTTTAAAAAGGTAAAAGATAGGCCCACAGTATAGTGGAAAGAGCATGTGGTCAAGAAGTTGAGAACTTCTGATCTAGTCCAATATCGTTATTTTTATTCCAGGAGAAAATTGAGGCCAAGAGAGTAAAAGTCACTTATCTAAGGTTAGAGAATAGATTAGGAGAAAAGCTAACCCTTGGAACCCAGACCCTAGACTCAAAAACTATTGCTACTTCCATTACATAAGCTGCATCTTAAATAGATAATGGTGGGAAAATCCTAAAGGCTGCATGTGAAAGAGATGGGCCAGATCCATTCTAGCTTTAAATTCTAAAATCCTATGATCAAATGGACTATGGTGAAAGCAGAAGAGTGTATTTTGGTAAAATTACAAGTAAAGAAAACTTTGTATTCCACCTAGTCACCTTTCACCTCCCCAGTCACCCTGCAGAAACCCTTCCCTCCTTTTGGTTGCCTAGCTACTGCTAATCCCTGTTAAGATATTAATTGATAACTGAGGTTCATAGAGTCTGACCCCTCTAGGGAGTATTTGCATTTCAACTGGAGGCTCCAGAAAACCTTGGAGGCTGAAAGAAATGAAAAATGATGATAATAATAGGAATGCAAAAAAGGGGAAGGGAGAAGCCTTGCAGCCTCAAAGGAATGAAGAAGAACCACAGATATCAGCAGACATTTATATACTTTCTTTAGATTCATGCAGGATTTGACATATGAAATCTCATTTGAGCTTCATTATAATCTTGTGAGCTATGTTGTATGCTTTATAGTTGAGGAAACCCAGACTAATAATGAAAATTAAATGAACTGCCCAAGATCACACAGTTAACCAGTGGCAGAGCAGGATCTCAAATCTGACTCCAGGCTAGCACCCTTTCTCTAAAGCAGATCTGGGATAGGGTTGATACTTTTCAACAGGTTGGCCTGCCTGCTGTCTCAGTCAATCAATAAACAGTTATTTAATGCCAACTGTGCTAGGCAACTGGGCAAAAAGGCAAAAACCACCTCTTCCCTTAATGAGCTTACATTCTCTCAAGTCACACTAAGAAAGGCTCTTGAATGTGTAAATGTCCAATGGAAGGGCCTCAGAGAAGACAAGAGTCAAAATAACTAAAAGTTTTGTTGTTTTTCATAATCTCCCAGATGCTGTTAATTTGTGCCTCAGTCTAGCCCCAGGAAAGGTATGAGAGAAAAGGGGCAAAGCTATTTCCCTGGACTTGTGGAAAGAATATTTGAATCCAGATTGTGAACATTAAAACATTCATAGCACTGAATCACATTTCTACTAGTTTAAGTGACTGCAGTTCTAAGCTACCAATTTTAAGGTATCTCAAACTCTAAATGTTCCCATGATACTTCTAGTTCTCAAGTACACAAAGAACTGGAAACTCCTTTTTTTCTCTCTGTTCCTTTTTCCTCTTTTCCATAATTCCATCTCCCTCTTCTCTCTTTTTTCTGCTTTTCTTCTTTCTGCCTTTTTCTCTCTTCTCTTCTCCCTCTTCTCTTCCTGTTCTTTGTCTCTCTGTCTTTCTTTTTTCTTTCTTTCTCTTTCACTGTCTCCATTTCTCCGATGTTCTCCCTCACTCCTAGATCCAAACACCTCTACCAAAGCACTTATTATCTGATCAGCTGCCTACCCATCAGATTTCCTGGACAAGGGTTGAAATCAGGCCCACACCCTTGTTTATGGAGTAAAAGGCAATGTCCAGCAGGGAACAGAAATATTTTCAAGACCTACAGGCTTATAGAAGAATATAATCAGCACAGAGGGAAAGATACAATTAGTGACTAGCATGTTTTATTTGCCTAAGATTTTTATCCAACCATCTTTGGAGTGAAATACAAAGCCAGAGTCTCAGAGTCCCATCAATCTTGCCCTTCCCAAATTCCCTTTGCATCAATTCTTGGAAGAAAGGAAATTTACCTGGAACATCTCCGTGAGTCTAGGTTCCAAGAGCAGAGAAGAAGGAAAAGGTGAGGAAATTTTACCAAATGTCACACTATCTCTACCCAATAAACTCTAGTAGTTCCCTATTATCTCCAGAAGCAAATACAAAATACTCTGCTTGGCATTTAAATCCCTTCATAACTTAATTGCCTCCTCCTACCTTTCCAGTCCTCCTACACCCTTTTCCCTGACACATATTCTTTGATCCAATAATCCTGACCTTTTGGATACTGAACTTCTCAAATCCAACTGTCTTTCTCCCATAGGTGGAATTCTCTTTCTCTTTAGCTCTTACTGCCAAACTCCAGGAAGGGGGTTCCTTAATTAGGACCAACTAAAATCCCATATTCTACAGGAAGCCTTCTCTTAATTCCAGTGCTTTTCCTCTGTTAATTATTCTTATTTATTCTTTAATGTGTGTAGCTTGTTCTTTATATAATTGTTTGCATGCTGTCTCCCCCATTAGATTGTAAGCTCCTTGAAAGGCAGGTCTGACTTTTGCCTCTTTTTGTATCCCTAGCTTATATAGCATAGTGTATGACACAAAGTGAGCTCTTTTAATATGGACTGATTGATTGACTTTCCCCCAATTCCATCCCATCAGACCAGTAATTTCTCCTACCCCATCCCCACCTCCAGCCTTCAGACTTGTATAAAAATTCCCCCTATTGATATATATTTAGATGACTAGGGCATTGAGAGATTAAAGGCATGTTATTTATCCTTTCCTATGTAATGTTTAGAGGTAGGAATTGAACCCAGGTCTCCCTAGCTCAAAGATGCGCTTTCTACATTTGGAAAATACCAAACCTCATTCATAAATGAACATATAGCTTAGTTTGTTATTATTAAGAAAGATGAAGTCATCAGGTCAGATTTGTTATTGTTTAAGTGATATTCATCTCTTCGTGATCCTATTTTGTGTATGTTGGCAGATAAAAGAGTGGTTTGTCTTCTCTAGTTCATTTTTACAGATGAGGAAACTGAGGGAAATAGGATTAAATCACTTGACCAGGGTCACACAGCTAAGTACCTAAGGTGTGAAACTCTCCTTTTAATGCCAGGTCCAGCATTCTATTCACTATGCCCACCACCAATAACAATAACTCCCTGCTTCATTTTCTACATTTGGAAGATACTAATTCCCACTAATTTTGTTCATAAATGAACAAGTCACCCAATTTAATGTTTGTTATTATCAATAGAGATGAAGTCATCAGGTCAGATTTGTCTCATGACTACAGAGGCAGGTTGATCCAGTGATCCTGGATCAACAACAGGTTGATAGCAATGAGTTCTTATAGTGCAATAGAAGGAAGGAAGATGAGACACAAGAAAGAACTTTGTAATCTCAGATTATTATAACATGGCAATGTAATACCAGGGAGGTCATGAAATGGTTATTGATGGAGGAGATTCAGGAATGGGAAAGATCACCCTCTGAGTAGTTTAGCACATCTCTATTTGGAGGCACAAGAAAGAGTCAGATGACCTCTGGAGGGCCCTCCTTTTAGAGAGATCATTCATGGACTCACCAGTCAATCAATAAGCATTTATTAAGCACTTGTTATATGCCAGGAACCACGCTAAGCTCTGGGATACAAAGAAGAAACAAAAACAGCCCTTGCCCTCAAAGCTTACATTCTAGGGAAGCCAGGGATTCTCAGGGTTGGAAATTACTCAGTCTTTATGAGTCTTACTTTCCTACCATACAGAATGAGAAGGATGAAGCACTTATTAAGTACTTCCTGTGTACCAAATACTGTAGTAAGCATCTTTCATAAATATTATCTCTTTCAATCTTCACAACAACCCTGGGGAGATGTATTTATTATTATTATTATTATTATTATTATTATTATTATTATTATTATCCTCATTTTGCAATTAAGAAAACTGAGATAGACATGGTTTAAATGATTTGTCCAGGTCCACATAGCCCAGATGTTACTATTAAACACCTACCATGTAGGTTAAATATTAAATGTCTAGGAATACAGAAAAAGGCAAAAGGCAGTTCCTATCTTCAAGGAACATACAATTTAATATTGGAGCCAATATCAAAGTGGAATTTGAACTCAGGTCTTACTGATTCCAGAACCAGTGCTCTACCCACTGTTTCACTTATTTGCCATCACATATTTCAGGAGGACTTACACCAAGGTTCAGATATAAATGGGTACCAGTTCTTAGGCAAGTGAGCCACCATATACTGTCATTGTTGGTTGCAGCAGCATAGGCTCCACTACCCAAAAACCTTATCAGAGAACAGAAACCTTGCTAATCTGAGGCTTCCAGGAGCCTTTCTGACTCATAGAGGTTCTTTATCAGCTGAAAACTGCTGATTAAGCATTAATATCCCAGGCCTGCACTATTTACAAGCCCAGGGAATTTGGAAGGGGAAAAGAAAATAGTCCAAGTCTGGATCTCAGCTAAATAAAGAAGAAAGTGAGCTGAGTAAAGAATGAATTTCTTGATATCTTCTCTACTGAGATTCCAAAAGATTTGAATAAATGAATACAGTTCCCTTAGAACTTCCAAGGAAGCATATTCTAGTCAGCCTCCAGACTCACAAAAACTGACTTATCCAAAACAAAAGGATATCTCTAATGAGATACTTATACAAATCAAGAGGCAAGACCAACAATATTACAAAAATAAGGCCACGTAGAACCATCTAAATAATGAAAGTCCCTTTTACTAAAATCCTATTCTGATGGCTTATTATGAGTTCTCCAAGATAGTGCCTATAGAAAATTGTTCTTCCAAACTAAAAAAGTAAGGAAGAAGGGACTCTGAACAGACTACATCTGCTGTTCAATGGTTAATTTAGTTAAGTATGGAGAGACTTATCACCAGAAAACCGGCCATTAGATAATGAGTTTAGGAATATAGAATGACCTTGTCTTAAAGTTATAAGGAACCCCCAAAATGAAGTGCAATGTGACCCTTGACCAAGCTTATGATCTGTAGAAATGAATAGAAAGCTACAAAAAAAGCAATTTTAGGTTTGATGTCAGAAAGACTGCCTAACAATTAGAACAATGTGATTGGGAGGTCTTCAAGCAGATATTGGATGTCTACTTGTTACAGTATGTCTAAAAATTATAGTATAAAGTAATTTGGGGATATTGGTTGGCATAGATGATGAGTAAAATCTCTCAACTTTTGCTAGATCATCATATGAGTAGAAAATGAATTTTTTCTTCTTTGATTATACTTACTTCCCAGACATATTTTTTAAATTATTGATATAGCAAACATTTCTAGACTTATAAAAAATAGTGATAACAATCATTCTTGCTTTATCCTTGATCTTACTGGAAAGGCTTCTAGTATTTCTCTGTTATGTATTGTGCTGGAATTTGGTTTTAAATAGATATTTATTTATCATAATAAAGATCCAATTATCCTTATAACTTTTGAGGCTTTTTTTTTTGAGACTTTTAAAAATAACTGGAATGGATGTCAAATTTTGTCCAAGTGTTTTTTTTTTTTTTAAAACTACTAGTATATTTATTTTGATGCTTATTATCATGGTAGGTAAAAGAAGAAATGACCCACCACATTATTAATAGTCTATCATATTCATAGAGTTGTTTTTATTGACTTAACCTTGTATTCTTGTATAAGTACAACCTACTCATAGGATACAATGTTTTTAGTATGTCACTCTAGTTTCTTTGCTAATCTTTTCCTCAATATATTTATGCCAGTATTCATTAGAGATGAAGTTTTCTTTCTCTGCTGTGTCTCTCTCTGGATTTTAGTTGAGATTTAAAAGAAGCCAGGGAAACCAGAAGGAAAAGACAGGGATGGAGAGCATTCCAGTATGAGGGGCAGCCAGTGAAAATCAAGCCATCAAGAGATGGAGTATCTTGCACAAGGAACAGAAAGAAAGCTAGTGTCACTAGACTGTAGAACATATGGCAACGTCAAAGTGCTACAGAAATGTTAATTCTTATGATGATGATGATGAAGTCTCATTTTCTGAGTTCAAATATAGTTTTAGATATTTACTAGCTATGTGACCCTGGCCAAGTCACTTTCCTCTGATTGCCTCAGTTCCCTGATTTGTAAATTGAGATAGACAAGGAAATGGAAAATCACTCCAATACCTCTGCCAAGAAAACCCCAAATGGGGTCACAAAGAACAGGACGTGACTGAAACAACTGGAAAACAGTGACAATGATGATTAAAAAGGTAGGAAAGGGACAGATTAGGAAGGACTTTAGAAGTCAAAGGATTTTATAACATGGAGGTAAAAGGGAGCTGTTGGAGGTTATTGAATACAGAATTGACATGTACAAACATGTACTTTAGGAGGATTACTTTGATAACTAAGGGAAAGGTGGACTAGAGAGGGAAAGACTTGAAGGAGAGAGATTTTTGCAGGCTTTTGCAACAGTTCAAGAGTGAGGAGGCTCTATCAAAATGGTGTACAACAATGTGTACACCAGAGATGTTGAAGAAGTAAAATCAAAAGACACTTGGGTTATAAGCTTGGGTGACTGGTTAACAATGTCAAATGCAACATAGAGATCAAGAGAGATTAGTATTTAGAAAAGGTGAATAGTTGTGGCAGTTGAGAGAGTATTGGCATTTTATAATGGTTTCAATTGAGTCCTGAAGTAGGAAGCCAAATTACAAAGGGTTAAGGAGTAAGAGAAGGGGAAAGGTAGGCCACACATTAAGCAGCTTTTATCACAGTGTGGCTATTCTAGAAAGGAAAGATACAATACATAAAGTAAAAGGGATGATAGGATTAGGCAACCAAGTGTTTTAAGGAATATGGAGATGGGACCCTGTTAATAGGCAGCAGGGAAAGAATGAGGAGAATGATATAGATTCAAGATTAGTCAGGGCAACTGTGTACAGAGTATGGCAATAATACTCTGCCTTATTATTGACAACCAGAAGGAAAACCAAAAGACTTTTAAAAAGTAGTCAAGTGGAGGAATGACTTACAGCTTCTCTTTAGAGATGAATTAGAGGCTGGGTTCATCATCTACTCAAAGGAAACAAAAAAATATTTCATGAGGCATTTAGTGTTTACAATGAGCAAAAACCAACAGACCACTTCAAAAATAAATGCATAGGGATGAGTCAGCATATATAGCAAGGTAGTCTTGAGAAATTGTGTAAAGAAATTATATAAAATTGAGAAATCATATAAAGTTGAGAAGTTATATAAAGAGCTTCATAACTTCCTCCAAATTAAATCAACATATATTTTGGTACATGACTATTTCAATGTAATTTAGCTTAGATTATTGACAGTGAAAAAAAATTTTGGAAAATATTGTCTAGGATCAAGAAACAGAAGACACCAAATACTTATAGACATAAATGTTTTTGAATTTAGTAGCCTCATGCCCATATGTGCTCTAGATAAAAAAGGAAACAAGCTTTTATTAAGCAATACTGTTTGTAAGGCACTGTGCTGGTTGTTCAGTCATTTTCAGTCTTGTCCAAATTCTCCATGAGGTTTTCTTGGCAAAGATATAGGAGTGGTTTGTCATTTTTCTTTTCCAGTTCTTTTAACAGATAAGGAAACTGGAAAAAAACAAAAACAAGCTCAAATTACTTGCCCAGAGTCACACAGCAAGTGTCTATGATCAGGTTTGAACTCAGCCCATCATCCCAACACTCTAGTCTCTGTCCAACTAGTTGTCCTTATTATGCTAAGTGTGTCAACAGGCAGAAGTGCTTTATAATTATCATGCCATCTGATCTTCACAATCATCATGGGAGGTAGGTACTATTATTATCCTTATACAGTTGAGGAAACTGAGGCAGAAAATGGTTAAGTGACATGTCTAGGATCACACAGCTAACAAGCGAACAAGCTTGGATTTGATTTCAGTTCTTCCTAACACCAAGCCCAGTTTTCTCTATTCACTACACCACCTAATTGCTGATAGTTGGAAGATGTTGAACATGGAAAGCACTGAATACTACCCTAAGAAATGAAATTCAATATATCTTAATGGACAGGAAATGAGGTTATTGACACAGGATGAGGAGTCATTTCAGAGTCAGCAAAGTGTATACATTCAGATCATCATCTAGTTAGAGCAAAGGTCAAAACTAAACCAAACTGGAAAAAAGAATAGATGAGGAGACATTATAATTACAGCAGCTCTAACCAGAACTATTTAAACTGGTTGCCACTTGGGGAAACTAGAAAAAACAAAAAACAAACATTGACTTTTCACCATTTCTTAGGGAAGTCTGAGGGATCTCATATGGAAGATAAGCAACTAACCTACTCACCACTTTAATTGACAAAATACCAAGATTTTTTTTTTTTTATTTTTTTTACTAATGGGTGACACAAGGTACTGAAGGGCAAGACTACTGTAGAAAGGTACAAGCTTATTTGCAAAACAATAGGTTAATGTTTGACAAGCAATTAAAACTTAACCAAACAGAAACAAAAAGCAGTTGATGGAAAAATTATCTTTCAAAATGTTTGGTTTAGGGTTTATTAATCCATTAGGCTCAGATTTCAACTAAGGTTTTTTGGCTTCAAATCCAATGTTCTTTCCCTTACACCATGCTACTTTTAAATGTTAGGTCCCTAATTCTTTCATCCTGGAGTTTTTCTAAGGCTTAACTTAAGGTATTCTCTGAAACCAGCCACCTTGATCTCAAATATTTATCCAGATGAAGAAGCCTGGAACTGCACCTGTTACTCCTCCAGAGGAGAAAGATAATGAGGGTCCTAATCAAGTTTCTTTTCCAACACTGAACAGGGATAACAGGAGGACAATAAAACACAAGGAGGAAAAGCCCATAAGAATTTTTATGAGAAATTTTTCGTACCACCACATCTGAACCCTATCAAAGTCCTGACCATGCTTCTTTAAAAAGTGCAAATGGCATTGAGGAAAACAAAAATGGAAAAAACAACTGGATTAGATCAAGTATATCTAGAAAAGATTCCTCCAAAATGCAACAGAATTTTAAGAGTTTTAAAAGTTTCTGAAGGAAGAACCTGGAAAAAGTTACATGAACTGATACAAAATGAAGTTAACAGAACTAGAAGAGTGTTGTACACAGAAACAGCAATATTGTATGATGAACAACTGTGAATGACCCAGCTGTTCTCAGCAATACAATAATCTAAGAAAATTTCAAAGGACTAATTATTAAGCATACAATCCACTTACAGAGAAAGAATTGATATTGTTTGAATATCGACTGAAGCATGCTATTTTTCACTTTAATTTTTTTCTTTTATTTGAATCTTATAGAAGATGATTCATATGAAAATGGTTTACATGATTTCACATGTGTAACTTACATCTAATTGCTTACCATATATATTTAAAACTTGGCCAGGGTAGGGAGGAGTATCTGAAGGCAATGACACCAACAGTGTAGAGAAAAAAGGCCCCTTTCTATGATGAGGTTATTAGCAGGGAATAGATAGGTTTTCACAAGCAGTTTTCTAGAATAGATCACATCTTCACTATTACATGGTTGATCAAAAGGTAGATAGAAGATCCTATGATTTCTTATTTATTGATTATTAAAAAGCATTTGATGTGATAGAGTAAAATGTATAATTTTGCCAAAATAGACAAGCTTGCTTGAAAGATATAAACACAGGGATAAGCTTCTGATTTTTAAAAGCAAGTACAATATAAAATAAGGAAATATGCCTGCCAAGAATGTTTGCTGTTATCATAGAAAAGATCAGGTACTAAATCCAAGTCAGAGATATCACCTTTGGATGGTGAGATCTCCCCTCACATTCCTACTTGTAGAATTGAACTGATGGAATCAAATCCTGGAATACCATCAAGTGTTCTAAATGAGATCCATGACCACTGAAAAGTGTGGCTCAACTAGAGAAAAACATTAAGTGGTTATGGAATTCCTGTTACCTAGAATATGACATGCAGTTGTATGGATAGGTTGGGGCATCTATCTATCTATCTTGAATAGATAATGCAAACACACAATGAGCTTGTCCCAAAATGTAACAGAAAGAGATCAAACTGGCTTGCATTTGAGAAACTTCAAAGTTCCTTTAATGACTAGAAGCTTCTTCCTGAAACTACAACATCAAAAAAGACCCATCTTTAAAAAAGAAAACAAAAAACACAAATGTTCTTTTTGACAATATTGAATTATTACAAGTAGTGACATATCTCTAAAGCATAAAGTTGAAGATGACCCAAAGGGCAATAGAAAGACACATGATATAGATGACCAAGCTATAACACACTACAAACAGGAAATTTCACAGGAGTAGTATAAAGGGTTTTGTCAAATAATGATGGAAAGAATTCTCACACAGTGAGAACAAGGGATAAGTGACTGACAGCTCTCATATGCCATTGTTGTCTTCAATTACCAAGAGAATATGAGTAAAAGTCCCAGTACATTAATTAGGCAGATAGCTTATGATAAATGTTTGAGAAGACATGCATGGAACTTGTATGGAATAAGCAAGAATGTATGGAATGAAATCCACATTACTGGAAGGAATTCCCACATTAGTGAAATCAAATTCAATTAAGTATTGAAATAGTCTCATTATTAGAATGTATGGTTTTAAATTACTAAACACTATGATCTCAGAAGAATCAATACTTCAGGTGATACAAAGGGCACTAGGAAGACTCAAACATTGTTTAAAAAAAAGTCTTCCAGATATTACTAAGTTGTGTACTAAAATAGCACAAGGAACATATAGTTGGAAGAGAAGAAGAGAGTAATGGGGATAAATTAAATGTTTGGTTTTTTTTTAATAAATAAATCAATGAATTTTAAAATAAGATCAAGGATAAGGTAAGGATGCCCTTGTCATTACTATCTGATATAATTCTAGAAATGTGAGATATAGCAATAAGACAAGGGGGAAAAATGAGGGAAAAATCATGAGTAAAAAGGAAACAAAATTACCACTTTTGCATGAAATATAATATTTTACTTAGGAATCACAGAGAATCAACTAAAAATAAACTGAAATAATGAATAACTTCAGCAAAGTTGCAAGATAGAAGATAAACTCCACATGTCATTAGCATGCTTACATATATAATCAACAAAACACAGCAGGAAGAGATAGAGAAATTCCATTTAAAATAACTACAGAATGTGTAAAAGTATACTCTCCTCTTTCAGAGAAAGAACTGATATTTTTTGAATACCGACTGAAGCATGTTATTTTTCACTTTCTTTCAATTGTTTTTCTTTTATTTGAAACTTCATGAGTGGAAATCTTCAACATAAAGAAGATCCAACTCACTTCCAGTTGATCAATGATGGACAGAAATAACTATACCCAGAGAAGGAACACTGGGAATTGAATGTAAATTGTTAGCACTACTGTCTATCTACCCAGGTTACTTATACCTTCGGAAGCTAATAATTAATGTGCAACAAGAAAATGGTATTTATACACATATATTGTATCTAGGTTATATTGTAACACATGTAAAATGTATGGGATTACCTGCCATCGGGGGGAGGGAGTGGAGGAAGGGAGGGGATAATTTGGAAAAATGAATAAAAAAATTAAAAAATTAAAAAAAAAAAAGAAACTTCATGTAAAAAATGACTAATTTGAAAATGTTTTACATGATTGCACATATAAAACCTATATCTGATTGCTTACCATCCCAGGAAGAGGGAAGGGAAAGCTAGAATTTTGAACAATTAATACTTCTGCTTATTTAGATCTATATTTATGAAAAAAGTATTTTGTAGTTATATTCATAATTTCTGTAACTCTCATGGGTAGCCTAAGCTAACATTATAAAAAAATACAATTCTATCTAAATTACTTTACTAATTCAGTGCCATACCCATTCCACTGCCAAAAAATTATTTTATAGAGCTAGGAAAAAACAAAACTAAACAATAAAGTTTAGCTAAAGGAACAAAAGGTCAGAAATCTCAAAGGAAATAATGAAAAAAAGGTAAGGAAGAGGAACTTACAGTAGTAGATCTCAAATTACAAAGCAATAATTGTCAAAATTATTTTATAACTGGTTAAGAGAGAAGTCAATAAGTGGTAGCCCAATATTTGATAAACATGAAGATCTCAGATACCAGAGTAATAACTCATTATTAGATAAAAATAATGTGAAAACTGAAAAATGTCTAGTAGAAACTAGGGCCTGTCTAATTTCTCTTATACAAGAATAAACTCCAAATGGATGCATGCATAAGTTAGACATAAATGGTGATATTATAAACAAATTGGAGTAGCATAGGAAAAATTATCTGTCAGTTCTATGGACAAAGGAAAAGTTCATGATCAAAAAAGAGATAGAGTAGACCACAGAAGATAAACTGTACAATTTTGATGATTTTGAAGATTTTGTCAAACAAAACCAACATATCTAAAATTAAATGGGAAAAAGGGTAGGGATAGGGAACTTTGAAGCAATTTTCTCTGATAAGGATCTCATAAAGATAAATTAGAAACAGATTTAAATTTATAAGATAAGAATAAAAGCCAGTCTGCAATTGATAAATGATTAAATGATAAAAATAGTTTTTTTTAAGAAACCCAAGCTCTCAGTAGCCATATAAAAATATGCTGCAAATCACTTATAATTAGAAAAATGAAAATTAAAGCAACTCAACTTCTTTATTAAAAAAAAACTGACAAAAAAAGGAAATTGACAAATACTATAAAAGCTGTGCAAAAACAGGGCAAAAATGCTTCACTGGTAGATCTGTGAATTGATACAGTAAATTCTGGAAGACAATTTGGAACCATGTCTCAAAATTTACTGGATTGACCCAGAGATACCACTACTACTAATGCTATAACCTCAAAGAGATCAAGTAAAGAAGAAAAGGACCTAAATGTACAAAGATAATCATAACCAATGTCTTTGTGATAGTAAAAAGCTAGAAACTGAGGACGTGTCCATTAATTGGAGAATGGCTGGATTATAGCATATGAACATAATGGAATACTATTGTGCCATAAAAAAAGGGAAGATTTGTATGAACTAAGAGAGACTGAAGCGAGCATTACCAGAGGAATGATTTATATCATTATAACATTATAAAGACAATTTGAAAGTCTTGAGAACTATGATCAATGCAATGATCAACCACAATTCCAGAGAGTTAATGATGAAGGCTTCTACCCGACTATTGACAGAATGTATGATGGACTCAAGGTACAGATTAAAACAGTTTTTTTGGTTTACTTCATTATGCATATTGGTTGCAAGTGGATTTTTTTTTTATTGAGAGTAAATGGAGATGCCTTTTTATCCATTGAAAAAGTAAAATTAAGTTTAAAAAGAAAAAAAATTATATTATTAAAAATAAAAGAAAGAGGTAGACATATAATTTAATGAAAAGATAGATAAAAAATGGACAGACTGAGTCCTACACTGGTTCACAAAGTATAAAAACAACAAGAAGGCTCTGGGACATTGGGTGGATCTTTTATGAAGAATTTATAGGAATGCATAAGAATCAAATAAGATAATAAAGTATATAAGACAGTGCAGTACAATGGAAGGACCACTGTCTCAGGAAGGTAGAGCACCTGGTTTTAATGTTGCCTCTGTAAGTTATGACTTAGGTCCTAGGTCAGCAATCCTTAGAATTTATATCTAGAACATGGATCTAGGATCTAGTATATATATATATTTCCATTTTAAAGATAAGAAGTCAAGCATAAGGTAAGCAAATAGCTCAAAGTGCACAGGTAATAAATGGTATGGGCAGATGGGCAGAACTCCAATTAAAGCTCTCCCTCAATGCTGAATCCACATTTTTCCCTTCTCACCATGCTTCCCTTAATATACCAATGAGAACTATCCTAGTTTTGAAACAAGGAAATACCCATCATGAAAAATAAAGCTCGGCCCAGTAAAACACTAATCCTGTCCTAAAGTTTAAAAGAAAATCAATTGTAAAACAAAAATTCTCCAATCTTCACCCTTGTTTCTACGTCTAGAAAAAGGAAAGATTGGTGAGCTTGCTATTCTCAGAA
Source organism: Sminthopsis crassicaudata (assembly GCF_048593235.1). Lineage (NCBI taxonomy): Eukaryota > Metazoa > Chordata > Mammalia > Dasyuromorphia > Dasyuridae > Sminthopsis > Sminthopsis crassicaudata. Next base: position 98,867,365 of record NC_133620.1, on the reverse strand, counting down.
TTATATGACAGTATACAAGTAGACTAGGAATGGAAGACCTGAGCCCAAGCATTGCCTCTGCTATTTACTAGTTGTGTGAGGTCCAAAAAATGACTTTATTTCCCTGAGGCTTGGTTTTCCAGTACATAAAAGGAAGGTCATAATAATTTTCCTGTCTACATAGTGGACATAGTTTTTCTTACAAGACTCAGAGGAGAGATAAAGTATAAAGTTGTAACCCATTATTAGGGAAACAATTACACCTGGGATTCAGAGTAAAAGGTTCAAAATGAAAATGGGACAAGGTCCTTAAATAATGATTTTTTTCTAAATAATAAGGCAGCCAGGTCTTTTTTTTTTTTTTCCAAGTATAGATATATGAAATAGGAAAACCTTCCAATAATAAATGGATCTTGAGGACAGGCCTTTCTTTGTAATATCTGTAAGTCATCTAATTCTAATTATACAGGGGAGGGAATTCTTTATTACTACCTGTAACATTCCATAAATCTATTAAAAAAAAAAAAAAGATAAAATTCAGTTAATACCTTCTTTCCTCTTTCCCTCACATAACATACAACTCCAAATGGTAAACTAGGTTAATTGTAAATTTTCCTCTTCTTCCCTTTTCAAATATTAGCTTCTTGAGAACAGAAACTGTAACCATTGTAACCATATAGCTGGTAGGTTCTGGATATACTTGCAGCTTCTCGAAAGCTTTACTTCCTACCATAGACTAAGTTTTGAATGGGAGTGTTGAGTCCTAAGGACACCACATCACACTTGCCTGCCTATGCACCTTTCCCTCCCCAATATCCTATCCGGAACTGGGCCAAGACAAGTCTAAACATGCTTGAAGGTCACTCAAACACAGGTCAGAGACCTGGCTCTCAAAGCTCATTAAAATAAGATCTTAATGTTCAGGGATGAGAGCTTTACTGTTAAGGCTCCTGTATTCACAAGCTACTCCATCTTGCTATTTCTTCTCCAACATTATAGCACTTTAACAGGACTAGGATATCAAGAGGGATGACTGGACCTTGGAGAGCATGGACTGAGGATGTGGAGAACCCAGCCTCTCTGCTGGCCATCTACATCCCAGAGGAATCTATGTGATGAGAGACCATCAGAAGGGGATACTTTAAATAAGAGAAATCTCTTAAGGGACCCTATTAACCATGAAACTTGTTTTAGAACAGCAATATCCCAAGCTGCATACAAGAGTAAGGTTAGAAGGGAACATGCTTCTACTTTAGGCCAGCTCTGGGCTAAGTGCTTTACAAATATTGTCACTTGGAAAGGGCAATGGGCTGGGTACTGGACTTGGACCACAGAACAAGTTCCGATCCCAATATCATAGTTTACTTTGTAATAATTTTAAGCCAGTCACTGACCTTATATTACTTATCTCCAATATGATACCAGTGTATTTCACAGTGAAGAAGAAATTGGAAAAATATAAGGCTCTCACTGAATCACGTTTCATAAATGTCAGCTATTAAAAGCTTATGATAAAAATCATCGTAATGGTTCACATCTAGGAAACAGCTTTATGGTCCTCTTAAATACATTTTGCATTTGTGAGCCTAAAAATGCCATTACAATTCCTATTTTACAAATGAGTAAACTGCAAGTTGGAGAGGTTAAATCGCTTGCCCAGAGTGAAGGGAGGAAATAGATGTTTGAAGTAGGGCAGAGTTTTGTTTCCAGAAAGGGGGACTGAACCCAAATCTGAAGATTAGCTTCAATCCCAACCCAATTTCTTAATAGGTAATATTCCGTTGCTTATTTCTTTTGGGTGAAATTTACAATAAGTACCTCCAAGAAGGAATTCCAGGCCTGAGGTGAGAGAGTAGGGAAAGGAAGGTTGTATACTTAAGTGTCTACACCACACAGCTAAAACAGCTACATTTTTATTAAAGTAACCAAAAAAAAAAGTGTACATTTATCAATAGATCTGTACATTCTTTCATATAAAAACACTATACAATATACAATTAGTAACCTTTGTCCCCTCTGTCAAAATAGCTTACAAACTCACTACCATATTTTACTTAATATGAGAGCCAGTCCTGCTCAACAGTCCAGCTCTGAGATCTTGTCTTTTAAAAGTAAATATTAAGGAAGGAAAGAGAGAAAATATCTAAGAGAACATAAATGGCAGGGTCCTGTGTGCAGTCAGAGGCAAGGACATATTCCACAGTGATTCACAGCTGTTTGTTTTTACCCATTCCACAAGTCAAGGAATCATTTCCCTGCTCTGTGGATGAAGAATTAATTTTCAATTAAACTTAATACTCCAACCAGGGTCTAGGAGCTGGCACAAAATTTGGTGCAGTCACAAAGTGGGTAGGACTAGAATGAAAGAGTAAAGAGTGTTTGGTTATTAGCACCTTATGAATCAGGGACTAGAGCAGCTTGGGAAATGCAAAGGGAAGAAAGCTGGGAAGAGACTTCCAGAGAAGGCAGTGGGGAGGGGAGAGAGGGATTCTTTACTAAGCCCTAGCAACAGGAGCTTAACCAAGCTGACCAGATGCTCCAGCTGTGTCCAACTCAGAGAGTTCTGTTCAGGGATACCTGAAGCCTTCTCAACCCTCCCCCTTACTCCCATGAGGAGGGGAGGGAAAGGTTTTTCTAGTATAGCAGTTCTTTCTCCCCATCCAAGAACAGTAAATATTGCACACTACTAACGGATTGGAGTCACATTTAGAGAAGACATTCCTCTCCCACCACCAGGCACTAGGTGCCAAGGAGAGGTAAATGCCCAAAGGTTTGTTTTTAGAGGCAACCTGAGAACAATGCCAAGTCCTGTAGAAATTGGGGCTCAGGCAAGAGGTGCCTTCAAAACAAACTAGCCAACTGGAGTTCAGAGAGCCAAAGAGTGGATGTCAGCAAGAGAGTTGGAGAATCATTCCACCATCAGGAAACTCTGAATCTCAGGAGGCCATATTGCACAAGGCTTGAGAACTTTTGTCCTAAAAGGATGGGAGGAGCACTAGTGACAAGGAGGGGGAAAGAAAGGAGAGATTTGTGCTTTGAAAAGAAGACTCATCATAAAAGACCTGAAATTCCCTGTAGCTTTTGAGTTCATCTCTCAAAGGGATGACGGCAGCATCATCAGGACTTTTGTGTGGTTCCCTAAGCAGGGCAGCAGACAAGGCTGCCAGTCCAAAGAACATTCTCCATTGAGAGCTCTTTGGGCCCCAGCCTTCCATTACAAATCATCCCCTTGAGAATTCAGTATGTACACATACACATACACAGAGCAGCATAAAGCAACATGGAGATTTTGTGCAGGTTTCCTTACCCTATTCTATTTCAGACCCTCCATCATCAAAAAAAAAAAAAAAAAAAAAAAGTCTAAACAAAAATTAAAAATCCCAAAACCTTAGAATTCACAGCTGGTATGTCAAAACCTTCCAGACCCTGAGGGTATTATCAGGACAATTACTTAATTTCAAGAAAAGTTGATCCAGGCAGGAGGAATAAGGAAGCTGCCTTTTAATTTCCTGCCCATGATCTCATCAGAGGGGGGAAAAAAGAAAAAGAAATAAAAATAAAAAAGAAAGATAGGCAACATAATATTTCAAAAGTTTAGGCATGAATGCCCTTTAACAAAGAAGATCAGGTCCCTGGAACCCTGGTTGTGGACATAGGAGGCTAAAAACTGAAATTCTCCTGTACCCTTCTATCCAGAGTAGGGCCTGATCTTTCTCATTCACAGTTGCTAACCATAAATGTTCTCATTGTCTCTGGGGTGCTGACTAGGCACCTACTCTATACCCTTCCCAATCGCATCATCACCTCCATCCTGCCAGGTCCATACACCTAAACTTTCTACCTCTCTCATTGGCAGATACTGGCTTCAAGACACAGGCTCACAACATTTCTTTCCAAAGGCACCATAGGAGGCCACTTCCAAGCAGCTCCCACTAAGGATTTTTTTCTTAAAAAAAAAAAAAAAAAAAATTTGGTTTTTTTTCCCCCTCTTTTTTTAAAAAAAATATATATAAATAACTCTTCATTTAAAAATATGATTCCCCAAGTTGAGGTATGCAATAGCCTGTTGTCACGGCTGAATGAATACAGTAGATTGCTGGGGGGGGCGGTAGTGGGCGTCTTAACTGGAGACGGCCATCACATAGTTCTTTGAGGGGCTGCTCCGGCCCAACATGATTTGGTTCTTGCAAGTGAGGAGTCCACAAGAGGATGAAGTGGGCCCCGCCTCATAGAGGACACAAATTGATCCATCTTCCCCGATTCGGTAGGACACTTCATAGGGGTCCACCCAAAGGGTCAACTCGCTGGGCAGCAGGCGGTATAGCTGGGGCAGGCTAAGTCCAATCTGCCTGGCTACCTTGCTGATGATGGGGTCCATCTTGTGGTTGATTCGGATGCAGCGGTAGCCTGAACCTTTGGAAGGCTTTTCTGGGAACCAGTGGTGTTTGTAGTGCTCTGTGGAGGGAAATGGGGAGATTTCCTGGTTAAGCCAATTCAGGTTGACACAGGACATAGCTAGAGCGGTCACGGACTGAACGTGTAGACAAAGGGAAGGAAACCTCAGCAACTTCATAAGCCTACTAGATCACTAAGCAGCTTCAAGTACCTTCAGCCCGAGGAGCCGAGAGAAAACTGACCTTCCTTCAGTGCTCACCCTGGTGGCAGTGGTCCGCAGTGGCAAGTCTTACAGTAGCCCCGCTTTGAGGATGGGCTTGATTGTTTTAGCAAGCCTGGGCTCGGCCTCTGGGAGCTCCGGGGCAAACAACTCAGACCACGGGCCAAAAATGTTGCTTCCAAGCCAGTTACTATAACATTATGGGATTACGGAGCAAACCACCTGCCCTCCGTACTTCTCCCCGGAAAACAGCGCTTAATACTCCCCAGGTTTATAATCAGAAAAATCCTCCGCCAATAGAGGCAGAAATCAAAGAGCGAGGGCCTCAGCTTCAGACTTGTTTTGATGGAACCGTCGCAATCCCGAAGGAGCCAGTTCACAACAGCTGGCAGTCTGACCGGATCCCTTTCCCTTAATTCCAGTCTCTCCCGCCCCCACACTCAGGGACCTCCCGGGAAGTGGGCCCCCAAACAAGGCTAGACACCTTCCAAGCTAGGGAAGGAGGCGGATGGTTTAAGGGGAATCGAGAGAAACCAGAGGGAAACTCCAGTGAAACTCTTTGGCTGTCTAGACCGCCCAAAGCCCGAGTTACCAGGCTTTTGTGTAACTTATGAGGAAAACGGCGCCGGAGCCCTTGGTGACTGAAGGGACTCAGCGGGCCACGGGGCTGGCCCCCCAGGCTCGGCGGTCAGCATCCCGCGGCCACTGCGGTCCACCGCCACCCCGCGAGACCGTAACACAGCATCCCTCGCCGCTCTCGGCGGTAGAACAATAACACTAAGAACTCGCATTTCTACTTGGAGGGCTGGACTGCAGAGACTGGGCACTTGGGGAACACTCGCGCCCGGGGTTACGGGGAAGTGTTGGCCGGGGGGGACGGGGGTGCCGGAAGATGGGGCGGGTGAGAGGAAGAGTCCCGGGCCAGGCGCCGCTCGGAGGGGCGGGAAGCCCTCGGAATATGCCCACCTGTGAGTGCCTCTTGGAGGGCCCCGCTGAAAACTTGCAGCCTCTGTTCGCTTACACAGCCGCGGGTCCTCAACAGGCTCGAGAGGAAGCCCACGGCGGCGGCGATCTCCGGGACCATGTCCACTCTCTTCCAGCGGGTCTGGCTCATGTCGGGCGCACCGTCGGGGAGAGTGGCGGCGGGGGTCGTGATGGCGGCGGGGGCCGTGGTGCCGGCAGGAACGGCGGCGGGGAGGGGAGAGGTCGCCAGGCTGGACCAGCCACTACTCCGGGGACTTGGGCCGAGGTGCCTGAGACAGCCTCCGCGCCAGCGCTTCTCTGCTCTGCCCGGACTTGTAGGCAGCCTCTTCCTTTCATAGCCTTGGTTAGGGAGGAGGGGACGGCGCGGCCCATTGGCCTTAGTGGGGCAGGGCCAGCCTGCGTTTCGCAGTCCGCACTCCACCCCCTGCGGACGCCCCCGCCTCCTCCGGCGCTTATGTCATCCGGAGTGACGTCAGTGCTGGGAACCAGAGCCGGGGCTGGAGACGCGAGGAAGAGGGAAGGCAATCTAGGGTAACCCAGAGTAGGTAACCTGGGAGAAAGCAGGAATAACTGGAAGAGAGCAGGGCCATGGAGGCAGGGAAGTAACGTATTCGGGTCCCTTCCCAGAGTGTCCTCCCCCTCCTCTTATCCCAAACCTCCCCATCCTAAAGACTGCTTCCCATCGAGTTTATTCTATAAAGTGAAGGGGATTAGGAAAAAAATCTATACTCCAGTACTGAGGTTCCAAAATGCATTGGGACTTCCTCTGCTCAGAGAACACCAGTTGCTGTCTATGATTAAAGTTCCAATTCCTCCACCTGGTATACAGGATTGCCCCCATCCTGGTCCCAAACTGCCGATTCAACATCTCCCCTACTCCTACTAATGGGTCTCAAGAGAAAAGACTTGGCACATCCTGCCTCAATTACCCTTTCCAAACCTTTATTTACTATTCAATCAATGAACAATTGATGATTGTTACAATTACTGAGTGACTAGGAGAGGTACTAGACTACAGAGGGCACAAGCTCTTCCTTTTCCTCGGGAGCTGTCCTTCTAATACTGGGGAAACCACACGTACAGTACAATAGCCTGGTTTAGATTACCCTCCCCTAGTCCTTGAGAATCATAAATATAAGCATACATAGATTTTTTTCCCCTAATCCCCTTCATTTTATAGAATAAGAAACCAAGGCTCAGAGGAGTAGTTTATCTAAGACCATACAGGCAAAAAAAGGGAAACTAGGATTTTGATGTAGTTTGTATTCCATCTCAGCACTTCATACAATGCTTTGAAGAAATTATTTTTGAATGAATTTTGAATGAAATGAGTTTTGAATTGAATTGGTTAAAAAAAAAGGGGGGGGAAAGAAAGAAACAAGAAGAAATAAAATTAGAGAACTGAGACCTACTGGTGGTGTCAGGGAATTAGTATCATTTCCCATATTCAAAAAACCACATGTGAATCCTCACTGGGTTATTTACAAGAGGCACAATCACGGACAAATTACTTCTCCCCAGTCCTCAGTATTCCTCCTCTGTAAAGTGACTGTTGGTCTAGATGCTCTCCTGGGCATATTTGAAGATTTAAAGCCCATCATAACAATTTTAGATGTAATTTTAGATACCAGCAACTTCATGAGCTTTTCTAACTAAGCACAGTGACTGACAATTTAGACACTTAACATACATTTTCTTATTTGTCCCTCACAACAACCTGGAGTTATTTCCCCCCCATTTTACAGAAGGGGGAAATTGATATCCACAGAGGTTAAGTGATTTATTTACCTGGGCCAATATAGTTCACTAGCAATCCTCCCCACACAATTAGGAGGAAAAAGATTAATTAACATCTAAATGAAATTAAACCTGTTATTTTTATAAAATCAATGAACATTATTCACTTCAGTCAATCAGTAGATAAACATTTATGAAGCAGTTTCTATGTACCAAGCACTGTGCTAAGTGCTAGGGGATACAATGAAAGGCAAAGTATAGTTCCCACTCTCAAGAAGCTCACTGTCTAATGTGGGAAACAATAGGCAAATGACTATACAAACAAGAGATCTATGGGCTGACCTGGAGATAATCCACAGATTTACTATAGACTAAGAATTCACCTTTGATCTCTCGAAGCCATATGTGTAGCCTTGCCAGATATTGACCTAGTACTGGGGCTTATGCCATCTACATATGTTTGTATGAGCAGTAGAGATTTTTTTGAGTAGGGGTGAAAGGTGAAACAAAGCATCTTGGTCCAAGAGTGTTGCCATGAGACATATGTTTCCAAAAGTGGGACACTTGGCCACATCTTCAATTCAATTCAAAATACATTTATTAAGCACCTACTCTATGTCAGAAACTATTAAGTTAAGGAAATTAAAAAAAAAAAAGACAAAAGGCAATCCTTTCTCTATATTATCTTCAACCACAAAAATTTACACTCCTTGAGAGCAGTACCTATTTTCTTTTTTTATTTTATTTGTATCAGTGTCTTAATTTGAGAATTCAGTTATATGAAAAGTCTTATAAAAATATACCAATTAAATACTATTTAGTTATCAGTTTGTTAGGGAAAGAGGACCAAGTGAATTGAAATCTAATGCTTCTTCCTCCTGGCCCCCAAAAAAACTTTTATGGAAAATTCCACTGCCAAATAATAACTATTGTCAATAACAAAACATCAATGCTTACAACTATACATACAGTAACTATACGCCCCAGAATTACCAGAATAGTATACTTTTCAATGGTTCAAAATTCAGCAAGAGCTGGAGACCTTTGAGATCATAAAGGGCAAACTTCCCTGCTACTCCCCATTCTATAGATAATGAAACAGTCTTTAAAAAAGCTTTTCTGTCCTTGTGTCCCTATAAAGTTTCAAAATACCTTGGAAGTTAGAAATAGTTCAGCAAGTAATTACTAAATGAACTAAATGATTTAAAAGAAAACATAGTTTAAGTTATGCTCAATTCACTAAGACTGAGTATCATAAAAGAGGGTACATTACAGGCTGAAGAAACATTGTAATTATTCCCTAATAAATCCACATATTATGTCCTTGTTTGCATGTGGCAAGTGTGTTGCTGGTGGTATAGTACTTGATGGCTGAACTCACATATTTCTGTTGTCATGTCCAAGAGTATTTTTACCAGGACATATTAATACAAATTGGGCACTGTTGTTTCCATTTCTTTGGAATAGGGATTCTTTCTTTGACATATAGAAGGTACTTAATAAACGCTCATTAATTGATTGCAGTAATGCAATAATGACTCTCTAGAATATAATAATGATAGCTAACATTTAATGATAATAGCTAACATTTATATAGAGTGGAAATTGATATTCAGAAGTCAATTGCCACTCAAACCTAGTTCTTTGTGCCTTGTTTTGTCCTCTTTTCTTAATAAATTGATAAGTAAATATGATTTAATTTGTATATTTTATAAGACTTTCCATATAACTGAATTCTCAAATTAAGACACTGATAAAAGTGAAATAAAAAAGAAAGTAGGTACTGCCCTTTTTTACTTCTAGCACTTAACACAATTTCTGACACATAGTAGGTGCTTAATATTTTTTTTTAATTGAATTGAAGATGTGGCCAGCACCATATTTGTGCTTCTAGGAACTCAGCTGAGTTCCTGCGTTTAGTTCCAAGTTCTCTTGCTCTACCTCAGATTTGGTGAATCCTGGTCCTCAGGCAAAGGCTGTATTGAAATATTCTGGGAAGATGATGTCAGCTCCTTCTGACACCACCTCTGAACCAGCTGCTGCAAAGCTCATTTGATTCTCATATTGGAGTGTGTGCCTTCGGGTTATGTCTGTGCATGTGCCTGAGCTTGGCTGTGGCAGTGGGCTGAGGAGGGTTGTGTGTGTGATTATGGGAGGCTGTTGTGGATAGGGTGGCTTATGTCTTTGTGGATTTGTTTTATGTTGACATTCTGGAGTTTGTATGTGTTTGGGTCTCTGGGACTTGGGGTGTGTCTGTATTGGGTCTGAGTGCTTTGATCTTCGAGCTTTTTTTAGACCTCCTTAAAACAGCCCCTGCCCCTTCTGTCCTTCAGTGATAACAAACACCCGGGAGGGCCCTTAGCTGGTATTCTTTCTGCTTCTAGGGTGGGAAAGCAGATTAAGTAGGTTCATTCGTGGTTTCTCACAACTATGCTGCAGGGACTTTTAAGCCCCCTCCTGTGCTTCTTCCAACCCCTGCCGTGGGGAGCCCTAGTTCTTCTCAGAAACATACCTTTTAAGGTCAAAATATGTTCTTTTTATCCCACTTCCCATTTCTGTTAAATGGACTACCACCCTCCTAGTCATGAAGTCCTAATAACTCCATAACCTTTTACCCTTATCTCTCTGTCATCCCCAATGTCCTATCAGTCCCCAGTTTCCTGGACTTTTTAGCACCTCCCTAATTCAGACTCTCTTTATCCCTGTCCCTTGAATTACTGAAGTAGCCTCTAGCTTTTCTTCCAGCCTCTTCATCCCACCTCTTTCCATCTCAGAGTGATCATGAAGATGGAATGAAATTATGCATTTTAAGTTCTTTGCAAATCTTAATTTACTCAATAAACATTCTCTCTCTCTTTTATCTGTCTCTTTCTGTGGTGCCCTCCCTCTTCTCTGTCTCTCTCTCTCTTTCTGTGTGTCTCCCTCTCTCTATCTCTATCTCTGTCTCTCTGTCTCTTTGTCTGTCTGTCTGTCTCTGTCTCTGTCTCTGTCTCCCTCACTCTCTCTTCTCTGTCATTGCTAAATATATATCTATATACACATGTGTACATATGTAAATACTATATAAATGTCCATTGTGTTTATGTTCTTGTATTTTTCAATGGAATTCTGATAGGAATGGTCTTGGGATATAAGGGCTATTCTGCTATGATTCCTTTATTTTTAATAATATGTAGACTGTTGTACTAGATAAATTTTTTGCTTTTTTGTAATTGATTTAAAATATTGGGATGTGAGTCAGTGCCTGCTGACTCACGAAGGTATTTTTGTGATGATGATGATGATGATGATTATTATTAATTATTACTCTCCCTTTTGAGAAGGGAGTAAAATGTCTCCTTAGTACTAAAGAAAGTTTTGAAGAATGTCATTGGGGGAGGAAGAAGATGGTGAGTGGGTGGAGGTTACACGTTTTGCTCCAGAGCCAGAAAACATCAAGCCCTCAGCAGGTTTTCCAGGTGACATACAGAAATAGCAACAAGAGCAGTGGCAGATGTGGGCTATCCAGGCTTTGGCCACCATGGCAACAGTGCAGGCAGGAAATAGCTGGAAGGACCAAGGCCTCTTCAATCCATTAACTGTCATAGTGACAAACCTGATGAAGCTCAGAGGGAAAAGGAGGTGGGGGGGAAAGGCACTATCACCAGAAGAAGTTAGAACTAGAGGTCGGTGCTGGGGACATTAAGGGAAGACATTGGCTATGCAAATGGAAGGGCAAATGTGGACATTGTCTCAAACTATATCCTCCTTTGAGGAGTTTGATATTCAAATCTGTACTGGTTCACGGGTTCAAAGAAAACAGCCTAAGTGGAAAGGACAAGCAGGTGCCCCTTTAGCCAGTGAGACTTCTCTGAATGAAGTAGGATCCTTCATCCACTCACTCAGGTGACTTTTAGAGAACAAAAACCTCAGAAATGGAAGGAATCTTAAAGATTCTAAATTCTAAAAGTCTAATTCCCTCATTTTACAGATTATGAAACTGAGGCCTAGGGAGGAGCATATCATGCAATGAGTTAGTGAAAGAATCCAGGTCTCAACATAGCCAAGGAATCTTTTTATCATATCATATTGCTACTCTTGTGGCAACTTATTCTCTCCTGTTCTCTAGACTAGAGGGACACAATTTATGGGGAACTGAGACGTCATCTCAGACATCACAGACTGAAATCAGACTTCATTTCCATCAATCAAGCAATCCACATTTATTAAGTCCATATTAAATGCCAGGAGCTGTGTTACATAGGGGAGAAATACAAAAAGAGGCAAAAGACCATCCTCTCAAAGTGCTTCCAATCTAATCAGAGACATATGCAAACAAATATATACAAAGCAATCCATGTATAGGATAAAGAAGAAATAATTAACAGAGGGAAGATTAGAATGAAGCCTTAGTTTCTTTAAGTCCTAACAAAAATCCCACTGTAGAAGGTGGAATTTTTGTTAGGATTTCAAGAAAGTTAGGGTGCTTAGTAGAGGGAGTACATTTCAGGTAATGCTAAAATTTTCTTTGTGTTAAAGATTCAAGATTCATTTCCCCAAATCCTGGACTTGTCCTAAAGATATCTATTTTATTCTAGCCAACACAGTGAGCACTTTGCACAGAATTAGGCATACAGTAAGTGCTTAATAATTGCTGGTTGATTGACCCTCTTACTCTATCATAGCAATCCCCTTGCATGGAGAGTTGGCGGCACACAGAGACTTTATTTTATCATAATCTAGATCAAATAGGTGAAAATCATAAGGACTTTCATAAGATTGAACTGGGGAAGGACTGGAGAATAGAAGAGGAGAGGTCATCAGCAATCCTTGTATTTGACATCTGGTCCAGTTAGAAGCCCTTCCTGCCCCTCCAGCAATGGTTTCTAATTGCTATGCTGTTACACTCTCACAAGGCCTCATGACTTATGGTTCCTCACTGTCCCTTTTGCCAAGTTGTTACAACAGAAGGGTGGAAGGTGTGGAGATCTTTTTAGGAAGAGGAAGAAATAATACTAATAATTACTACACCTAATAATAGTGAAAAACTTTTTCATAGAACTTTAAGATCAAGAGCATTCATAGTTATCTCATTTGATCCTGACAGCCACTCATTGAAGGGAGGTACTATTATTATGGTACTATTATTATCCCCATTTTATATATGAGAAAACTGAGGCTCAGAGTAATTAACCAACTTGCCTAAAGTCACATAGCTAGGTACGGGTATGATTGGGGATTTCAACCCTCATGTCTTCATGACTTCAGATCTAGTGTCATAATAACACCATGTTACCTCTGAATCCATATTTAGACAGAAGTATGAATTGAGAGATAAAGACAGAGACAGGAACAGAGAGACAGACACACATAAACAGAGATAGGGAGGCAAAAGAGACAGACACACAGAGAGACAAACACACAAAGCCAGACAGAGACATACAGGGAAACAGAGAGACAGACAGACTAGGGGGGGTGGAAAGAGAGGGGGAGAGAAAGGGGGGAGAGAGAGAGAGAGAGAGAGAGAGAGAGAGAGAGAGAGAGAGAGAGAGAGAGAGAGAAGAAGAAGAAGAAGAAGAAGAAGAAGAAGAAGAAGAAGAAGAAGAAGAAGAAGAAGAAGAAGAAGAAGAAGAAGAAGAAGAAGAAGAAGAAGAAGAAGAAGAAGAAGAAGAAGAAGAAGAAGAAGAAGAAGAAGAAGAAGAAGAAGAAGAAGAGGAAGAAAGAGGGCAGAGTAAGAGAGAGATTGGAAAAAGAGAGAGGGAGAGAGAAAGAGGGGGGAGAGAGAGAAAGAGACAGAGACAGAGACAGAGAGAGAGAAAGAGAGAGACAGAGAGACAGAGAGAGACACAGAGAGAGAGACAGAGAGAGAAAGATATACTGAGAGGGGCAACAGAGAGGAAGAGAGGAAGAAGATAAGACAGTGCTGGAGGGTGGAGATGACCAGATGGCCAGACTGGTGTTTATCTAGACACGTGTTTCTCCTATGAAGTGTCCCAGTGTCTCTCAGCCAATTCACAAATAGATATTAGGCTACAAAAGGTGAGGGGAGAAGAGGCACCAAAATAAAGAATTCAATACTACTCTAGAGCAGAAGTCTTAATTCATGGTGCAAGAACTTAAAAAAAAAAAAACAAAAAAACAACAACAAAAAAAAACTATTTTAGTATAATTGGTTTCCTTTAGAATCATTTGTTTCATTTTGTGTATTTATTAAAAGCATCATGCAGAAAAGGAGTCTACAGGCTTCCCCAGCCTGGGTGGGGAGGGGACTATCATACAGAAAGGTCTGGGATTCCTTCTCTAGAGGGGCATCTCCAAACTCAGCCCCCTTTTCCTGCTTTCTCTTCCCCTGTTTGGGAAGGCAGGCTAGAACACACAATGGATTTTGATCAACAGAGGGACTGTGACTGATTGCACGACTTTCTTTCCCAGCCCCAGGAGGGGTACTTTGTAAATCTCCTTCTCCTTACCCACTGGGGACTAAGGGAAGACAGAAAAGCAGCTTCCTCCCTTTTAAGTGTCTAGGAGGAAACCAGACAAGAGGCCTTGGGATTGGTTGGGTTTCCCCAGATGTTGTTTTGGAAAAGTTATAATGGGTGTGGGCCCCCTGGGGTTGAATGTATGGGAACAGATAAAGGGCAGGCAGGCAACTGGCACTACAGCTGTGAGAGCTTTGAAAACTCTCAGGGGAAGTGGGGGAGGTGAGGGAAGTGGGGGTAATGGGAGGGGGCTTGAAACCAGACAGGCTTAAAAAAGAGGAACAGAAGATTTGAGTGGGTAATGAGAGATGCTGCAAATTACCCGGACTGGGCTTTCCCAATCTTCAGAGGAAAAGAAAGACCAGATCAATCATCAATAAGTTTGTCAATCAACCAACAAAAGTTTATTAAGCACCTACTGTGTACTTAGGATAGGCTCTAGGGATACAAATACTAGATAGAAGAGTGGATAGAGTACTCCCACTTGGAGGAAGACCTGAATTCCAATCATGCTCTAGACATTTATTAGCTATGTAATCTTGGGAAACTCAATGAATCTCAGCCTACAATTTCACAAGGTCGTTGTGAGAATCATACTGAACACAGGTAAAACATTTCACAAATCCTTATAATGTTATATAAATATTAGCTATTATTCATTCTTTTTAAATGGCACAATGTGACAATCAAGAGATTCAGGAAGCTTACAGTCTATTGAGGAGGGAAACGCACATTCACAGAAAAGTAAATATACAACTTTAAAAAGGTAAAAAGTAAGTATATATTATATTTACTGCATTTATTAGATAGTATGTAGTTATTATATTTGTAGTATATAATGTATTTTTATTAAATATGTATGTGTCCTAAATCTATTTTTTAGTGAACAAATTTTTCCCATCAGTATGTGGGTATATGTACATATACATACAAAATTAGTATGAAGTGATCTGGGAGTAACATTAACAACTAGGGGAATCAGGAATACCTCTTGAAAGATGTTCTGAAAGCAGATGAACTTAGCCTTAAAGGAAACTAGGAATTTCAAAAGGTGGAGTTCAAAAAGGAGAAGGTAACAAGATTGAGAAGTGGAAGGTGGGAGATGTTGGTGTATTGGAAACAGCCTGCTTAAAGACAGAAGACATAAGCTAATTTGGCTAGAGAGTAGAATGTATAAGGGAAAATAATGTGTAATCCACTTGCTAGAAACATATTTCAAGGGTTTTAAATGCAAAACAGAGATGTAGTTTTAGACCTCAGGCATTTCTCTTGTGGGACTATGGGCTCAGCTCAAGAAGACCCAAGGTCCAGCTATTCTTCTTGCTTGGCTAGTACTATTCAGTCTGGTGACTCTTATTCTTTGTGATCTTGGACTTGATTTCTCTGAAATTCAATTTTCTTATTTGCAGAAGTAAAAATAGGCAGTGAGGTGGCCCAGTGGATACAGTGTCAGACCTGAAGGTAGGAAGACTCATCTGAGTTCAAATTTGGCTTCATACATTAACTGGCAGGGTAAATCACTTAATCTTGCTTGCCTCAGTTTCCTCATCTATAAGGTGAACTGGAGAAGGAAATAGCAAATCAGTCCAGCCTTTTGCCAAGAAAACCCTAAATGGGTCACAAAGATTCAGATGTAACTGAAAATGAACAAAAAAGTGAGGATAATAACACAATAATATCATATGGTTGTGGTGTAGATCAAATAATACAATGGACATGAAAGTGTTTTGTAAATTATAAAGCCCAATAAACTGCAATGGTCATCATTATCATTATGGTAATTGAACAGATGAAGCAATGTTGTGAAAAGATCATCAAGTTAGGATCAGAACACTTGAGTTCTAACCCAGCTACCCAACTGCATGACATTGGTTTAAACAAGATGGGCCTTGGTTTTTTTCCTCTGTAAAATAGTTAGGGGTGAAAGGAGATCATTTCTAAGATACCTCCTGGTGACCTGTGATCCTTGATGCATGATAGGACTTTGTATATCAGTGGAATATGGCAAATAACCATGTTAAAAATTTTAAGTCTTGTCTGTGGGACGCCCACAGTCAACTTTACTTACAATCATGGACTTGCTTCTTTTTCCTGAGGATGATGTTAGGATGTTTCAGCTCCAAGGGAAAGGAATATTGTTAGTTCTACCATTTGAATTAGGTATTACCCCTGCTGATTGGTATTATTAGCCTGTTAATTATGGAAGTGTTTTTCCTGCTTAGAGGTCCAAAGTAGGGGTGGTTGTAAATTCATTAAAGGATCCCTTCTCTTTGCAATCTCCCACCTAAATGGTAGGAAATTTAGGAAGGAGGAGGTAGGAAAGGAAGAAATTTAATCTCTGATGTTCCTTATATCTTATAAAAAGGACATGCCTCTAATGTCTCTACCTGGGGCATTGGTGAATCAGGTATAATTGAGAAAGAAATTCAATTTAGTAAGCATTTACTAAACACTTACCATGTGCAATGTATTCTTTTAGGCACATAAGAATACAAAGATAGTCCTGGCCTTCAAGGAACTAGTGGGGATAAGCAAGAGAAGCGATAGAGACATTTGATTTCATTGGTATATGGAACTCCCAAGTGAGTAAATTCCCTCTCCCAATATAGGTCAGCACCTTCAATGCAATTTATAGTGTCAGGGAGCAACTTAGAGCACCAAGGCATTAGTTCATGGTCACACAACCTGTATGTATGTGTCTGGAGCTAGTTTTGAATCCAGGTCTTCCTAATTTAGAGGTTAGTTTACTGTGTGCTATACTATGCTGCCTGGTGTGACTAACAAATACAAAATAAAAATATAAAAGATAACAATTGGAGAATAAGGAGAGGCTTAGTATAGGTATGGCACTTGGACAGTCTTTTTTTTTATTTAATTAATTTTTACAAAAATTTTATGCATAGGTAATTTTTCAGCATTGACCCTTGCAAAACCTTTTGTTCTAACTTTTCCCCTCTTTCCCCCCACCCCTTCCCCCAGATGGCAGGTTGACCAATACATGTTAAATATATTAAAGTATAAGTTAAATACAATATATGTATACATGTCCAAACACTTATTTTGCTGCACAAAAAGAATCGGACTTTGAAATAGTGTACAATCAGCCTGTGAAGGAAATCAAAAATGCAGGCAGACAAAAATAGACGGATTGGGAATTCTATGTAGTGGTTCATCGTCATCTCCCAGAGTTCTTTCGATGGGTGTAGCTGGTTCAGTTCATTACTGCTCTATTGGAACTGATTTGGTTCATCTCTTTGTTGAAAAGGGCCAGTCCATCAGAATTGATCATCATATAGTATTGTTGTTGAAGTATATAATGATCTTGGACAGTCTTAAATTAAAATGAAGACTCCAAAAGGGAAAGCTAAGTGATCTAGTGAATATAATGCTATAATTTGGAGTTTCAATCTTGCCTCAGATATTTACAAATGTTGTGATTTTGGATAAATCCCTTCATCTGTCAGTCAGTTTGCTCATCTATAAAATGAGGATAAAACAAGTATATACCTGAGGATCAAATGCGATAATATAGGTTAAACACCCTGTAAATCTTAAGGAGATATACATATAAATGGTGGCTATTATCAAGGGACACGGAAAAGGAAAGAGAGAGTCGTTTTGGTCTGGAGTGTAAAAGTGGCAAGGAATACAGTATTGTGTAGAGAGAAAAGTAAGTTGGTTGATTTGATTATAGCAAAGAGTGCTTAATTGGGATGTAAGGGGATTTCAGTCAAGAGAACCACGCTGGAGCTAGACTGTAACTACTAGATGCTAAAATAGGGAAAGAGGGAGTCTTTTGAGAGTTTTTGAGTAAAGTACACGAGAATGAATGAACAATTAATAGCAATGTTCTTTGAGGAGCTCTAAGCTCTCTGTAACTCTCTTTGAGATGCCTATAAAAGGCAGCTGATGGTATGATAGATAAGAGAACAAAGATTCAGGTTAGAAAGATATGAATTCAAATCCAACCTCAGAGACATACTAGCTATGTGACTCTGGGCAAGGCATTTAATCTCTGTTTGCCCCAATTTCTTCAAATATAAAATGGGTATAACTACTTGGGAGAGTTGTTGTAAGGATCAAATGAAATAATATTTATTTAAAAAAAAAAAAAAAGCACTTAGCACAGGGACTGGCACATAGTAGGTGCTGCATAAGTGTTTAATTCACTATTCCTCTCCCCCCACCAAGATTCTTTTCTACTATACTACAGGGGAGTAAAATTATATCACCAATGTGATGTGACTTGTTCAACAAAACACAGAAAGAGATTAGATGTGGGAAGAGAGTAAATTCCTGTTTAATTGTTCAAGAATTTAGAAAAATGTCAGATCTGGTCTATTCAGGGTTTGGGTCTTTGTGAATCCAGATCAGCCTCCCATAATGGCAGCTCATGTTTAAAGCCCTTAGGATTGGGGTTCTCAGCACAGTACCTGGCATCCCCCTCAATAGCCTTCTCTCTAACAAGGGCCCTGAAGTCTGGTTGGGCCCATTCTACCTTTCATGGGCCAGGTTGGTTAGGGAGGCTTTTTGCCAAGTGTATCAGAGGATAATTAGCAGTAACGACTATGGGAAAAATCAGGGTCAGGATAATAGCAGTGCTAACCACCAATATAATCCTTCATATTTCTTGTTACCTTCCAATCCTGGACTTAGGAGAGGTCATAGTTTATCCAGTCTTAGCTTGATCTGGAGTTCTCCAGACCCTCCACCAGCTGCATTCCCAATTGGATCAGATTCCTGAATTTTGAGGGAGTAGTGTCCTCCTCCTGTGTCTCTATTGTTGCTAACCGTCCAAATCTGGCCTGTGGGAATCCTAGATCCCTACAGATTCTACTTGCCTTAGTATAGACATCCTAGTCTTCCCTTGAGATCACCAGGTAAAGAAGTGGCTCTACCAACAACCAGCAGAAATAGATTTGAGATAAAACAAACTTTTAGATCATAGCGATGATATGTTGCTAGCTACAGAAATCCTATGCTAAGATATCTCTTATCTAGTCATGAGAATGACAGGGGATCCTTGGACTATCCAGCCCTGTTTCTACTTAAGAGGGCATTTGCTCTGACCATATGATTCTACCTGTCCTAGCCAAAATTCAATTTCCACTTCCTCTTGGTTTCAAACTTGGTCTCTATTTATACCCCCTTTCAGGGGAGAGAGACAGAGAGGGGCAGAAACACACAGAAAGAGACCGAGAGAAAGGCAGAGAGAAAGACACAGAGTTGGTAAGAAAGAAATACCGAAAAAGAGACACAGAGAAAGAGAGGGACACAGAGAGAGAGAGAGAGAAATAGAGAAGGGTGAGAAAGAACCATCTTTAGGGGATCCATGTTTCTTTAAATTTTCAGACAGACAAAACTTGGGTCCAATTCAAAGATATTTAACACTTGTTCCAGGCCCAGCACCAGCTCCACCCACTTCCCTGAGCCCAAACCAATGGGTTTATATCTCTCCCCCTCCCCTAAATGAGTTCATATTTTTCCCTTGCCCCATCAGGGAAGTATCTGCTCAAAGACCCTTCTAGTACCACGTACATGTTACACAAACAATAATAAGGGGACAATTTCTATTGTAAAGAAAGAGGTAATTTTTTCATAGGCCCATTATAATGGTGGAAGTGAGAAACAATCCCCAGGATGCAGATAAACCTACATCCCACCTCATCCAGAGTTAATTTTTCTTTAGATGGAAGGAGGGAGAGAAATTACCAACACCTGCACACCTGCATAATGCTGTAGGAGGGAGACAGCCTGTTGTAGTGGAAAGAACACTGGTCTGGCAGTTTGGTTCTAGTTCTAGCTTTTCCATTATTTTCCCTGCCATCTTGAGCCAATCACCTTTCTCACCCTTCTCTATTTCTCTTTATCTCTCTTTCTCTGTGTCTTTTTCGGTATTTCTTACCAACTCTGTGTCTTTCTCTCTGCCTTTCTCTCGGTCTCTTTCTGTGTGTTTCTGCCCCTCTCTGTCTCTCTCCCTTGAAAAGGGTATAAATGGAGACCTGGTTTCTTCCATTGTAAAGGGTTGGACTAGATCAAGGAGTCTAGACCTGCCCAGGAAAGCCTTCTTAGAATAATATTTTTTAAATAATTGAATTTTAAATAATCATTTAGATTTAGCTTAATAAAAATAAAGATGATTTTTTCCCCATTCAACTTCATGGACCCCCTGAAATCTCTGCAAAGATGCCTCTTGAGGAGCTTTTGGATCTTTGTTTAAGAACCCCTTGAGATTTCTTCCAGCACTAACATTTTTCATTCTAAAATTCCCTTAGATGGTATTATGAAGCAAGAAAGGTGGAGGGGGGGGAAGGGAGAGAGAGAAAAAGAGAAAGGAAGAAAGAGACAGAGAGAGAAGACAAACAGAGTCAGAAAGAGGAGAGACAGAGAGAGGAGAGACAGAAAGAAAGGAGAAATAAGTGAGACAGAGATAGAGACAAAGGGACACACAGAGAGAAAGACAGACACACAGAGAGAGACAGAGAAGTGAGGCAGAGACAGAGAAAAACACACAAAGGGACAGAAAGACACAAAGAGATGCACACAGAGAAAGAGAGAGAGAGACAGAGAAGTGAGACAGAGAAAAACTCAGAGACAAAGGGACAGAGAGAAAGACACAAAGAGACAGAGAAAGAGTTAGAGACAGAGAAAAACACAGAGACAAAGGGACAGGGAGAAAGAGTGGTGAGGCAGAGACAAACACACACAGAGAGAATATTGGCAAGAACTGGGAATCCTGACTCGACTCCGAGCATCCTGGGAAAGGGGGAGAGAATCATCGGTGTGGGGTGAGACTGGGCAATTTCTAAGGTCTCTTTTAGTTCTAACACTGTGGATTCTCTAAAGGAGATGGAGCAGACCTCATACTTAGAGAGCTGCTTCTCTCAAGGGGAAGACAGGTCCCCAATCCACAGATCTTAGACTTTTCCAGTCAAGGAAGAAAAACTACAAATGAACCCAGTGA
Organism: Sminthopsis crassicaudata; assembly: GCF_048593235.1. Classification (NCBI taxonomy): domain Eukaryota; kingdom Metazoa; phylum Chordata; class Mammalia; order Dasyuromorphia; family Dasyuridae; genus Sminthopsis; species Sminthopsis crassicaudata. Next base: position 98,846,628 of record NC_133620.1, on the reverse strand, counting down.
CCATTAAGTACACAAGGAGCAAAGAGATCAGGGAATGAAGGCTTGGTTGGCGCTGCCAATCAGGAAAAGCTTCCTAGAGGTAATGAATTTAGGGCTGGAGCTGGAAAGTGGGGGAGGAGGCGCAGGTGACAGGCATGTTCTGTCCGGGGACTAGAACCTACCCTTCGTGGGGGTTGAACAATAACTTTTCCGGCTGACCTTTGTCAAGTCTTTGTTTCCTTCCAGCACCAGGGGAGGAACTGACTCCAGATTGCATTGAAAGGCCCTACAGAAACACCAGATGAGTTTGTTTACAAGGCTTAAGCTTTCACTGGGGTCAGGGCACCTTCCCAGAGCAAGGCCGGGCAAGTCCTCAGGAGGCTGGACCGAGGATCTGAATGTCCCGGGCTCGGCTCACAGCTTTCCCCTCCCCCTTAAAAAGTACAGACAGTACAGGCTCTCCCCTCCTCTCCTCCCACTTCCAAGGTCCCAGTATCCTCTGGGGGAGTCTGGTCTTGATTTTTGTAGAGCAAAGATTTCCCACCCCCTAGAAAATGTTAGAGATTCAAATCCCAGCTTTTCTGCTTCCTTCATAGTATCTATATTTGTATCTATTATCTAGAACTTTACATACATTATTTCATTCATTTGAAACTCACTAAAATCTTAGAATTTCTGGGACCCTACTGAGTCATTCAGAATCCATATATTACATTTCCAGCTTACAAAGGAGGGCGCTGGGGCTCCAGGAGAATCCCAGAGTCCCACAGTTACGGCTGAATGGGACCTTAACAGCCCTTCTGGTCTAACGCAGTCTTTTTTAGACAAGGAAACAGCCTCGGACGGGTTAAGTTACTTGCCCAAAGTTACACAAGCAGTAACTGTAGTAAATAGTGAGATAGGATTTCAATCCAGAGCCTTTCCCGATTCCACATCGTAACTGGGACTATTGGGGGCCTGAGGCCACATTTGAATTTAGTCTTTTCTCACCACTTTTTAAAAATTTCCTTTTTTGAATTAAGTTTTTTATTTACAAAACATATGCAGGGGTAATTTTTCAACACTGACCTTTGAAAAACCTTTGAAAAAAATTTGGAAAAAAAAAAGTTTCCTCCTTCCCCCCATGCCCTTTCCTAAACGGCACATAATCCAATATATATTAAACATGGTAAAAAATATATGTTAAATCCAATATAGGAATACATATTTATACATTTATCTTGCTGCACAAGAAAAATCAGATCAAAAAGTTTAAAAAAATGAGAAAAAATAAAATGCAAGTAAACAACCACAAAAAGATCCACACGCAGTTCCCACAGCCCTCTCTCTGGGAGAGTGCTCTCCATCGTAAGACCATTGGAACTGGCCTCAATCTTCTCATTGCTGGAGAGGGCCTCGTCCATCAGAATACGTCCTTATACAGTACTGTTGATGGTCCTGCTCACTTCACTCAGCAGCAGTTCCTGTCAGTCTCTCCAGGCCTCTCTGACATCATCCTCCCGATCATGTCTTACAGAACAATAATATTCCATAACCTTCATATACAATTTATTCAACCATTCTCCAGCTGATGGGCATCCTCTCAGCTTCTGACTACTACAGAGAGGGCCGCCACAGACATTTACGCCTCTTTTTTAACTCTCCAGGACAAACTGGAAACTATCTCCGCAGAAGCTAGGAGCCCACCCACACTTAGTACCACACACCAAGATGAGATGGCAACGGGCTCGTGATTGAGACATAGAGTGATCCTGTCAGCGAATCAGAGAGCACAGGAGAGATCACCTCTCAGAGCCGTGGAGGAGGGAGTTTGTGACCAAGAAGCCGAACTCATCACTGATTATATTAAGTTAAAAAGTTTTGTATAAACGGCCCGGGAGATCCAAGGCAAACTATTTAATGCTCCTTTTCCCCTTCTGGAAACACGAGGGGGTTAGACTCCACATTGCTGAGTCCCTGCCCGTTCTAAATGCTGGAGATCCCCGAAGGAAAGGCTGGCAGAGGAGTCGATTTATCTATTAAAAACTGCTGACTGTCACCTCCTGCCCGGTTTTGGAGGCACCGCCCGACGGAGGGTGCGTTGGAACTCAGGCCCCTTGGACTGGGGCTTTTGCTGCCTCCCTCCCCCCCCCCCCAAATCATCTCCTCTCATCTCTATCACTGGGCATGGATTTAGCCCTGAACACTCCTTGTGTACCTAAGTTGGGCAGGATGTGGGGAGCGGAGCAGGGACCAGCTTTCAAAAACCCAAGCTCAGGCAGGAAACTGACAGGTGTGGTTTTTCCTAGTCAGTTTCACCTTTCCCGGGGAGGGGGAGGAGGAGGGCGCCCGGGGCGTCATCGTCTGAAAGCTCCGGGCGGGAGGCGGACGAGCCCCAGCCGGGACCGGCCTCCTCCCGGTGACCCGCTCCCAAATAAGGCGTGTGTTTCCCCTCCGAGGTGGCGCTGACGTGGCCGCGGGCCCACGTCAGCAGGCGCGGTTCCCAAGGAAAAGCAGGCCGGCCCACCGCCGCACAAAAACATGTGACGTGTTTGCTGGAGAGGAAGTAGCCGCCGCGCCGCGGACGCCGTTAACCATTCCCGTGCCGGGCGGGCGGGGCGACATCAGCCGGAGCAAACGCACACAACCCTTTCATGCGCCGCGCTGTCTCGTGCACAGGTGGGGGCGGATCCCGGTGTATTCGCCCCGTGTCTGGCTGTCGGCGGTTGGGGGAGGGGGCGTGGGGAGTTATTCTGTCCCTGGCCTGTGTACATGCGTGTCTGAGTGTAGCGTGTTTGTATCACGTTTCTGATCTCTCTGCGTCTCCTGATGTATCAGACTTTGGGATGCGGAGCTGCGTGCGCTCGGGGAGGTTTAGCCTGATCTTCTCGGAGCGGGCCAAGTTCTCTTCGCGGCCTGTCACAGCTGTCGCGGGCAAGGGCAAGGGGGGAGGGGCGGTGTGAAAACAGAAGGCATCAATGCGGATTTTTTCCTCTGCCACTTCCTTTTTAAAACTGGTTCCGGAGTAACCAGAATCCCTGCGGAGCCTAACAGAGATTCGCGCGGATGTCGCCTCGTGCATGTGGCGCTTACACACACACACACAAATTTAAAAAAAACTCAGAAACAGGACATCACGTGTTTAACCTAGATTGGATTACGCGTTGTCGGGAGGGGGCGGGGAGAGAAAGGGAGGGAGAAACTTTGGGAACTCGAATTTAACCTGGGTGAATGTTGACAACTATCTGCAACTATTTTGAATATTAAAAGTTATTATTTAAAATAAAAAAGTTTAATTAAAAAAAAGAAATAGGGCATCAAGGAGATAAGAATTAGGGTCGAGGCTGGGTGGAATGGGGGCTTTTTTTTTCATCCAAGAGATCCACAGGATCCCAGATCTAGAGCTAGAAGTGATCTTAGAGCCGTCTAGAACAACCCCGGGGTTCACAGAGGAGAAGCCTGAGGCTCGGACAGAGGAAGCGACGGTCGCGTGATCCCTGTTAGCACGGTGCGGCCCATGCCTTCCGCACTCCGTGTTCAGTGTGCTGTCTGTGATTGTTCCTAATGGAAATTCGGGGTGAAGAAAAGCAGGACACAGAAATGAGTGAAGTGCTGGAGAAGAGAAGCTAGTTTGGACGGTCGGACATCTCTGGCTGCTGATGGGCCCGCCCCCAACCCCATGACCCCTCCAACTTACTCTGTGAGGGGAAAGTCCCAGCTGCCTCTGGTTCCCAGGCCCAGTTCCCCCTCAGCGCCCTCTGCCCTTAACAGGTGCCTGCTTCTCCAGCAGAGTTACTTCCTCCCGTGTCTCTCTGTATCTTTCAGTCTCTGTCTCTCTGTCTCTCAGTCTCTCAGTCTCTGTCTCTCAGTCTGTCTGTCTCTCAGTTTCTCTGTCTGTCTCTCTCTCCGTCTGTCTCTGTTTCTCTTTCAGCCTCTGTCTCTCTGTCTCTCAATCTCTCTCTGCCTCTCTTTCAGTCTCTGTCTGTCTCTCAGTCTCTCTCTGTCTCTCTGTCTGTCTGTCTCTCAGTTTCTCTGTCTCTGTCTCTCAGTTTCTGTCTCTGTCTCTCAGTCTGTCTGTCTCTCAGTTTCTCTGTCTCTGTCTCTCTCTCGGTCTGTCTCTGTTTCTCTTTCAGTCTCTGTCTCTCAATCTCTCTCTGCCTCTCTTTCAGTCTCTGTCTCTGTCTGTCTCTCTGCCTCTGACTCTATCTCTCTCCCCTCCTATTTTCCTCTCTCTTCTCTCCCCCCTCCCCCTTCCATCCCTCTCTCTCCCACTACTCACAGGTATTAGTTTATACAATTACAGCTTTAGGTATTACATCCCAACCCCCCAGGGGATTTTAAATAGGGTCGACTTTTGACTTGTAAGCCGTTGGAAGTTTCAGAGATAAAAGTTATCTATCTAGTTGGAAATCCAGTTGAGCAGGGAGGATAAGGGGTTTGGGTGGAGAGGAGATTTCTCCCCAAATCATGTGACATATGTTAAACACTTTTCCACCTTTTGGTAGTTACTACCACCACCACCATCACCAGGACTACTACTAGTGCTACAACTACTTACTACCACCATCACTACTATACTATTTTTTTCTTAATTAAAGCTTTTTATTTTTCAAAACTTATGCGTGGACAATTCAACATTAGCCCTTGCAAAACTTTGTGTTCCAATTTCGCCCTTCCCTAGATGGCAAGTAGTCTAATCTATGTCAAACATGGTAGAATATACGTTAAATCCAATATATGCATACTTATTTATACAATTATCATGCTGCACAAGAAAAGTCAAATCAAACCAGTTAAAAAAAGAGAGAGAAGCAAAATAAAATGCAAGCAAGCAACAACAAAAAGAGTGAGAATGCTATGTCGGGTCCACACTCAGCTCCCACAGGCCTCTCTCTGGGTATGGATGGCTCCCTTCATCACTGAACAAGCAGAACTGGTTTGAATCATCTCATTGTTGAAAAGAGCCACATCAGTTAGAATTGATCGTTGTATATTCTTGTTATTGCCCAGTATAGTGATCTCCTGGTCCTGCTCATTTCACTCAGCATCAGTTCATGTAAGTCTCTCCAGGCCTCTCTGTATTCCTCCTGCTGGTCATTTCTTACAGAGCAATAATATTCTATAACCTTCATATACCACAATTGACCCAACCATTCTCCAAGTGATGGGCATCCATTCATCTTCCATTTCTAGCCACTACAAAAAGGGCTGCCACAAACATTTTGGCACATACAGGTCCCTTTCCCTTCTTTAGTATCTCTTTGGGATATAAGCCCAGTAGTAGCACTGCTGGGTCAGAGGGTATGCACAGTTTGATAACTTTTTGGGCATAGTTCCAGATTGTTCTCCGAATGGCTGGATTCTTTCACAGCTCCACTAACAATGTATTTAGTGTCCCAGTTTTCCCACATTCCCTCCAATATTGATCATTATTGTTTCTTATCATCTTAGTCAATCTGACAGGTATGTAGAGGTATCTCAGCGTTATCTTAATTTGCATTTCTCTGATCAATAACTACTGCATTATTATTACTTCTTCAACTATTACTTCTAGTACTATCACCACCATCATCACTACTGTACTACTACTACAATCACAACTATTTACTACCATCACTACACTACTACTACCACCACCACCAGCATCATTACTGTACTGCTAATACTATTCCTACCACCACCATCACCCCTGTACAACGCTACAACTACAGCTACTAACTGCCACCATCACTACCGTACTAAAACTGCTTACTACCACCACTCCCATGCTACTGTTACTACAACCACTTCTCTGCTACAGCTTTGAAGAAGAACGGGGTTTGAATTTTGATTCTGTCACTTCCTACCTATCTAAGGTTGGGAAAGTAACTTAGCTTTTTTGGTTTCTGTGTTCTTTCATCTGTAAATACAAGGAGGCTGTGCTAGCTTGCTTTTAAATTCTCATTCAGCTCTAAATCCATGACTCCAAGGAAATCAAAGAAATGAACAAATGTAAGAATTTAAAACTTTTTTTTTTTTTTTTAAAGCAATATAAGTGGGAGGAATCTGGGAAGATGGCAGAGTAGGTTGGTAAATTTCAAGCTCTCCCGATTTCCCCCACAAATAGAACAAATTTGCACCTCAGGGCAAATATAAATTTGTGAAAAATCAAGAAGACTTGGGGTGGAACAGGGGTCCTCCTAATACAACAGAGAAGAGCTGAAGAAAGACCCTGGATGGGAATTAATCCATGTGAAGTGTAAATACTTCGGGCTAGTTCCCTAGAAACAGCAAGTGGGGAACCCTAAGCAGGAAAACAGAAAATTTCATCTTCCAGATTGTTTGTGGAATCTGGGTCTGAGTCCAGGAAGACTGAGACTGATTAGGAATGCCAAACCTCAGCTAGACTCTGCCCGGAGGGAGAAGGAAGCAGCACCCAGAGAGTGCAGAGGCAGGGGGCAGGAACATTGCTGACAGCAGGCACTTGCTGGGAAGTGGAGCTCTTCGTTTGGGGTCTTAGTCAGAGGGGAGAGCTGAAGTAAAGCCAGAGATACCATGCCTCCAAACCCAGGATTAGAGGTATTTACACTAATACCTCTTATTTAAAAAAATGAATTGGGTAAAGAAAAAGGAACTCCACAATGGAAACAAACTATGGGAACAGGGAAGACTGGGGTTCATCTTCAGAGGAGGACCCTGAAGTAGGAAAAAAAAAAGCTTCTACCCCCAAGAGTAATGTGAAATGGCTACCTATCCAGAGAGCATTTATAGAAAAACTCAAAAAAAGAATTTAAAAATCAAATGAGAGACATTGAGGAAAAGCTAATAAAAATAAAAACCATTCAAGAAAAACAAGATTATGAAAAAAAAAGTTAACCAACTAGAAAAGAAGATACAGAGTCTCAAAGATAAAAATACTCTTTGAAAATTAGAATTGGGCAAAGGGAACACAGTGAAGCTATGAGAGACCAAGAAATAACAAAACAGATTATAAAGAAGGAAAAAATAGAACGGAATGTGAAACATAAGAAAAACAATAGATTTGGAGAACAGATCAAGAAGAGAAAAATATAAGAATAGAATAATTGGACTGCCTGAAAGTCAGGACAAAAAAAGGACAATAATGACACAATAATGCAAAAAATAATCCAAGAAAATTGTCTTGGAATGATAGAAAATGAGGGGAAAGTAGAAATAATAAAAAAAAAAAAATCCATCAATTACTCCCTCAATAAGATCCTTTGTGGAAAATACATAGGAACAGTATTGTCAAATTTCAAAATCCCCTGATCAAAGAGAACATTTTGCAAGAAACAAGGGAAAAAGAAATAATTCAAATACACCAGAGCTACAATTAGAATTGTACAGGATTTATCAGTTGCCGCAATAAAAGATATTGTGGCAGGTCCTGGTCTCCTGTCTACCGACAATCAAAGGAACTAGGCCTATGGCCAAAAATATCATATCCAGCAAAATTTTCTATAATACTGAATGGAAAAAAACCAAAAGGACATTCAATGGACTTGCAGATTTTCAGGACTTCCTATCAACCAAACCTGAATTTAACAGAAAATTTAACATATAACAGATCAATTTCAAGAAACTCAACATGGATAAGTTGTTTATGTTTTTTTTTAAACATGGGAAATTTATAGCACATGTTTAAAAATGACATCAACAATACGACTCAAAAGAAAGCTCAAAAGAGATTGGGGTAGAGTTAAAGTAAAAATAATAATATTAAACAAATGAAGTGCAGAGGAAGAACAGACTCAGAAGTATTAGGGGGGAGGAGGGTTTGTGGTTCTGAAAACCTCACAACGAGGGAAGGGGTTAAATAGACAACATTATATATATAGTATGAAGGGTAGAGCACCCTCCAAAATCTTTAAAGAAATAAGGGAGGGAAGCAGAGGAAGAAGGAAGAAGACAAAAGGAGGGATCCATGGGTGGGGGGAGGTTAAGTAATAGCAAGGCAAGTTAGGAGTAAAATTAAAACAGAGTTAGGAATAGGAAAGATATGTGTCTATGTGTGGAAGTATGTGTATATATATGTATGTGTATATAATATGTAACATATATATATATATATAAATCCTTTCTTAACTATAACCTACTTGAGGGTGCAGGGGATTAAAGGGGGGAAAAAGAATAAAGTAAAAAAGGAACAATTTACAAGGAAGTAAAGAAAAATGGAAACTCATGAATATAATTTCTTCTACAAATATATATTGCTTCTTGAACTGATATTTGTTATTATATATTTTGAATCCTCCCTGATCTGATGTTCTGCTGGACACATGACAATGTTTTATTTTGTATTCCTTTTCTGTTTTACTTTTTTTTTTCTTCTAATTTTGTTTCTTTTAATAAAATAAATTTGGGGAAAAATATAAAAAATAAAGTACTATAAACAATGGCACCTGTGGTGATGACAGTAGTAGTAGTAGTAGTAGTAGTAGTAGTAGTAGTAGTAGTAGTAGTAGAAGTAAGCATTCCTGCCAAAGGTCAGGAAATAGTAGTACTAGTAGTAGTAGTAGTTAGTAGTAGTAGTAGTAGAAGTAAGCATTCCTGCCAAAGGTCAGGAAATAGTAGTAGTAGTAGTAGTAGTAGTAGTAGTAGTAGTAGTAGTAGTAGTAGAAGTAAGCATTCCTGCCAAAGGTCAGGAAATAGTAGTACTAGTAGTAGTAGTAGTAGTAGTAGTAGTAGTAGTAGTAGTAGTAGTAGTAGTAGTAGTAGTAGTAATAGAAATAAACACCCCTGCCAAAGGTCAGAAAATAAGTGAGGTTCTTAACCTCAAGCCATCTTCTACTTCTCACTATCACTCATATCACATATTCAGTAGTAGCTAAATATTTCATTTAATTCTCTGCACCATCTCTTGAATGTTCTCCCCAATCATACAGTAGCCACCCTAATTCAGGCTCTTATTGGATCTCACTCTAATGATGCAGTAGCCTCCTAATTGGACTCATTACCTCAAGTCTTGCCGGCTCCATTCCTTTCTCCCTGTAGCTTCGAAAGTTCCTAAAGTATAATCTGCCCATATCACCACAACCCCCTCTTAACGGGCATCAGTAATTCCCCCTTACCAAACAGAAGTGCCATGGTTTGGTATTTAAAGCTCTTCACCATTTTCCCCCTTCCTCTCCTTCCAGTAAAGCACCACCTCCTTCCTACAGGACTTATTTCCCAATCTCTTCAGTGGCTGCCTTCCCCTTTACAATTCCCTTCTATCTACTTCCTCAGTACAGACTGATGTTGGGCTGTCCCCCCTCTTACATTCTAAATGGGGGTGGGAGGGAGAAGAAGAGTTGATTCTTAGTACGATCCCAGTAGATAGTAGGTACTTGAGAAGCTTGTTGAATTGAAATGAAAGGAGATTCTGCAGGGAAACATCCCCTTTCTGATGTTTGTCACTCTCAAAGTTCTGCTGGCCCATCTCCCCACTGCTTTCTGTGAGGGGAATATCTTCAGGCAGGTTCCTCCTTTTTCTGTCTTCTTGGAAACACAGAACAGCTCCTCCCACGTCGATTTGTTTAAAAACAACAACTTGCATGCATTATCTCATCCTTATCTTATCCTGACCTAAGGACATTGCCTCCCCCTCAATAGCAAATATATTGGGCTTATTCAGTCCATACCCCAAGGTGGGGACGGTGTGTGTGTTTGTGTAAAAAAAGCACACTCTGGACTCTCCAAACAGGCCTGAGACACCCATATCTCCCACAGTTTAGGGCCTCTGGCATGCAGCCAATAGTTATCACTCTTCCCTGCTCAGAAGTGTTTATTCCCACTCAGGCTTCATTCTCCAATTACTGCCAACTTCGGGGACTGACACAAGAGAACAGTCATCAATCACCCCCCTCCCCCCAACCCTTATCTCAGTCATGGCCAAAAACACCTACATCACTTATGTCTACCTTAGCATCACAGCCAGGCCCCAAAGGGGGCCATGGATATTTTTGGAGGCTGTATGTTCTTACTCTCTAATATAGGACTTAGCACTAGAAAAGGCCCTGAGAAATTATCTAGTAGAGTTTCCTTTTGAGAGAAAAGCCTGAAGCCCTAGGAGGTTTATCCTAATCAGACAGATATAGTGAAGAACTAGAACCCAAACCCAGATTACCTTATTCAATATATACCAATATACCAAATTCACTGCTCTTTCCTTTATATCTTGCTGCCTTCCTTTATGTCATCCCTTCCTCCAATAACCCAGATTCCTCAGCAAAGCAACATAAAGTCTGGGCAGAAAAGAGGGCTTAGCTATGAATGTTCTACTCCAGCCCAGCTCCCAGGCTCTTTGGAGATTACTTTGCAAAAGCTTTTCTCCTAATCCATGGCTCATTTCTTCTTTAATAATTTACTTTAATAATTACTCATATTTACATTAAATATTACATATAAACATGTAAACATTTATGATTTTAATTTTATTTTTTAAAAATTTAGCATTTAAATAGAACATTCACAGTCCTGAGAAGTATTATTATTATTTTTTTAATTTTTAAAGATTTTTATTTTCAAAACATATGCACGGATAATTTTTCAACATTGTGTTTCAGATTTTCCCCTCCTTCCCCTCACCCCCTTACTCTGGCAAGCAGGTATTATTTTCTCCACTTTTATAGATGAGGGGACTTGAGACAGACTTATTCAAGTGATTTGTCCAAGATCACACAGCTAGGAAATGTCTGTCAAGATTTTAATTCAGATTTTGCTAATTCCAAGACCAGGGCTTCTCCATTGCATTAAGCAGTTATCTCTGTTTATAAACCATAACAGTCTTATGATCTAGATATTTATTAGTACTATTCTTTTCATTTTGCAGATAAATTGAGACTAAAGATTTAAGTGACCCACCCTGGTCATTCACACAACTGATAAGTAACAGAACCATAGGCAGTGTCTCCTGGGTCCAAGGTCAGTGCCCATTCTCCACTCTGAGTCCTTGCTTCTACAAAGCAACTTTTTAGGAAGTTTTCTTGGAATGGGGCCACCCCTTTTCTGTGTCCTTTCAGTCCACATCTGAAGGATTGGTACCTATGTGCATATTGTTCGAATTGTCTGAGTAATGGGGTGTGGTAGATAATATCCTTGTTTTGGATATTGGGCATGCATTCAAATCCTGGTTCTGCCACATACTATCAGTGTGATTTGGGGCCAACACCTGAAGCTTTTGGAGCTTCAACAGTCCCAGATGATCCTGAAGGAACTTCTATCTTGGCTAAGCTATGATCCTCAAGGGTAGGGGCCACATGCTACTTCTTCATTTGTATTCCTCCCCCAGCACCTGTAATAGGGTAGAGTTCATCCATCAACTTTTGATGCAGGTAGGAAGATGAAACATCATAGGCTTGTTGAGTGGGAGGGGACTCCAAAAGACATTTAGACTAGCTGCTAGTTAATACAAGTCCCGTCTATGAAATCCCCCTACAACCAGCCTCTCCTTGAAACCCTCTGGGGTGATAAACAATACATACTCCAGTCTGTTTTTAGACAGCTCTGGTGGTTAGGATGTTTTTCCTTACATGGAGCTAAAATCTCTCTTAACTCCTGCTCATTGTTCCTTGTCCTGCCTCCTGGAGTGCTGAAAACACTCTCATGCCCCCATTCCCTGAAGGCTTTACATTTCCAGTCTTAGCATCTTCCTTTATTAAAATCAATTCTAATTCACCTCCTCCAGTGCTGAGTCCAATGCTCCCCATGTGTTTGCACACCTTCAGATATGTTCTGGCTTGTCAACGAATTTCCTAAAAGGTGGCACCTAGGAACGAACACAATATTTTTGACATGTTCAGAATAGGGCAAAGCATAATTGGACAATCACCCCATTTTAGACATTAAGTCTCAAGGGAAAGCTACAGTGGATAGAGTACCCAAGGTGGTGTCAGAGAGGTCCTCTTTCTGAGTTCAAATCCAGCCTCAGACACTTACAAATTCTGTGATCTGGCTAAGTTATTTAACCCTGTTTACCTCAGTTTCCTATAAAATGAGCGAGAGAAGGAAATAACAAAGCACTCCCGGATCTTTGTCAAAAAAATAACAACCTTCAAATGAGGTCATGAAGAGTTGGATACAACCAAAAAACAACTAAACAAAAGTCTCATTTATTGTAGCCTCAGATCACATCGCTCATGGCACACTGTTGATTCATTGAATCTATTTTTTCCCTAAATTTCCTTTCTAGCCATGTTTATTCCTTTCTCTATTTGTTTAATTTGTTTTTTTTTTTTTTTTCTTATTGGAAATAAAATCATTTTATATTTTATGTGATATAAAATGAGATATTTAAAAGTTACTTAGCATACCACTGTTAGAACATAGTGGGTGCTTAATAAATACTCATTTCCTTCTTACTTTTAGAACTTTTCATTTATCTCACATAAAATTGGGATTCCAGCTGTGTCCCAATATATTAGCTCTCATTCAGTCAACAAATTTGAATGAGATAATATTTGAAAGGTGCTTAGCATAGAGGTACTGGATGTCCCAATGCATTAACTCTCATTTAGTTAACAAATTTGAAAAATGTACTATCTATGCTTTTGTACAAATAAGGAACTGAAGAAACAGTTGAACAGAAATCACAGCCAAGGACAAAGTCCTGTAACATTGCACTAGAAACAAAGTTCCTTAATTTCACTGGATTAAAGATTTGGAGCTGGCAGGGATTTTAGAGTCCAATTGTCCCATTTTATAGATAAAAAAAACCTGAAGCTGAGGGAAGTTAGATAGCTTGTCTAAAGCTGATTAGAAAAGATAGCAGAATCAGAGTTTGAATCCAGATCTAGATTCAAATCCAGCATCCTTTCCACTGAATTATGCTGTCTCCCTCTAAGGAAATTTACAGCCTAGAAAGGGAGATGACTCATAAACCATTATCACATAAAAAGAGAATATGATCCATCCATTATAGTTGTAAAAACTGAGGTGTAAATTTATAGGAGAGAGAGATCAGTTCTGACTGGGAGAATATTTTTAATTACGGATCAAATGGAAACCATCAGAGCAGCTCTGGATTTATAGCTAGAGAACATGGTTCTCAAACCTCACTTGGAGACTTATTAGTGATGGGGCCTCAGATAATTCATTCTGCCACTCATAAAGTATGTTTTCCCCTCTCATAAAGTATAGGGATTAAATTAGGCTATGTGACACTAGTGGGTTGGCTCTGTAATCAGGGTTCAGATCCTGCCATTTTGATTTTGGGTAAGGCAACTATCTCCATTGGATCTAAGCATCAGACAATAATAGACTGCAAAGCAAAAGTGACTCCACAGGTTTTCCACTTTAATCCTCTCATTTTATGGAGAAGGAAATAGACCCAGAGAGATTGCCTAACTTGCACAAGGTCCTTAAAAGGAGAACAAAGTGGTAGAGGTATAGAATTTGAATTCCTATCATCTGATTCCACAGTCAGGTTTTCTTTTCACTGGATCCACTGGACCAGATGATCTTTAAACTCTTATCTATAATAATATGACTGGCCATGTCCAAAGGAGCAAGAAAAACCCTGAATTCTTGTTTCCCCTTGGGCAGCTTGCAGAAAAGATCCCACGCCCCTGACTCCAGTGACCAGTTCTAAAATAGTTCCTCTCTCCCCTGCCCACTTCCTCACCCAGCCTCCTATCAGAGCCAGGCCTGGGAGGAGGTGAGGTTTTAGCTGGTAAATGTGGGGAAAATCCCTCCTCTTAGGCAATGGGATGATGGGGTTTGTTGCTAACCACACAAGTAAACCATCTTCCTCTTCCTTTCTGTTTAAAGTTATTGATGAGCTGAAGCATGGACACCGCCCAGCTGTTTCCTGTCTCTTTCTGAGCTGACACTGTACAGTTCTCAACAGATGTAGCTTGTTTCTTGTTGCTATGAGAAGAGGGAGACTATGAAATGGGGAACTTCACTCCCCCCTTGCTCAGGGTCTCTCATCCTCTAAACAAAAAAGTGTTCACAGCTGTTTAAGAGGCCTGAAGGATTCTGGGAGAGTCATCTAGTCTCCAGAATAAGTATTGTTTTATTCTCAAGCCTCTCAAGCTGAAACTGGACAAGAAAAGGTGAATCCCCAGACAAAGGACAGAGACAAAATAGCCTCTGACTCCTTATCTCTGGCCTTCCCTTTATAGATCGTGACATTCAGAAAGTAAATTAAATTGGAAGAGACTTCAAGAGGGTTTTCTCATTCATCTCTCTGCCTTCATTTAAGTCTCCCTCTAGCTTGGAGAAGCTGATACGTTTATGTAGCAGAATATAGTTTATAAAGTATCTAGGCCGCCTCACTGATGTTCTACCCTGAGGGGTTCCTGTACCTCTCTCTGTCTAAGTGAAACCCAACATGCTGAAACATCCAATCCCAACTCTTGGGTCTCTTGTAAACTAGTATCATTCACAATCCTTTCTTGAAGGGCATTTCAAGAAAGAAGATTCTGGCTCTAAATTCCAGTGGGATTGACTGGGTTCAATCCCAGGAGAGTTTGACCATAAAGGAATGAAATCCTTTTTTAAAAATGAATTTTTAAAATTATTTTTAATATAATTGAGGAAAAAATAAAATAGAAAAAAAAAGATGGGATCAGCTTTGCTTTTTCCTCCTCACTATTGCTCACATTATGTACTTACCTCCAGAGTTTTAAGGAAAACCTCTTTAATTTTAGATCTGGCACATGTAAAGGCTCTCACTTAAAAGTGATTAATGAGGTTTCTGAGGTTTCTTCTGGAAAAGGCACTCAGTATACAATGATGATGTCAGGAACAGTGCAGCTATTTATTCTATCACAAAAAAGAATACTTAAAACACAAAAGATTCATAAGACGTCAGTAACAAATACAGAAAACAGAAAACAACAGTCTATCACCCTCACTATAATCTCCTTGAAAGATTTTATGAAACTGCTAACCTGTGCTGTCTGTATCATCCTCAGTAACGTGAAAAGATTTAAGATTTGCAAAACAGTTTAAAGCCATTATCTTTTTTTATCCTCATAACAACTCAGGGAATTAGGTGATATTATTATGACCATTTTACAGATGAAGACACTGAGGCAGCCAGAGATTGAGTTAAAAGATTAATACAGCCTGAGGATGGCTTTGAACTCAAGTTTTCCTGAAGTATCAATCTATCAATTGAGGTACGCAGTTGCCTTCTAAATCCCCAGCAAAGAAATGTATTCATCCTGAGTAAGAGAGCTCAGAAAAGATCAGAAATAATTGTTCTTCATTATTTTTATTGCTGTTTATTCTTTGTTTTCAAAAAAGACCAATGACATCACAGGATGATGTTTTGACTCGTGGGTGAATTAGATTTTACTAAGGCACTCTTCCTGCTTCATTAAAATCCAGTGACATGACAAAAGTCAAGACCAGTGGCAATGGCCTAGGAAGCAGTAGATGGCTGACCAAGCTCTAAATTCCCCTCCATGCTCCTTTAGCTACCTTCATGGCTACTGGAAAAATCATTCTTATCTGCTCATTCTGCCTTAGCGGAAATCTTCACATGCTTGGAATAGACAATATGGCCTATTGAGGAAAGAGTTTTCTCCATAAATATCTGCTCCCCTTGGTGCTTAGTAGACAATTGTCTTCAGTGAAACAAGGCTAATGGAAGTCATGGACCAGCCCCAAGTTACTGGTTTCTCATATTCTTTCAGGGTATTGAGCATGTGTCCCACTCAAAGGGGCCAGGGCACATAGGTGGGCCCACGGGAAGTCTTCCAATCCAATCCTACTGTATCAACAAAGATCATATATGCATTTCCAGGTAGGGATGGGATTAGAGGGTCAGTAGGATAAAATCGAAATGTCAGGACTGGAAAGAACCATGTAGCTCATTGAATACAACTCCTTTATTTTACAGAGATGAAATGTGAAAGGGAAGCAAATTGAACTTTGACTTGAGAGAAGCCAGATACAGCATTCATTGGTATCATTTATTTGCCCACTCATTTTTTGGAAGTCCACCACTTTATCCTATTTTGTGGTCCATGAACAAAGAAGCAGCCATCATAGTTTCTTGCATAGGATAAAAGTAATAGAAGTCATGTTTGATAAGATTAAAGAGGCACTGGTATGAAGGATTGGATCAAAAAGGGGAAATGACTGCTAGGAGACAGTTCTGGCATAGGGTAGTGCATTTACTACTGGTAAGAAAATCTGAGTTTGAATGCTCTCAGTCTGTTGGAAATTTGAACAAGTCACTTTCCTTCTCCAGGTGTCAGTTTTCTCATCTATGAAATGGAAACGTTGAACTGCAGGATCACATCCAGCTTTAAAGATTATGGCCTGCTGCCATTTTAAGGAGAGCTGTATCTAAAGTACTGGCACTATTAGTCCTTTCCATTCATTTTTAATGGCCCAGCTGGTGCCAATTTACTCTCCAGCTTCTTTCCCTCCCCCTATTCTCACCCTGGGACATTCTAGGGAATTTCTCTGCAACGCCGTTCTCCCTATTCTTGCTTTGTTAATGTTTAATGAGCCCAAATTCTTATCTACAGCACCTAAACAGATTAGATTACTCGAGCTCAGGGGCAGCTGGACATGGGAGGCAGCAGATGGCAGCCCCACTGGAGATAACTGTACCTCCATCCACCTGCACTCGCCAGTCCTCCACCGCCAAGGAGAGGCTTCCAAGTTGTAAGGGGGCCAGGTCTAGAGGCTTTAGGGGGAGCTAGGGAAGAGCAGTAGAAAGGAGAGGAGGAGCTAAGAGAAGGATCTGAATGTGGAAGAAAAATTGCCAGGTATTTTCTCTTACCTGTCTGCCTCCCACAAAACACACTCCATACTAAGGTAGAAACTGAAGTCGCCAAGATCTCTTATAAGGCAGAAACCTGCCTCCATCTTCCTCCACTCTTTCCCCAAAAACCTATAAGCAGATTTGTGTAGTTGGGTCTTTGCCTACCTGGAAAACCTAACCTTGTGTTTGCCATACTTTTCTGTGGTGAGTAGGACTGTGTTCCCCCAAACTATTTTCTAGTCCTAAAATTTTATCTCTGCTCAGTGCATTTGTGTTGGCTTTACCCCACACCTTTTACCCCTTCTTTCATTCCTAGACAGCCCTTACCCCAAGATTTATCTATTTATTTATTAGAATTATTCACTCATTCATTCATTCATTCATACATCCACTTATTTATCCATCCATCCATCCATCCATCCATCCATCCATCTATCTACCTATCTATCTATTATTTTTTTTTTGGACTAAGTGAAAGAGGAGATTTTTTTGCCTCAGTTGCTTCCTAGCTTTAAATCACTGAAATTGCTTCAGTCAAACTGAAACCTGTTAAACACCATAGCTTAAAAAGGCCAGGGTCTCCCACTGCATTCAGGGCCATCTCCAGGTGTCCTGATCTGTATCTTGCTCCTAGACCAAGATGGCTCTGGAGGGAAAAGTGAGGCAGGTGACCCTCACTTAAATCCAAATTACATGTCATGGCATTACCTCCCTGATGCCATGAATGAAGGTTAAATACTAACCAAAATCAGGGACCCTTATTCTCCCTCTGTTTTGTAGCATAATCTCTGAGTACCATATGCTCAGTCTCAAGGCAGTTAGGAGGCACAGTGGATAGAGGGCTCCCATTAGGCAGACCTGAATTCAAATCTAACTTCAGACATAGCTGAACAAGTTAAATGACCTCTCCTTGGTTCCTTTTGTAAAATAAGGATCGTAATATCACCAATCTCCCAGGATTGTTGTGAGAATCATATGATATATTTATTAATGGCTTAGCAGCGTGGCCCTTGATGGGAGCTTAACTCTCTCTTTAATGAGGTCCCAGAAAATTCAACACCCAGGGGAGGAAAGGCAGAGGAAGGATATCCCTGATCCCGCTGCCTCACTTCAGTGGAGCCACGGTCTCTCTCAGAACACTGGGCATCTGCTGATTTTCATGGAGGAAAAATACCATATTGTTATGCATATGGAGGGATCTTTATTTCTGAGGCCATTTGAGTGGTTCTGTGACACCGGTCTTCCCGGGGGTCACATGTGCCAGCCTTTCTGCATAGCCTTGACAACAGACTCTTTTTTTTCTTCCATGAGCCCGGAGCCTGGAGTCTCCTTAATAGGGGCGGGATAGTTTCGCACTTCCTCTGCATCCTAGTGAAATGCTTAGAGTAAAAGCCCAAGCTTTATTTGGGGAGTCAGACGTCACCGAATTAAATACCTCACTGGAGGACACTCAGATGCTATTTACAGAGCCTGCCTAATGTTCAAGGCTTCTTCGCTTGGGAGAGCAGATAGGGATGATTTATGCAATTGGGCTTTATCACACACACGTTTTCTTTCTCCAGGGACACTCAAACACAGTCATTCTGTAGTAACAATTAGTAATAATTAGCATTTCTCTAACCCTTCAAGGTTTATAAAGAGCTAGAGGGAAGGAGGGACAGAATTTAGAACTCATTAAAAAAAAAGACTAAAATTGTTTTTAAATGTATTGAAAAATAAAAGATTAAAAAACAAAGTTGTTTTTTTTAAAGGTTTGTAAAGGATTTTACATATATAATTTCTTTTCATCTTTCAACAACTCTGTGAATTAGTATCCTCATTTTATAGCTAAGAACCAGAGGCTTAGAGGGGGTTAAGTGACTTGCCAGGGTCACATAGCTAGCTACTGAAGCAAGATTCCCCACTCAAATCTTCCTTCCTCCAAGTCCAGGATTCAATCCACTACATCATTTAGTCTAATACGGTCTGCCTTTCAGAGTTGTGAGGTTCAAATGAGATAAGATTGATCAATGGATAGGTAGATATATGGATAGATGGATAGATAAATAGATAGGTGGATGAACAGAAAGATAGATGAATGGAATAGATAGATAGATACAGAGATACAAAGATGAATGGATGGGTATCCAGATGAATGGATGGACAGATAGATGGATAGAGATGTGATATAAATGGGTAGATAGACAGATGGACGAATGGACGGATGGACAGACAGACATAGAAAGATGGAGGATGGATAGATAGAAAACCTCTTTTGTAGAGTTTAAAATAATACATAAATCTTAGCTGTTATTATCTCATTCTTCTCATTTTTCATATGGAGTTCAAATGGAAATGTCCCTAACACAAAATTGCTAATATTATTGTTGCTCTTCTCTGTATCATCGACTCTTGCTTCACTTTCAAGATTTTTTGCTAAAGGACCCCACAAAGTCAAGAGAAGCCACAGTGACTCTCCAGCCCCATATAAATCAGAAAATTTCACTTCATCTTCAATACTTCTTAAGATCCCTGATTTCCTTGATGCAGATGCTTCCTTCACCAAATGTTAAGGCATAGCCCCTCTGAATCTTGGGTCTCATGAATTATTGTGGCCAAAAATTTATTATCTAATGGCCAACTTTCAGGGGAAGAGATTATCCAAACTTAACTCAGTTGGTTCTTGAAGAGTATATGATTCATTACCTGGATCTTTGACATTTTTTTTCAATTTTTTGAGCATCTTCCACAGTTTTCAAGAAGTTAGGATTAACTTCCCTATCACAGAATGAGATGGGTAAAAAACTAAATTGTAAACATACCCTCTCATTTGTATGACATTTTGCCTAGAATCGTCTAAGTGCAACATATGGTGAAGATTTCTAGATCTCTTGATGTTGACCTTGGGCATATACCACCACCAACCATGTGTCCATTAACCATCTGTTAATAAATCAACAAGCATTTGTTAAGAACCTATAATGCTGTAGTATGACAGTCTCAGGAAGATGAGTTCAAATCTAGCCTCAGACACTTATTAGCTATGTGAACCTGGAAGCATCACTTCACCTATTTGCCTCAGTTTCCTCATCTATAAACGATCTAGAGAAGTAAATTGCAAATCATTCTAGTATCTTTGCCAAGAAAACTGTAAATGAGATCATGAAGAGCCAGATGTGTCTAAGATGATTGAACAAGAACAAAAAATGGGGAAGCTAAGAAAAAGTGCATTCTAGACATGATGATCAGAAATGCAGAGCAAAGCAAAGGGAGATGGAGCATTGTGTATGTGTGGAAGAGGGCAAAAAAGTCCAATGAACTGGAAGGGATTTAAGTAATCTATCATGGATAGCTTGGATCTAGGTTATGAAGTCAAATTAACAAATATCTATTAAATGGCTATTATGGATCAAGCTAAAAATGTATTACGCACCTATTATCAGGCCAAGTACCTATTATGTGCCGGACACCATGCTAAGGGCTGGCAATAAAATGAATGTTTAAAAAAACACCATCATCCCAGCTGGAAGGTATACTGAGTTAGACCTTAGGTCTTCAATTTGTTTCAGTTCAACAAATAGTCAACAAGTGCCTACTGTGTGCTAGAGAAGGACATGAAAAAACAACCCAGTAGACATTTTTAGCATGCCATGGTCCATAAAGAGTGACTGAATGATTGAATAATAGTAACAACAACTTCTGTGGCAGGAATTGTGCTAATGACCAATAAAACAGCTCCTGGTGTAAGGGAGCATCCATTCTACTAAAAGAGAAGAAGCACGGAGAGAAGAGGAGAGGAGATAAGGGCTGAGTAGAGAGAGTGGACATGGGTGCCCGGTCAGGGTAGGTGGGGAGGATGGGTACCAAGGTTGGGTGCCAAGAATGGAGCAAAGCTTACAGACCCAGGGAACTTTCTTAACTCTAGAGAAAACTGAAGAAATAACATGATAAAATGGAACTGCGTTCAAATTCCAATGACTCTGAGGGCATTCAACTAGAAGATCATTAGGGGATCTTAAGTTCTAAATCTACAAACCGGTGTCAAAATGAGGGGAAGGAGTAAGGAATGTAGGTAGGAACTTCAAGAGGAAAACACCGGCAGCAGGGAATGAAGGAGGAAGACAGGATACAGTGAAGAGTCCACGTGTTGTGGCTGGAACATAGATTATGGGACAGGATATAGTAAGGGTAAGGCAGAAAAAGAAGGTTAACACTAGACTATGAAGGGTTTCAAATGTCAGGATGAAGCATTTATATTTTATTTATTTAGCAATGGAGAACTACTAAAAGTTGTAAGGGCACTAAGGGGCGCATTGTCCATGAGTAGCATGGTGTGCTACTTATAGGTACCAAGAGAGCAGCTCCAGTGCTGGGGTACAAAATTATGACTCTCTGCTTGTAGTTTCTCTTATTTACTAGAAACTTACACTTACCAAGAGGTTTGCTGCCCTTCTTTGTGGGGCTTCCACGTGGGATTAGCATCCATTCCTCCTCCCTAACTGACTAAGCCTGCGTTGGAGCAGGGTGCATCTCCCGGCCATTCCTCTAAAGGGATCAACATCTCTTACTGATTCTACCCACACTCTCATTAATCACGCCACGCAATGGTTGGGAGTCTGCCAGATTTTTTGTTTATAATCAGACACAAGACTTACATGGCAATGGGAGGATGGGGGATGAAACCGCATCCGAAGATAAATAATATAAGGGAACACTGGGACCCTTTGGCTGCGGTTAGGGGTCAGACCTCTGTCTTTCCAGTCTCTTCCTCCTCTAATTTAGAAACAGGATGGGGTTGGTAGGGAGTATCCCAGCAGATCTAAGATCTAAGATCCTCAGTCCTGGAGGAGTGAGGGAGGAGAAGTCAGACACAATGCAACCTTGTGCAGCATGATATGAGATGAGTGAGCTCCCCACTGTCAGCTTTTTATCCCCAGAAATCCTCAGGCACTTACTATGTCCCAAGCAGACTACTAAGCACTGGGAATATAAAGAAAGGCAAAAATCTCATCTCTGTCCTCAGGGTGTTCACCTTCTAATGGAAGAGACCATATGCAAATAACAAGGGATAATATGAGATACATACAGGATAAATGGAACGCAATCTCACAAGGAAGGGGTTACACATTGAGGGAGACCAGGGAAGGTTTCTTGAAGAAAAGATTTTAGCTGGGACCTGAGAAGGGGTAGGAAAGCCAGGAGTCTTTAACGCCAACTTCAAAGAAAGATGATCAAACTGGTGAATTTTGAGATAATATCTCAGTGGTCATAGAATATGATCTGTGCAGTCAATACCACCATCACAGATATAACGGAGGATTAGAAATAACCCTGAATTTTTACGGCCAAAAAAAAAAAAAAAAAAGGGATACAATCAATGTTGGAGACATGATAGATAAGAAGGGGCACCATTACGTTATTTATGGAGCTGTAAATTAGGACAACCATCCTGGAAAAGGAATATGGAATTTTGCAAATAATTCAGCTTCTTCTAGTTCTGTTGTGTCTTACTCTTCATGACTCCATTTGGGGTTTTCTTAGCAAAGAGACTGAGTGGTTTGCCATTTCCTTCTTCAGCTCATTTTACAGAAGAAGAAACCGAGGCAAAGAGGGTTAAATGACTTGCCCAAAGTCACACAGCCAGTAAATGTCTGAGGCTAAATTTGAACTCAGCAAGATGAGTCTCCCTGACTCCAGGCCTGGTTCTCTCTCCACTTCACCAGTTTGTCCTCATGGTTTATTTTCCCAACACCATTAAAAGCTCCTTTAGGTCAAGGACTTTATTGCTTATCAACTTTGTATTCCTGAGGACTAGTCTCAAAGTTGAAAAGATCTGGATTCAAATTTTGCTTCTGATCCATACATCATTCTGAGAAAATTGCTTTAGCTGCTCCATGTACCAGGCAACTCTCCAAAGTTCAAAATTATAGAGTAGTGTTGACCTATGTCGGTAGAGAAAGGCTTGAAAGCTTCTTATACAGATTCTGTTAAAAAAAAAAAAAAATACAAGGCAACTCTGCAACACAGAGCACATAGGCGTCTCCTATATTGAATTGTGTTTGTCAAATTGAATTCTGACTTCCAGGCTGTACTCTCTGCTGCTTTCTATATTTGGAGGTAGGAAGGCTGGTCTTTTGCTTCCAAGTCCCATATTTTTCAGAAACTGGTTGAACGGGGCTGAGATCTTCCAGTAAACAAATCTCATGAAACCAGGCCACTGGGTAGGTTTCTCAGGGTAGGGCTTCTTGGGGTTGTGATTCTGGAAACTGGGGAAATACCCTGTGACAATTTGGGGTTGCATGTATGTAGAAGGCGTGGTCAGGACTGGGGACAAGAAGATGGAGTAGTTTCTCCTGAGCCTGGAAGGCAAGTGGGCAAATGTACAAGTTTGCAGTGCAGAAATGCCCGGCCAGTGGAGTGTCCTTCACCATAACGTAGCCCCTCACAATTGTATATCTTCCATGACACCTCCCAGAGCCCCTTGTACCTCACTCCACCTTATCCTGCACTCCAGCCTTCACTGACTTCCTGGTACATCCACCCAAGCAGCCAAATCTGATTACAATATACCACAGGCAAAGTTCTAGCTACAGATCAGTGTGTGGAAGAGAAAGATTGCTGGAGTTGGAGTCAAGAATCCTAACTCAGGATCCTAACCCTGCCTCTTACACTTACTAGCAACATGACTTTACGTAAGTTATTTAACCATCCACTGGGTGGATTTCTTAAGGTAAAGCTGGAAACTGAGGAAATTCCCTATGATACCCTAGACATAAGTATAGGGGAGGAGATTCTGCATCTTAAATGCATCACCTCTCTATCAGGTGAGAGCTTATGTGCTTTCTCATTGGCTCTCTGAATTGGGGTCTATGTAAATTTGATAAAACATAAAATGTATTATAAAATAATCATTTATTTACAAATTATGAAAAATATTTGTTTTATTTATTATTATTTTTAAGAAAAATTTATAAAATAGAAAATTACATATTCACAAATAATTTTATAAAATAGGAAATTGTATATTTATAAAATATTTTAAAAAACAAAACGATATATTCACAAATAATTTTATAAAATAGAAAAATATTTTAAAATAATTTCATTAAACACAGATAATATAGTAATAAAATAAAATATATTCATAAAATTTTACAAATGTACAAAATATTAAACTTCTATATACAAATTAAAACATAAATTCTATGAGATTGCATTGTAAAGTGCTTTGCACATGTTAAATGCTATCTAAATACTAGTTATTAGTATTGTTCATGTGATTTTTATTATTTTTGTCATTAATATGTATTTTGTTATTAAGATAGTTTATTGTGTTTAGAGTTTTCTTGATATTGAGCTATCCTTGTATCCCTAGGATAAATCCAATTTGGGCATAAACATTTATAAATGATATATTTCTATAGTTTTTTGGGGCTACTATTTTAATATTTTTTCATATCCATAAGTGATATTATAGTATTCTTGTTTTTCTTTTCTTCTGTTCTTTCTTCCTGACCGGTTTAAATATGAAGACCACAATTGTTTCATAGGAAGCATTTTAAAATGTTTTTTCCTGTTATGTTGGGAACAATTTGTCTCCCAAGAATAGTATATTTTCTATCACAACACAAAAAAGTATAGGCTTAGTCCTACTTCTGAAACAATTAAAATCAGCTGGTGAGGGGCCAGTAATGCCTTTGTCCTATAGGGAATATGGTAGATTGTTCCTTGATAGCAGGGCTTTAACCTCTATTTCCCAGGAGCTCTAAGTGACCCAGACCTTATCTGATGACTTTTACTAAAAGATGGATTTTAGCAAAGGTTTCATGATGAGGAGGACAAGGAAAGGATGACTTCTGTGAGAGGAAGGGTACTGGCTGCTTGACCATTCGCTATTGGACCTATTGGATTCCTCACTCTCAATAGGACCCATTGCCATTGCCCAAGTACTAACCCCATTTTCTCTGGAGGAAAAATCAAGCCGGGAATCCCCGGCTGAAGCACTGAGGCTGAGCAGGGCTAGGGAGAGGGAAAGTCCCAGAAGTGAGTGGGGTGGTTTGGGGCTGTGCCAGCTGAATCAATAGCAAGTGACTCAAGGCAGGCAGCAGACTTGGAGTTGCATCATTCTAGCTTCTGTTGCCCTTTTCTTTAGGGTGATTTTTGTCAATCATCTTTACAACCAAAGCTCTGCCATTTTGCCTCGTGGAGAGTGAAAAACTGAGATTCAGTAAGATTAAAGGCCTTGTCCAAAATTACACAGTACCACAGGGCAGAACCACAGAGGCCAGATCTCCTGGTTCCTTTGTCCTAAAATCTAGCCTTCCTGGGAGGACAGAGCAGAGAGAGGAGCAACAAGGAACAAATCTCACTTTCCACTTGTATACATACATAAAATGACTTGGATGGAAACCAACCAGAGGACTGAACATAGAGCCCAGCATTTAGTAACAAACAGGGAAGAGATGCTCTCAATTTTCCTCTCCTTCCCTTTTTCCTTCTCACGTCTTGTCCTCTTCTTTCTCCTCCTTATTCCTCTTCTTTACTCTCCTCCTCCTCCTCCCTACTCTCCTTTTTACTCCTCCTCTTCCTTATCCCATTTCTTCCTCTTCCTTCTCCTTCTCCTTCCTTTTTCTCCTCCTCCTTCTCTTTCTCCTCTTCCTCCTCCTCCTTTTCCCTCTCCTCCTCTTCCTTCTCCTCATGCTTCTCCTCTTCCCAGTAAGATGAGCTGAAAATGCTGATTAAGTTACCACTAATTTGAGGGAGTTGACCCTAATCTTTTTTGTTTTAGTATATTTCAGATATAATCTGAAATACAGATCTCACAGCAGAGAAGCAGGCCCAAACTTTTTGGCCTCAGGATTTCTTTACTTTTTTTTTTTTTTTGTTCTCAATAGTATTTAATTTTTCCAAATACATAGAAAGAGTGTTCTCAACATTTAATTTTGTAAGATTTTATGTTCCAAATCTTTTCTCCCTTAGTTCCCCCCTCCCCAAGACAACAAGCAATCTGATAAAAGTTATACATGCACAATACTTTGAAACATATTTCCATATTTATTGCATGTTGTGCAAGAACAATCAGACCAAAAGGGAAAAATTATGAGAAAGAAAAAGCAAACAAATAAACAACAACAACAACAAAAGATGAAAATACTATGCTTCGATCCACATTCAGTTTGCATAGTTCTTTCTCTCTCTGGATGCATTTTTCATCCCAAGTCCAAATTGTCTTGTATCACTGTATGCTGAGAAGAACTAAATCTATCATAGGTGATCATCACATTTTACTGTGTACAATGTTCTCCTGGTTCTGCTCACTTAACTCATCCTCAGTTCATGTAAGTCTTTCCAGGCTTTTCTGAACTCAGACTGTTTATCATTTCTTTTAACACAATAGTATTCCATTACATTCATATACCACAATACCGCCATTCCCCAACTGATGGGACTCTACACTTTTTCTAATTCCTCCCCATTTTAAAAATTGTGCATCTGGGTCCCTTTCCCTCCTTTATGGTCTCTTTGGGCGACAGACCCAGTTGAGACACTGCTGGATCAAAGAGAATGCAGTTTTATAGCCTTTTGGGCATTGTTCCAAATTGTCTCTCTGCAGAATGGTTGGATCATTTCATAACTCTACCAACAATGCATTAATATCTCTTCCAATATTTTTTATTATATTTTTCTGTCATATTAGTCAAATTGATAGATGTGAAGTACTTCAGAGTTGCCTAAATTTACATTTCTCTAATCAACAGTGATATTACATAAATAGCATTTTTGTATAGCTATAAATGACATCTGAAAATGGTGTGCTCAACTTCTTT